>NC_133617.1:292610104-292943000 GCF_048593235.1 Sminthopsis crassicaudata | reverse complement strand
GGTTTGGTTTTTTAGGATTTGGGAGATATGACCCTGGCTGTAGGAAAGGAACCATTTGAGAGAATAAAGATGATATATAGAAAGAGAATGTTTAGTGGAGCAAGTTTTTGGAGAAAATGAGTGAAGATGGTATCAAGGCACAAATGAAGCAGTTTGCCACTGAAAGAGAAAGCTTTTCTCCCAATGCATACTGGCATCTTCTCTGTAATTTATAATCTAAAAAAGTTGCCTGGTGTAGAGATATAAAAGACATATCCCACAACATTCCTAGGTACTACTAGAGTCAGATTAAAATGCAATTAGGAAATATTTACAAAATAAATAAAATAGAATAAAATAGAATGTTGATACTGGGGACACCTAAGTGGCCCAGTGGATAAAACGCTGGATTTAGAATCAGTAAGACCTGAGTTCAAATCTGGTCTCAAGACAAATCAGACTTAGCTAGGTAACCCTAGACAAATTTTCCTCATTTGTAAAAGGAAATAACAAACCACTCCAAATATCTTTGACAAATAAAACCCTAAATGGAGTCACAATGAGTTACACACAATTGAAAAGCAACTAAACAACAACAGCAGCAATGTTAATATATGGTTCTCTAAGACAATATGCAGCCCACAGGGATCCTTATGTATAATTTTGTGGTCCCTATTTTTGTTTGAATTTGACACTACTAACTTAATGAATGAATGGATTGGGGACTTGTTCAGAATTAGTAAGTATATGGTAAAGACAGGACTTGAATCCCAAAGTCAGTTCTCTCTCTCTCTCTCTCAAGCCATGCTGCCTCTCACCTGGTACATAATAAAGATTTATGAAATGTTAGTTGATTGGTTAACTTTTTTATGGCAGCAGCTATCTATAGAGTCAAGACTGTGAAGAGAGGGAAATAAAGTTAGAAAATGAGTGATGGCATGTGATAAGTGTAGAATAAGGGGATAGATGTTTGCAATGAGGGGCATGTAAAAGTTCGGGAGGAATGAGACAGAAAGACAACTAGAACAAAAGATTCTGAACAGAAAAGTAAATTTCAGAGTTATTCTAAAATTCAGTGCATTGGAAGTTTTAGACAGTGGTTATGTCTATGGATGGTTAAGGAAGAGTGTTGATGACAGTGGAGTTGAAGAAATTCAAGAACTAGGAATTCAGGATATCAAAAGAGTTATTGATAAAAGGACTGAAAGCATCAAAGGATAGGAGGAAAGCAAGACTGTGAGCCAGATGCTGAAATCATTAACAAAATGGAAAGATCAGTAGATGTCAGAGATAAGGATGTAGACAAAATTATATAATTGCATGAGATGAACTTGAAAAGAGTAAAAAAGCCACTAAATCATGGTGACAAAGCAAGAATCTGGAAGGGAAGCAAGAAAAATACTGTTTCCTTACCCCCGTAAGTTGAGGTGGGAACATGAGTTAAAGCATAGCCAACATTTCAAGTGTTCAAGGAATGTTCATTTAATTGAATTGTTAAAGTGAATATGATATTTCAGGGAAAAACCACATTTCAGTTAATAATTACTTGTGAATAAATAAAAATGAATGACTGAGTATATGAGGATGGTGTGCTGTCTTTCATATATGAAGCTGATATTACTGATCCATCAGCAGTGTGACACATACTTTGAATTGTTTTTCCAGCAGTGATGAGAAATCAAACTTTAAAAGCCTTCCTGGAGCTGTATTCATCATAGACAACCAACCATCTAATTATGCACTTCTCTTGATGAGACAAAGAAGGAAATTTCAAAAGGGGATGTAATTCAAGCTGTCTGCTTGGTGTATTGCAATCTTCCAGTCTCCCATCCAGGATATTTTCTAGAATGTTACTGGTCAGAGACATGAAACTACTTGTTTAAACAAAGGGACTACTGTCTTTGCAAGAATGCAGGGAAGTCTTGACTCCTTGTCTACCCATGTAACAGCAGAGGTGTGTGTGTGCTTTTTTTAACCTCCAACAATAGTAGGAAGAACAATGTTCTTTATGTACTGGTACCATAAGAAACAAAGGACTCTTTATTGTGATTCATTGTAGACCATTGCTGTAACTTAAGCTACAAAACAACATTTTAGTAACAATTAAAAGAGTGCTATATAAATATGTTGTATATGCACTAAGGGCTGTTAATGCGGTGAGGCTTAAAATGCTCTTAGTTCAATGTTGCTCTACCATAAAGTAGGGCTATAATAAACACAACCAAGGACTGTAACAAAGAGATTATTTAAGAAGCCCTACTTGATTCAGATTCCTTTGCTCATTTAACAAGACATGCTTCTCCAGGAACAAAAAAAAAGGGCTTCTTGTAATGTGCTGTTGTCTCCAGAAACTGCAGATCGCTCTCTGGTCTAGAGGAGAGACTTCTTCCTCTAGAGAGAAGCCTCAACTCTGGCCCAGACAAGACTCTCCATCTCTGGAGTGCCGCCCTCTTTTATCCTCCCAGAGAATGGGCGTGGGATAATGCAAGGGCTTCTGAGAAAAATTATTTCCACCAATGAACTTGCTCCTCCTAAGCATGTAAGCTCCTCCCCAGGAGTTCATAGGAGTAAAACTCCCCTAAAGGCCAGAACTAGAGAATTGTTAAGTACCAAGTTAGCACTTAGTAAGAACCTAATATCTCATTCTCATTAGCACTTAGTAAAAACCTAACAGCTTCTAGTCAGTTTATTTTGCATTTGTGATATTATGAATGTTATAAATATTAAATCATTAGTTTTCTTATAGGCAGAATACTGAGAACCATCATATGGCAAAAATACAGATAGAACTGTTTTTGAATTGTGAAATGTAACATATCATTATTTATCCATAACTATGATAATTGAATCAGCTATAAAGGAAGATGCAGATCTACCACAAACTAGCTATTTGACCTTGAAACCTCTATGAGCTTTAGGGTCATCAACTGTAAAATGCTCTCTCTGAGGCAGCTAAGTGGCACAATGAATAACTGGGATTGGAATCGGAAAGCTCTAAATTCAAATCCTTAAAGAGATACTTTAAGACAATTTAAGAGGCTGTATGATCTAAGAAAAATCATTTGACATCACTTAGACTCAATTTATCTCTCTGTAAAATGAAGATCAGTTATTGTAAGAATCAAATGAGAAACAGTTCTAAATCACTTTGTAGACTCCAAAGTGCTCTATAAATGATTATTATTATTACTATTATCTAAAATCTGTGACAAGATGAAATGCCAAAAATGAGGGTACCATGTAGAGTTCAAATAATAGCACAATGATTAAGATCATCATCTATATCTTCTTATTTTTCAAAAAGATCTTATGATGTCTATGATGTTTCATTGGAAGATCTTTAATACAAACTTTTAAAGAGTTTCAGAATTGGAAAGGCCCATAATGTCCATTTAGTCCAACCTATATCCAAAAAGAAATTCCTACTATAACTTGGCCAAGTATTCATCCAGTTTTGGTGTTAAGGCTTTTAATGAGAGAAACCTACTTCTTCTCAAGTTATTTTATTCAACTTTAAGATAGCTCTAATTATTAAGTTTCTCTCAATTATCAAGTCTAAATTTACCTCTTGTAACTTCAACTTATTGTCTTCGTCCTCATCTTTTCAAGGCCAAAGAGAATATGTCTGATTGTTTCTCAATGTAACAGTCCTTCAAATATCTGAATGTGGCTATCATGTTCCTCCTAAGTCTTCTTTTTTCCAATCTCTATTTCCTTCCACCAATCTTCAAATAACAGAGACCCATGTCATCCTATTTCCTATCCTTTGTTCTTACCAAGCATTATGTTTGCCGTATATTTTTTCTTACCCAGATTCATACTTCTATCTCCTTCCCTTTACAAAAATACAATGGCAACATGATATAGTTGATAAAGGATGCCATAAAAAGGTGGGGCTATAAACCAGTCAAAATTGGATTAAAGTCTTAATTATGACACATGCCAGTTGTATGACTATAGGAAAGTTACTTAATATCTCAATGCCCTCAACAAACTCTCTAAAATAATAATTGCAAAGAATTTGTCAATTTCATCTTATCAGTAGAGAGAATTTTCATACTGGGAATTCTTCACACTGATCAACTCACAAGTATGAACCAAAAAAAATTAATCAGTTTATATTAATAGTTTATTTTAGTTAACTATAACTTAAATATAGTAAACTCAGTTAACTTTCTAAATAAACATTGTTTTATTTTACAAATTATTAAAAAAATTTGCTCATGATTATATAATTTTTTCAGTGATGTTGAATGTTGTAGAATTCTTAAGTGTCATCCTCTTGCAAATTCTATGTTTCCATGACATTCCTGAGTTTTAAAAAAGTTTTTTCATTTGTTCAAGTCATTCAACAAATATACAATGAGCTCCTATTGTAGAAAGAGCTTAGCATATACTAAAAGTACAAAGTAGCACAGTGGACCTGGAGTCCAGAAGACTTGAAATGAAATCCAGCCTCAGACACTTACTATGTCTCTCTGAAAAAGCCACTTAAATTTTTGTCTGCCTGTTTCCTCACTATCCTATAAGGACAACAATAGCACTTAGCTCCCAAGGTTATTTTGAGGGCAAAGGAGATAATTTTTATAAATTGCTATATAAATATTAGCTATTATTCAAGGTCTTTGATGTCAAAAATCTTACAGTCATGATTCAAAACACTTTTCTCTTCTTTAATTCTTCCATCATAAAAATTTACTAAAAGGTGATTAATAGTCCTTGTTTTACTAAGTAAACATAATGAATTTTCCTTTTAAACTGTACTCAGTCAACCGAGTAAATTCCTCAAGGTGTTGATGGGTCTAATAAGAATTATTAGTAGCTAGATCAATTTAACCAGTTTCACTTTTTTAAAATTGAAAAGTTATTTGGCATCAGATAAAATAAGCAATCAGTTGAATTTTTCACTATTCATCAAGCTAGGCCATCTATCACCTCTAGGATTAAATACAAAGTCCTCTGTTAGTATTCACAGCCCTTCATAACTTGTCTTCTTTTAGTATCACATCCTTTTTCACCGTCACACTTACTTATCCAGTGGTAATGGTTTCCCAGATGTTCCATAAACAAAACACATCATCTTCCAGCTCCAGGTATTTTCTCCGGCTGTTCCTCATTTCTGTAATGCTCTTCTTTATTGCTTCCTGACTGTCAAAGCTTCCTTCAAGTCCCAAGTATAATCCCATCATCTACGGGAAGCTTTTCCCAATCTCTTTTAATTATGCTGCCTTCTCTGTTAATCATTTCCTATTTATCATGTATATAGCATTTTTGAATATATTTGTGTTTGCTTCTTGTCTCTCCCATTAGAATGTGAGCTGCTTTAAGGCAGGGACCATTATTCTTCCTATATTTATATCCCCAGTGTTTAGCACTGTGACTGGTATATAGTAGGTACTTAATAAATACTTATAGATTGACTGATTACCATCGCCTTCAAAAAATCAACCAAAAAAATCTGCTTCTTTTCTATGAGCAGCAAAAAAAAAAAGAAAAAACATACTAGTGTTCCTGCAAATAAATCAACAACACATTAATCAAACAATATTAATCAACAATTAATGATTCATCTTATCTTCATTTTCAAACATCTTCACATTTAAAATATGTTTTTTTCCACATATTATCATCATAAAACTAATAGGTTGAGTGCTGTAGTGGGAAGAATGTTGGATTAGAAGCTGAAAACCTGGGTTTGGGTGCTGATTTTGACCCCCCAAAATGCTGACTGACCCTGACCAAATCACCTCACCTTTCTACACTTCAAGTTCTTCACCTGTAAATTGAATGATGTACTAAATCAAAGATGTCAAATATGACACAGTTATCACTTAGTTAGCTTACAACATTTCTTATGCAACCTGAACCAGATTAAAATGTAATTGGGAAATTTTAATAAAATAAGTACAAATACAATAAAACAGATAATATGAATATGTTTTTTCTAATATGTAGGGATCTTTATAGGTATTTCAATGGTCCCCATTTCTCCTTGAGTTCTACTTGAGTACCATTGTACTAAATGAATTCTAAGCTCTCCTAAAAACTCTAACAAATTAAATGACTCTATAAGCAATCAAGCACAGCACTATGGTCAGCTGACATGGCAACATGGAGTCCCCCTCCTCCAACCAATTTTAAAAGGATTTGTAATTCTTAGAAAATAATTTTTCCCCCCCTGAGGCTGGGGTTAAGTGACTTGCCCAGGGTCACACAGCTAGGAAGTGTTAAGTGTCTGAGACCAAATTTGAACTGGGGTCCTCCTGAATTCAGGGCTGGTGCTCTATCCACTGCACCACCTAGCTGCCCCACTCAGAAAATAATTTTAACTGGAAAAGCCGGGGCAATTATAATGATTTGGGATTCAGAATGTGAACTAAAAAAATCAAAATGAAAAAGTATGGATGGCCTACAAGCTAAAAAATATTTATGATATATAATTAAAAATTGGAAACTTTGTATGGATAAGTATGGCAAAATCTGTTTGTTGTAGCTAACACAAGCTTTGTGTTAAACCAATGTCTGTTGTCAGGACTCACAGACATATTGACATATACTGCCCACATACTATATTTATAGAAAGAGTTAAACAATTGTGCAAATATACCAACCCTTGGATAAAGTCCAAGTCCATACTAAAAAATGAAACACCCACTTAGATTGAACAGGGCAAAGTACACATTTGAAGACAAATAAAATGATTTTAAAGGTCCATTTGAAAATTTAAAAAAAAAAAAAAAAAAAAAAAAAGATTAGTTGAGTCTTCAGAGTAATTCAAGTTTTGTTGGACTATACGATTTCCAAAATGCCTGCCAATGGTTTAATTGTATCATTTCACAGCTCCAATTGTATATTCAATACCTAACAAAGCATAAATCTGACTTCAGTTGAAATGGGAAGAATCTTGTAATTTATATTAACCCATTATATTTAAAAGCAGAGGTCTCCATTTTTCTGCAGAGCTGCTGCTACTGCTCTCCTTTTCTTCCTTCCTTCCATCCAAGTTTCCTTCCTTCTCTTTTTTCCTCCCTTCCTCCTCTTTCCCCTTTCCTTCTTTCCCTCCTTTCAGGTAAAGTCTTTTTCCTCAGAATATTAATAATATGTCCACTTCCACCCATTGATCCTTTACCTCACATCGCTCCATTATCCACACTCTATATTGAGATGGCTATCTATCTCGACATTCCTCACATCAGACTCAGACTGCCAATCTCAAGATCCCATAACCTCTCCCAGGACTTGCCTTTCACTGTTATTGTTACATCATCTTCATGTTAGTGTCTTCACAGCTTCTTCTCAAAGGTAAGGAAGGGAGTCTATTGGTAATCAGTTATTTATTTTTCCATGGATTTTAAAGGATGGACTTTGAATGGAATATGTACCTCCTTAGTTAAACATGATAACACTAGATCAAGGTTAGCTATATTCAATCAATTAATTAATAAATAAGCATTTAAAACAGCTACCAGGGCAAGCATTGTGATAAACATTAGGAATACAAAGACAAAAACAAATCAGTCTCTCCTTATACATGCATAAGTATGTATGTAAATATGTAAACCAGGGTTAGGGAATCTTTTTTCTGTCAAGGGCCATTTGGATATTGATATCTATTGTGAGCCATACAAAATTATTAACTTACAGAACTCAAGAAACAGAAGGATGTTGTACCTAACTTTCTGTTCATCATTGCCTGAATTTGCTTTAGCAAATGATTTCATGGGTCTTGTATGGCCCATAGGCCAGATGTTCCCCAGCCCCGATGTAGACCATGGCATTGATCTTGCCCTAGGTGCTAGAATTCCTAGTTACAGCTCTGCTTTAGAGTTATTTCACTGCTTGTTAACACCTCCAGCAAAAGATTGTTGGGGAAAGCAGATAAAATTTAAATCACTGCTATTTGCTAAAAGGATTTGCTGAGGCAGATGTCTGAAACAGTCTATGATTGAGGGTCTTTTTAGACTTGTCTGTTTACTTCAATTACCCATGATAATTTCATCCTCCCACTGCTGTGGTTAATCAAGTTCAGGCTCATGCATGTCATAGGCACGGATACAGATACTGATCATGAGCAGGTTGGCTATAGGGTGATTAATTTTTCAGTCACAGAAACTGATGGAGATTATGGGCATAGAGAGGTTGTGATTGATATCAGTAAAGGACATACTCACATTAATGAAAACAAGTATCTCTGAAATACTGAAGTACAGATAGGAATGAAACATAATTCAGAATACAGTTTCTTCCCCAGCCAGAGAATTGTGACAACTAAAAACCACAACTCTCTTTGTTCCCTTGCCAGTCTTTTTATAGCTAATACAATATTTTTTCTTTTTTTTTTTTCTGTTACTGTACATCTTACAAATGATCTCTGAAAGTACAAGTTGGCCCTTTACAAAAACTAAACAAAGTTTGAATGTTTTTGAAAAGCACTAGCAACAATCAATCAATTAACATTTACTAATCATTTACTAAATACTATAAATGAACTAAGCTCCTGAGCTTAGCAATGGAGAAACACACACACACACACACACACACACAAATCAAGAATAGCCTCAACACTGGAAGAATTTATGTTCAAATGAGGAAGGTGGAATAATATGTATACAATTATATATATTGCTGGGGATATTTCTACATTGCTCTCCTGTCTGCAGAAAAGGATTTTTATTTGAAATACAAAGCATGTCAGCTGTCCAGCTCACCTGAAATGAAATTTACACTTACCTAGAGATACAAAATAGAAAAAAAAAATCATATAAATTTTTTACAACTATTATATAGAAAAGTCTGAGGAAACACAATCCATTATTAAATAATAATAATGATAATGATGGTAACTAACATCCCACTTACTATATGCCAGGCATTGGGCTAAGAACTTTCCAAATATTATCTTATTTGATTCTCACAATAACCCTGGGAGGTAGGTGTTATTACGATTCCCATTTTACAGAAGAGGAAACTGAGGTAAACAAAGGGTCAAACAATTAGTGAGGTCTTCCTGACTCCAAGTCCAGAACTCCAACCAATGTGTCACCTGTCTTCATAACACTAATCCTGATTATTTAAAAATGTAACCCAAATCTGTGAAGAGACACTTTAAAAAAAATGGAAAGAAAGAAAGAAAGAGAGGGGGGGGAGGAAGGGAGGGAGGGAGGGAGGGAGAGAGGAGAGGGGAGGGGGAGAGAGGAGAGGGGAGGGGGGGGAAGGAAGGAAGGAAGAGAGAGAGAGAGAGAGAGAGAGAGAGAGAGAGAGAGAGAGAGAGAGAGAGAGAGAGAGAGAGAGAGAACACCACTTAAAAAGAGGAAAAGGGCAATTCCAAATTGTTACTGTATGCTCAGTTTTATGAACACAAAAAAAATAAATGAATGATCACTAAGAAACAGTATGAATTCAATAGGAAGTTAAACTGAACTAACTTCATTTCTTTTTTTTTTCCCCTAAGGCTGGGGTTGTGACTTGCCCAGGGTCACACAGCTAGGAAGTGTTAAGTGTCTGAGGTCACATTTGAACTCAGGTCCTCCTGAATTCAAGGCTGGTGCTCTATCCACTGCACCACCTAGCTATCCCTCATTTCATTTTCTGATAAGAGCATAGCAGATTGGGAGATTAGCATAATTATAGGCCACTGTACAAAAGATAATACAGCACATACTGTTATCGTTGACATTTCAAATAACAATGTCCAGATGAAATATATTATTTAATTTCAATTGCCACAAAATAATTGTATTAAATGAAAGGCAAGGAAATATTTTTCAGTATCATCTCAGGAAGTAACAATAAGGGAATCTCTACTACCTGAAATTTTGGAAAAAATTAATAAATCTTATTCCAATTTAGCCTTTTTTTCATAGGGTAATCTTTTGAATGCAACAGAGGATAGCATAGAATAGGGCAGCTAGTTGATTAAATGAAAATTACATGTAATTGCCCTTTTAATGCTGCTGATGATCACAACTATTGTTGTATATGTGAACATTTATTTCTGACCAAAAAACAATTAGTCACGATGAACAATCATTTCTATGTTTTGGCTTGGTAATAAACTCATTCCAAACCAGGCTTTTCTTTATTTCAGCAGACACTAAACTCAAGTGCATCTTCAGATTAAAGCTTCTGAAATAAAAAATGCATTTTACCTATACCCAATGCTCCATATTTTCCCTTATCATCTCATTTAGTTGCAAAGTCACTCCCTTGCTAATCATAGTAACACATGCAATTAAAGCTACCCTGATTTGAGGATATTATTATAAAGATGGTAGCAAATGCTTTGTTAGCAAAGATTTAGGGCATAGGAGGCAGTGTGGTATGATGAAGAGTGCTGTCTCTGTTTAGAAGACCTGGATTTTAATTCTACCTCTGACACCAATTCTCTTACTCAAATCACAATCTCCCAGGTATTTTCTCATCCATAAAATAAGGGATGAACTAGATGACCTCTGAAGTCTCATTCAACTCTAGATCCTATGACACTTGGAGGAAACTAATTTTCCTAATTTTTGGTCTTTAAAGAATAAGTCTACAACTTACCACTTGAAGAAGGAAAAGAAAATTTTGGTAAATATCAAATAAAGAATAGTAATTTGAGGATATATCAATATGTGTGTGTATATATATGTATGTATGTATGTATATATATATATATATATATATATATATATAAAATCTACATACTTTGCATTTGTCATATCATATGTGAATATTCTTCCTAGTTCTGAGAGTGATACTTTAAGAGATAAAATGTCCAGAAATAACGGTCAGGATGGTAACAGCTCTGGAATTTATATTATATACTAGTTAAAAGAATTTGGGGTGTTTGATTCATGACTGCTACTGCTGGATCTGTTTTCCAAAGATATCATAAAAGGCAAAGGACCCACATGTGCAAAAACTTTTGTAGCAGCCCTTTTTGTGGTAGCAAGGAATTGGAAATTGAGTGATTGCAAATCAATTGGGGAATGGCTGAATAAGTTATGTTATTCTAATGTCATGAGATACTATTGTTCTATAAGAAATGATGAGCAAGGTGATTTTAGAAAAGCCTGGAAAGACTTATATGAACTAATGCTAAATGAACTGAGCAGAATTAGAACACCATAAATGGTAACAGCAAGATTGTATGATGTTTTATACTTTAACATGTTTAACATGTATTGTTCTGCCTGCCATCTGGGGGAGGGGGTGAGGGAAAGGAGGGGAAAAATTGGAACAAAAGATTTTGCAACTGTCAATGCTGAAAAATTACCTATGCATATATCTTGTACATAAAAAGCTATAATTTAAAAAAAAAAGATTATATGATGTTCAACTATGACTGACTTAGCTCTTCACAGCAATGTAGTGATCCAAGACAATTCAATAGACTTGGAATGGAAAATACCATCAGCATCCAGAGAGAAAACCATGGAAACTGAATGCGGATCAAAGTATACTATTTTCATCTTTTTTTGTTTGCTTTTTTATTTCTCATAGTTTTCCTTTTTGTTTTGATGTTTCTTTCACAACATGACTAATATGAAAATATGTTTTAAATGATTGTACATGTATAACCTATATCAGATATCTTGGGAAGGGAAAGGGAAGGAAGGGAAGAAGAAAAAAAATTGGAAATCAAAATCTTACAAAAGTGAATGTTGAAAACTATCTTTACATATAATTGGAAAAAATAAAATACTATTAAGCAGAAGAAAAGGGAATTTGGGATATTTGAAAAAAGAGAAAAACATCTATCATGCAAAATAAGCACCAGAAGTAGTTTTTAAAAGCCATAGTTTTTGCTTTTGAAGATCTTAAAATTCACAAGAGATCCCTTGCCTTTTCAACACAAAGAGCTTTTCAATAATTTAGATGATCATAGATATATAATAGACAGACAAATGTATATATAAGTAAGAAATAGGGGAGGATACAGAATTTTAGGAACACATAAAACATATGTAAATTAATACAGGGCAGCTGGCTGTAGTCAGGAAAACTTATCTTTCTGAGTTCAACTCTGGTCCCCTAGCCCTTTCTTTGTATCCCTAGTGCTTAGCACATGCTAAAGAACAGATGCTTGTTGAATGATTGTCACCCCACTTTGACTGCATTTTGCAAAGATCACTAAATTAGGAGTCTGAGGACCGGATTTCAAAAAAACATCTCTAACAGCTGTGAGGTGACATAGGGCAAGATACAACTTTTCTGGGTCTCAGTTCTCTAAACTACAAAATGGGGGAGTTTGACCAGGTGGCTTTTAAGGTGTTTCTAACTCCAACTCTAACTAGTTTCTAACTAGTTGTGTGACCCTGAGCAAGTCACAACTTTTCCTTAATTTCCTCATCTATAAAATGAACTACAGAAGGAAATGGCAAACTATCCCAGTAACTTTACCAAGAAAACCTCAAATAGGGTCATAAGGGTAGGTCACAACTGAAAAACATATTAACAGTTATTAATTATTAAGATAATATATACAAACAATATGTAAGCAACCAAGAGAATGTAGAGTAAAGGAGTAATTTTTCATTCAGATAGCCATCATCAGTTAACACTGATATACTGGGGGAGGGGGAGTAAGAAGGAGAGAGGGAGAGGAGGAGAGGAGGAGTTTCCCCAATAATCTAAGATGGAACTCTTGCTTTTGAATTTACTGCTTTAATGCCTTTCAGCAAATATTTCCATGCACAAAAATAAAAATAGAACCCAATATTACAAGTGCTAAACATGCATCACAATATTGTGACAGCATGAGTGAAAATAGCAATATCATATGGAAAAAAATGAAGTTTGACCTTAGTGCATATTCCAGTTCTTATTGCTTTATAGGACTGGGTAATAGTTACACAGAACCTTCTGGTGTGATTAGCAAATTCCAATGAGAAAGTACAGTCTTTTCACATCTGGCTCTATTGGGAAAAACATGTTCTCCTTCCTCTTCTCTATCTCCCGCCCCCCCCCCCAACACTTGTGTATGACTAAGGGATATAAGTATGGGGATGCAAACATTAATAGTTTGGTGGTGAGAACAGAACGATATAACATCAGCTCTGTTTCTAGTCTTGTCAGTGCCAAAGAAGAGAAACCTAGTAGTTCTAGCTGTCTCAATATGCAAAGTTATGTTAGTATATGGCTCAAGTAATTTATTTTTTTTCTGTGCTAGTTTGTTAAGAAGCATCAAAAATTAAAGAAGTTTTAAAATCAGTATTTACACACAGAGTCATAAAAGCCACTGTTCCTGCTCCTTGCAAACAGTTTAGTTTATGTGTTTTGCGGGTATTGGTTACAAAAATTACATTAAAATATATTTTTGTAAAATTACCATAATTATGAGTCAAAACAGTCACATAAAATTCTACATATAAAAAATGTTCAGGATGGACAGAAAACATCTTTGTGAAGATGCAATTATTAGCTTACCACTTGCAGAAAAAAAGGCAAAAAGAAAAATCATCTGCATTTTTCAGTAAGTTTCCTTACTTATCCCCAGCCTATACCAATGTTCTAGGGATGGTGTTTAAACTACCTTATCACAAAGTATTTATTAAGCACCTATTATATATCAAGCACTTGCTAGGGAATTGGGATACCAGGCAAGAAGTAAAACAGTTCAATGGGGGCTTGCAAAGCACAAAGAACTCAGAATATGATAGGCATACTAGGATGTAATTGATTCAGAATTCCATACAAATTATAAAAACAAAACAGGCATAGACTTTTGAAAGTCATTACTTCTTCGTAAGATTTTAACTACAGAAAAGTTGGCTAAAAAGGAGTCAAAGATGAAAGGTGAATGGATGGAGCATATTCAAGTCTCATGAATACAGTTCCATCTCTATACATACAAGCATGTATACAATTGCAAACATTAAACATAGACTCAACTCCCTAGCAGATTTATTCCCCCTATTAGAGTAGTCAGAAGTACTTAGAGAGAGAGTTTTAAATGAGGTTGTAGCTTGCTCAGACTTTGGGTCTGGGGCTCTGGCTCCTGGCCATTGAGGCTTAAAATGCAGAGGTAAAGAGCTGGTCAGGAATGAGGCCAAGTAGCTTCTACAGTGGGATGAGACTTGAGCCCTACCTCGCTTATTCTGTGTCCCGTACTTCTTGGCCAGGGCGAGTTCCCTCTGGATCCTGGTTTCCAAGTACTCTTGTTTCTTGCCCAGCATCTCCTCGGTCTCCCGGAGTCGGGCCAAGGCCTCCTGGGGGCTAGGAACGGCCTTGCCTTTGGAGGAGTCTCCCCTTTTGAAAAATTTGCCCAACTTGCTCATAGTGACGTCTTTGAGGACCCCAAAGCACTGAAAGAGGCGGAGAGAAGAGGAAAGAAGAAACTCCCGGCAGTCCCCGGGGCCACACCTGGAAGACAGGTGAATAAGATAGGTCCTCCCTCTCTGGGATAGGCCATGCAGTCCGAGCGCCTAGAAATCAACAAAGAGTCTGAGAGGAGTGAAACACACCTCTCAGGCACTTCCTGACCATCGGGTCCTGAGCCCCACCCCCGTCGTCCTGCAGTGCAGGCTCCCAGTGCTGAGCTGAGCTGAAGGAAGGGCGTTGGAGGAATGTTAGAAATCTGTGCTGGTCTTCCGTTTGTGTTCCCGGAGGAAGACAGGTGGCGAAGGGCCCCAAAAGAGGAATGGGGGATGAAAGTGCACAATGAGGACCCTAAAAACCTCTCCCTTATCCCAAGAGCTGTGAAAGAATGATGTAAAAGGCACCAAAAGAGCAGCGCAGGTTTACATGCTTGTAGGTACGGCTGTGCCTTGCTTTTGAGATGACCTTTTATTTACACTTTGGCTGACTTACAAGCTCCTTAAGAGAAGAGAACTGGTTCCCCGCTTTGTCCCCTATCCCTATATATCCCCAGTGCTTAGCACATACTAAAAAACAGATGCCTGTTGAATGATTGTCACCTCCTCTTTGACTGCATTTTGCAAAGATCACTGAATTAGGAGTCTGAGGACCGGATTTCAAAAAACATCTCTAACAGCTGTGGGGTGACAAAAGGCAAGACACTAACCTTTTTTTGGGTCTCAGTTTTCTTAACTACAAAATAAGGTAGTTTGACTAGATAGCTTCTGAGGTATTTCTAACCCCAATCTATGATCCCCCTATGTATGCAGATGCAACATGGATTTAGAATAAGATTGTAGTTTGTTTTCCTAGCAGTAGGACTTTGAGAAATGTTTAGTTAAAGTTGTGAAGGATTCTTAAACTTTCTAAAAAAGGCTACAATGCTCTTCCCAGCTGAAGTTCAGTCTATTTTCCATCTGTTATATTTATTCACTTTCTGATTCCAATTATCAGAATCACAAGCAATATTTGGTAACATGAAAGGCAAATTGACATTACTTGCAGAGAAAGAAGTGGTCTCAGAAAAGTTACATGATTTGTTAGGATCATAGATGTAGTACAACAGGAGAGAGCATGAGAGACTACTCTACAATCTCTTCATTTTTAAGACCTTTGAAATTTAAGTGATTTGACAAATTAACATAGAGTAATTGACAGATGTGGGATTTGGTCCCGAATCCTAACTGTAAAATAAAGGTTCTGTCCACTGTACTCTTTCTCCTGCTACCTCCTCAAACCCAGATCTTCTTTCTGATACTTTATCCAGTATACTGTGTTGATATGAAATAATCACAACTATCAAGAATAAATGTCCTGCCAGGACTTTAAATGCAACATTTCTAAAACTGTACTCATTGCCTCCTCCATGCTTATCTCCTACTAGTTTTCTAGCTAACAGCTCCATTTCTTTTGAGAACTGTATTCTCAGTAACCCAGGCTCATAATCTCAGAACAATTTTAGAATCTTCACTCTATTATATGTGTAAGAATGGGGTCAAAACCACTCTTCTTATTTTAACTTTGATACTTTAAATAGGGGAGAACATGTCTCAATTAATAAACTACAGGTATAAACTTCAAAGTAAAATGAAGTTGCCCAAGAAAGCATGATTGGATGGACTAAGAAAACTTGACCATATCTCAGGAATCATTTGTAGATTATAAATCTAGTCAATAAAGGGTAGACTTCCTGAAATTGGAGCATATTGGTCAAGTCTCCTCTCCATTCTACCCACCGTGACCTAAGATGTACCTTGTAAACCTTGAAAAGTCTGACAATCTTGAGACTTTCTATTTTTTTCATTGAAAGCCTAGTAAAATCCAAGATGAGCTTAGAGGCAGTGACTATATATTAGGAATTAAGGACAGATGGATACAGATTCACCATATTTGAGGGAAACTTTTGAACACCCCAAGAACAAGAAAGAAGTTAGAACAATTAGGAGCTGTGAGTTAATTCATTGTGTGTTCTAAGTTTGAGCCCACATTCCCTTCACTCTACGAATATTTATGGAAGAATATGTCACTCATTTCCTTTTAACTTGGGCAATACCCTTCTCTAAAGGCTAATTAAACTAATTAAAATGACTCTTAGAAGATAATATTGAAGGGGAGATATCAGAAGGGGCTCAAGTCAGTAACATTAAAGTCACCTCATTTCCTCTCAGATGGTACACCTAGAAACTCTTAAGTGAGAGATATATCTAAACTCTGGGGATCTAACTCATCAAAAGAATTTCAAATGGGTCAATTCAAATCAGACCATCAAAAATTTATTAACTCTCTATTATATGCAGTAGACACCACTGCCTTAGAACTTATATCAGGCATGTAATTAATCAATTCCCAATTCTATTAATTAGCCTCTTCAATATTTCTTGCATTTATGCTCTTCTTTCCATTGCCACTGCAATTATATTAGGCCCTCATCTCTCCCTACAGACTACTGTAATAGCTACTAAGTGTAAATAGCCTACTCTCCTTCCATTCTATTTTTTTCAATCCATCCTCCACATTGACATTTAAGCAATTTTATTAACACATTTTTTTTTCTGATTATAGTATTTCATTGGTTTCTCATTACTAAGCAATCGGATTACTTGGACAAAGTATAATCTCTAGATCCTGACATTTAAGGCTTTCTACAATTTGCCTACAACATACATTTACAATTTTATTTCATATTGCCTTTTATAAATTCTATATTTCAATCAAATTGGTCTTCACTCCATTCCTTTTTCTGCTTTCTCTTCTTTCACTAATATCCCTTCTTAAAAGTTTCAATCACTCTTTTTGCACTTCTATTACTCTCCCTTATATCACAGTTATTTATCTATATGACTTTATCCCAATTGGATTGTAAGTGCATGAGATAAGAATTGGGGGTGGGATAGGGATAATCTAATTGAATCTCCTAGCATAGTGCTTTATATAGGCTAAGAACTTCACAAATGTTTTTTATAATTAAATATATTGTTGGATTTATGTATTTTTAACATTAATTAAAGTGATTAGGATCTTAAGGAAACATGGCAACCATCTCATCCAATTCCTTAGTTTTACAGATGAGAAAATCGAGGCCCAGAGAACTTGATGCTTTTTCAAGATTACAAAAGTAGTCACTAGTAGGTCTATACTTTGAATCTAATCACCTGACTTAAAATCCAGTACTTTTCCTCTCTACCACAAATGTGGGTGTGGATAGTCTCAAATACAAATAGTCTTTGTAACCCCAAAGCCTAATAGTCACTGACACATAATAGAAATTAAAATAAAAGCATATTGAATTGAATCCAATTCTTCTTGACCACTTCTTGTATTTGTTTAATTTAGAATTTGAGTATACAGCTTTAAATTACTTTCCTCAAAAATTAGATATTTTATGTCTTGTCTTCTTAATTATATTGTAAGCTCCTTGAGGGCAAGGACTATCATCTACTTCGATATCTCTCTAGCCTAGATTACCTAACAGATTACCAAAAAGTTACCTAATGAGGCACAAAGGAGGGTTTTAATAAATACTTGTTGGATTAAATATTTCAGAAGTGGTTATGAGGCAGCCTTGTTAGGGACATTAAAAATGGATTCATAGGTTAGATTTTAAAAAGAACTATACTAGTAATTGAAGTATTTCTTTATAGATCATTATGAGAAACAGAAAAAGACCACCAGAGTAAATAATAATTAAAGCATTAAAAGTTTACCACTTGAAGAGCAATCATAAATGAAGATTAAAAAGGTCTATTGTTAGCATTACTAGGTGAGAACTCAGGTTGT
Source organism: Sminthopsis crassicaudata (assembly GCF_048593235.1). Classification (NCBI taxonomy): domain Eukaryota; kingdom Metazoa; phylum Chordata; class Mammalia; order Dasyuromorphia; family Dasyuridae; genus Sminthopsis; species Sminthopsis crassicaudata. Next base: position 292,924,904 of record NC_133617.1, on the reverse strand, counting down.
CTGGATAGTGACAAGGTGAGAATTCAGGTTGGACAATTACAAGGTGAGAACTCAGGTTGACTTGATGGAAGGAGCAGGCTCATTGGCTGAGGTGGTTCTTCCCAGAAGCCCTTGCATTATCCCACGCCCATTCTCTGGGAGAATAAAAGAACTATACTAGTAATTGAAGTATTTCTTTATAGATCATTATGAGAAACAGAATAAGACCACCAGAGTAAATAATAATTAAAGCATTAAAAGTTTACCACTTGAAGAGCAATCATAAATGAAGATTAAAAAGGTCTATGAAATTTAAATGAGTGAAAAAAGTTCAATTCCAGACTTCTCACACATAAGCACTAACAACAAAAGACCATACTTGTAAGTCAGTGAACAAACCAAATCCGTTTCATTGCTATTCCAGTAATGAAGGTGTAGAAAATAAACATTTTTTTAAATCAAGTGATTTACAGACTGAATATGTCCCATTAATCTTCATTCAATAGTATAAACCACAAATGTGGTTTCATAAAGAGTTCTCAGCAGCCAGTATATTTTTCAATTTCTAATCTCAATTGATTTCAACTAATAAGGAAGCTATTGTTTAGAAGAATGATCATTCTTGGTTTGATTTAGCATAGTTAAGATGGTAGGGAAATTAGAAAATTATAGATCTAATAAGAGACAACAGAAGTCAAGCTAATTGATACATTTATGCTGCCCTTTGAAACTGCATCCATTTTTAGAATGTCAAATGAACTCTAACCAAGTGAAGAAGAATCATTCTTTAAGCTCGCCACAGGATTATCATCTAATAGTGATTTATCAAGCAGCTAAACATGTATGGGCACATTCTTCAGGAATGCATTTTTCAGTCTAAACCAAATATCCACGGAATTCACATAACTGATCACCATAGTGAGGGAAGAAGCAACAATTTGGGGAAAATAAGTTTATAGCAACAAAGTATGGCAGATTAAAACTATTTTGCAAATTGGAAAAAAAAATGCCTTGACCCATAAAAATGAAATGCTTAACATGCAGAAGTGTCCATCGTGTTTTTTCTACATATACTATATGCCTCATGTAGACTTGAAAAGAAATCAAAGAATCTATTGTCAGTGAACTTTTCCATGCCACTTTGTTATTGTTATTGGGTGGCTGCTGCAGTTGTTCTTGTTCAGTCCTGTCTGACTCTATGTGATTCTAATTGAGGTTTTCTTGGCAAAGATACTCAAGTGGTTTGCCATTTCCTTTTATATAAATGTGTATTCCCTTCCTTCCCTTCCCTTCTAACACATAGCTTTTTCCCCTGTAGTACTTCCAGGCTATTCTTCTAGTTTCCCAGCTAACAATGGTGACACCATTTACTTTCCCAGTCACTCATGCTTAAAACAGAATCACCATCAGAAATAGGGAAACTAGAAGAATAACCATCACAGCTAAATTGGAAAAGTAGAACTAGAGCAATGTCACATGCTAAGGAATGGTGACAAATGCTGCTGCAAAAAAGTTAAGGAGAATGGGAGTTTACAAATCATCAGATTTGGAAATTAAGGACATTACTGACTTGGAAAATGGTAGTTTAGTAGTGATAAAAGTAGAAATCCAGGGAAATAGAGGCAGAGAGTCTAGATTACAATAGGATTTTGATAGAATTTCAGAGTGAAAGCTGGAAAGGATGGTATAGATCATCTATTACAACTCTTTTTATAAATGAAGCAACTAAGGTTCCTAGAGGCTATGTGTCACTTGTCAATGTTATATGGCTAAAAAGTGGTAGAGCTAGAATTTGAACTAATTCCAGCAAAATATTTTACTTCAGAAGGGAAGGGGACATTGGGGATGAAAGGTGATAAGATGAAGGAAAAGATTGTTTTTAATCAAGAGATTCCAAGTATTCTAAGTAGTTAATTGCTTCCCTGAGCTTTCTCAAGGATAAGCTTGTCCAAAAAATTAACTCTTTTTATCTGCCTCTTCTGCAGAGGACTAGACTTTAGTCTCAGGACTCAAGTGACCTTATTTATGGAATGTTCAAGTTGAAAAGGACTTGAGAGGTCATGTAGGTTAGCTCCATTTTATAACTGAAGAAACTGAAGCCCAGAGCAGTTAAAAGGTATATCCCAAGTTACACTGGGAACTCTGAGAATGAGCCATGTTGGTTTGAATTACCTGAATTACTCGGTGAAGGCTCTAGGTAAAGAGACATGAAAAACTTCCACTCAGATCAGTATGGGAATTAAGTTCCCACCAAGAGGGATAGATCCTCTATTCTTTCTTAACTAGAACACTGAGCTTATAAATGAAAACAATGTCTCCAGTGATAGAGATATCAATATAGTGTCCCCAAGGACTGCAACTAAATCACTGAGTTCATGAAGTCTTGGGATAGATCTCTGTTATATAATACTATCTTTTCATCCATCAACCTGTGTTGTGCTCTTTTAAAAAATACAAAATAACGAATTAGACTTGCCACTTTTTCTTTCCAGAGCTATAATCTATTCAAACAAAGATACATAATTAAATCAAGGATACATTTTTGCATAGAGGTATTCAGTCGGCTTCTCAGAGTCTGGTTGATATGCAAACTTCCACTGCCTTTAAACAGAGACACATGCTTCTTGGACCCCAACAGAGTTAGTTAGGTAAGGTGAGGTTACAACTAGGCTGAGGAAATAATAGGAGCTTGGCACAAGAGTCTTTTATAGTTTATATCCCTTAGCAAAGCCTAATTATATGGATACAGCTTTTGTAGTTAGTGAGGCCAGCTGCATATTTTGAGAATTGAACTATTCTGTCAAGTTTCCAGTAGTAATTGTATATGAACTTTAATGCCAAGAGCAGTGGATTATTTCACTGGAACATTCAGCTAAAATCACCTAGAGTAATCTGAATCTGTTTCCTCCACACTGGACATACCCCAATGCTCTCTTTTAAATCTTTTTGAATAACTTCAAAACTTTGGAAGCCATTAGAAACTACTAAAAGAGCCTCTTCTCTTGCACTTCAAGTCACAGTATGAACTTTAAAGTTTTGGATAATTTAATCAGGAAAACAGTGTTTTCACCTTAGGAAATAAGTGATTTGTTCTAGTTAGTTTATGAATTAGAGCATTCTCTGTCTTTAAAAACATGTTCTACAAATGTTTATTAATTTATCTTACTCTTTCATTAAAAAAACTTGGGATATCATAAGATAAAAGAGTAAATAGACTTAGATACACAATTGGTATTTCTTATTTTATCTATATTTCCCACCATTTAGCACCAATTTTGAAATCAGAGAGATATAAAGTCTGTAAATGTACTGCATATAATATCTGCCATTATCTCAATTTCACTGAAATATCTATAATTGGTGTTACTGAACCAATTCAGAATCTAAATATGACAATTATGATGTGCTTTAGCATTACTGACAAAGGTACCAAAACAGGTTAGCATATTTTTATGCTTGATTTCAGTTAAAAAAAATATATCATGAATAAGTAAGTAATCATGACCAGAAAACAGAATATTTTCAGGAGATTAAATGACTGACTAGAAGATGCTCATTGATTTAGTCACATCTATTGAACACTAATATCCAGGAAATTTTGGAAATTAAGAATAATTAGATAAAGGAAAGAGAAACTTCAGAACAACTAAGTCCCACAGAGACTCATAGAAACTGGATCCTGACACAGTACCTTGCATCAAGTCTGGGAAGATTGTTGGATTTTAAAATTATATGATGTTAGTTTGTTATCAGTCTTCTAAAGTCTTATCCTATTCTCATTCTTCTTGGTGATAAACTGGGAATCTTTTATGTTTAGATCAGCCTAATTAAGTTCAGAGGCTCATCATCAAAACATAGGTCACCATATGTTTTGTTGTTGTTGCTGCTGTTTATTTTTTATCTAAAGAACACTTCTGATCATTCCTCTACTCAACAAACTCCAATGGCTCCCCATTGCCTCCAAGATAAAAAATTTAAAATGCTGTTTGGCTCTTCATAATGTAACTCCTTTACCTTCCCAGTTTGTTTACATTTTATTCCCTACCAAGCTCTTTGTTGTTCCATGAACAAGACACTTACGTCTTAGCTCCAGGCAGCCTTCCATGCTTGGAATGCTCTCCCTCCTGACTACTGACTTCTCTGGATTTCTTTTACTGGAAGTTTTCCCCAACCTTTCTTAATTCTAGTCCCTCCTTTTAAAATTATTTCTTATTTATACTTTGTGTAGTTTGCTTTGCATACATTTATTTGCATTTTCTCTCCCCCATTAGACTGTATGTAAACTTCTTGAGGATAGAAACTCTTATGACATTTTTGTATCCCTATCACTTAGCACAATGTTTAGCACAAAGTAGGCACTTAATAAATGTATATTGATTGATTAACATAAACTCACAAAGACCACTTACTAAGGAACTAAGAAAATAAGAAATTCATAATCTTGCTGTACTTGGTCTTAGTCAGACCACATTGGCCAATTCTTTTCAGTTCCAGGCACCACACTTCAAAAAGAACATTGTTAAGCTGTAGAATATCTTGAGGAAGACAATGAAGATGGTAAAGATCCTAAACTTAATGCCATATGAGAATTGGTTGTAAAGGAATTAGGAGAGCTAATTTAGAGAAGAGAGATTTGAAAGAAAGGAGAGAAATGATACTGTCCTCAAATAATTGAGAACCTGTCACAAGACATTGGATTTGTTCTCTTTGACCCAAGAAAACAGACCTAAAAGCAATTAGAAGAACCTGAAAAAGCCAAATTTAGAACTGATATAAAGAAAAACTTCCTAAGAATAAAATCCATCCAAAAACGGAATTTATGATGTTCCTCCTTACTGGAGTTCTTCAAAGGCCAGATAACCACTGATTGGATGAAGTATAATGGGGATTTTTGTTGTTTTGAGTTATATCAAATCAATCTATCAATCAACAAACATTTTGTTATCAACAAATGGTGATTTTTGATCATTTCACTTGTTTGACAAACTTGGCACTAGCTAGTATTACATTTACTAAAAATCTTAGATACCCTAGCTTGTTCTCTTTTCTTTTCTTTTCTTTTTAAATGTTATTGTTGTTCAGTCATCCAGTTGTCAAAATATTGGAAGACACTTGTTTTCCAGAGTGACTTGAGTTTGGCATAACAACAATCCTTTGCACACACCTTCTGGATGATTTCAGCAACAACAAAAATGTAGAGATCACAAAATTCTACTCTGAATCAAATCTGTCACGAAGTTGCTTTTATTCCTCATTGTCAGGGCTCCAGTTCACTGAATAGCCATAGGCATAAGCATATATGTACATTATGTGTTTATATATATCCATAAGTATTGAGGTCTCTCTATACTCTCATCCTTCCCCACTCCCTAGTGTGGAGGGATGCTCTAGCACAAATGTTTTGCTTGCAAAGCTCTTTCTCTCACTTTGAAATTACAACTTGTTTGATGCCTGACTACTGTCTCTAACTTATTTTGTTCAGCTCTGACAACCCACAGGTTTTAGGAAATTTCTGTATAATTGACACAGTCATTACCAACTCTTTGTGACCCTGTGGATTGTCCATAAGGTTTTTTGGGCAAAGATACTCAAGTAGTTTGCCATTTCCTTCCCCAGTTTTATGAAGAAATTTAAGTGACTTTCTCAGGATCACATAGCTATTAAGTGTCTGAGGTCATATTTGAATTCTGATCTTTCTGATCCCAAGCTTAGTGTTCTATCCACTGTTCCATCTAGAGTTTCTTTATACCTTTGGGCTAATTGAACTAGAAACTGAAATACAGTGAAAAGCACAAATCAAGAAACATGCCCATATCTCCCATTCATCCAAGACATTTTATCAAAAAATGGATCAAATTAATCATTTTTACTGATTTATTTGAATAGCTTAAATAACAAAACTAGAATCTGAAAATGCCTAAGAAAGCTTGAATTAAGGGACAATGGTAAAAGAGGATAAATGCAAAGACCTAGACTTAGACTCAAAAAATTCAATTATAGAACTATAAAATTGTGATTCAGCTAGACAGTAATGTTGATGAGGTCCTGAATAACAGGGTGTGGTTAGCAGAGAAAGAATGAAATATTGATGGAATTACTCTCTGAGGCAAGCAGGAAGGGCACTGATGGAGATCAGTTTACCTTTATGACCCCCACCTCACTGTGTCCAGCCAGGAAATCCAAGTTATATCAAATCCCCAAGTTAAATTTCCCATCTAAATCTGTCCATGGTTCATGCCATCTTTGCTGAATCTTTCTTAAGGGTTATAGCCCATCACAACATTCTGGCTCATGATGTCTTTCTCCTCCTTCCCCCATGCCATGTTTCTCCTCTCATCCCCCCAGTGAGGAAGCATAGTGTGCCATGTGGTATCTTACCTCTGTTCATCCCACCATGCTTCATAGTGTTTCTCCTCTTCTCCCTCAAATGCCTCATGGGGCCTTTCTCCTTCTCATAGCTAATTCTTTTAGGGTACTTAATCCCTTTTAGGGTTTAGCCCACAAACCAAGGGCATGCCCCAAACAGAGGGGTATCTCTTTTCTCCAACTTAATTGTGAGTTCCACTAAGAAATTCATCTTTTGGAAACATCATTATTAAAACCCTTTTTATTTTTTTCTTTTAGCATATATGAAGCATTAATATTTTATTTGTTGCATTTCTTAATACCCAGGATTGCATATCCATAGTGACACAAGTAGCATTTTTTTTTTCCTTTTTGTTTCTCATTTCTTTTTTTTTTAATTAAAGCTTTTTATTTACAAAACATATGCATGGGTAATTTTTCAACATTGATCCTTGCAAAACTTTCTGTTCCAAATTTTCTCCTCCTTCTCTCTACCCTCTCCCCTAAATGGCAGGTAATCCAATACATGTTAAATATGTTAAAATATATGTTAAATCCAATATAGGTATATATAGTTATAGTTATCTTGCTACACAAGAAAAATCGGATCAAGGAAAAAAAAACAAAATGCAAATAAATTACAACAGAAAGAGTGAAAATGCTATGTTGAGGACCACACTCATTACTACTGTTCCCTCTCTGAGTGTAGATGGCTCTCTTCATCACTGCACAAGTGGAACTGGTTTGAATCATCTCATTGTTGAAGAGAGCCATGTCCATTAGAAAGGATCATCATACAGTATTCTTGTTGAAGTGCATAATGATCCCCTAGTTCTGCTCATTTCACTCAGCACCAGTTCATGTAAGTCTCTCCAAGCCTCTCTGTATTCATCCTGTTACAGAACAATAATATTCCATAACATTCATATACCACAATTTATTCAGCCATTTTCCAATTAATGGGCATCCATTCATCTTCCAGTAAAACCGCTTTTCTTGCTATGTGCTCTCCCAACTCTATTTCTTATTAACCACTCTTGATGTGTATTGTCTCTTCATTTTATCTGTAACCTCTTCTCCTAAACAAACCTACCTTTTGCCAAGGAGAATGGCCACTATAAATTCTTCATATGACCAAACCTCAGCAACTGGTACCTGCATCAACTTCAACATTTGGTGTTCTCTTTCACATCCTGCAGTAGCCACAAAAGACTTCAGTGAACTGAAAGCTCATGTGGATCAATTCCGCAAAGCAGCAGTCCCAAAATGGCCATCTTAGTCTTCTTCATTAATACCTAACATCCGGACAGAGATGATAGTACTGCTATACTGTGCCCTACTCAGACTACATCACCCTGGGCTCACCCGAAGGTGCCACATTTTAGGAAGGATATCGAAATGCTTGTGTGTACAGAGCAGTAAGAATAGGGATTGAACAAGTGATTTCAAAGGAACTTCCAAATGAGGACATTTCCTCTACCAGTGCAGGTCAGCCCCTCCCCTGAAACTCAGCCTTAGACCAGACTCCTACTCCCACTGTGTGCCAGAGATGAGGCCATGTAAAGAGGAAGATAATTACCGCCATTTTAAAGAACGGAAGATATTTAGCATCCAAAAGCCTGAAAGACAGCTCCTATGAATTAGAGTCACAAGAGATCTTCATGTTCATATTCTTGAAACACCATCGGGGACTTCAAATTGTACCACCCTTTACTTCCTCCCACTTGATGTACAGAACAGGCTGAATTCCTCTCTTGTCTCTGGCCTTCTTCCATACTATTCATATTCTTATTATTTGAGTTTGATGAGCAATGTAGTGATAAAACTAATTCTGGTGGAAGGGGTGACAGGCAGGAGAAAACTAGGAATAATAGGGTCGGTGCCTACTTCCCCTGTTTTCTGTTGGCTTTCGAAGGGTCTGTCCCTCTCCTCAAATATTCCTAACACTGCCCCAGCTGCTGTTTTTTGCACTTCATTGCCTTCTCTTCCTCCTCCAAGACCCCCTGGCCCTGATACTGTCCCTCCTCACTACCCCCACAGAACGCTGGGGCTTGCTGCACTGCTTGTGCATTTCCCTAACTTCTCTCCCTTTCCTAGGGTTTCCCCTTCCTTGTGCGTGTAGTCTTCCCTCATTAGCTTGTAAACTCCTGGAGAGCAACGACTGACAAATGACCCCACACCGTTTCCCAGCTTTGGAATTCTACTGAAGGAAAAGTCTACGTACACATAGCGAGAGTAGAAGAAGTGGCCCAAATGGCAGATTTCCGACAGGGAAAGATCTCGGAAATCCGTCCAGCCCGTTCCTTTTAAGGAAGAAAGGGCATTTGAGACCAGATCCTGGATCTTTTTTCCCCCGTGCCGCAAGTGACGGCCCGCCCTCCCAATTGTCTGCGGTAAGGAAGGAGTTCTGGAAGGATGTGTCATTTCACGGTATGAGGTCAGATTAAATGCCGGTGCAAACCGATGCTCCCCCAAAGTCAAAGTCCGCCCGAAGGGGGCGTTCTCCAGCCGCGCCACATCGTCCCGCACATGTGCACCGCCTGTATTCAGAAGCTACCTCATTCTATTTTCAACCCTGGAAACAGGTTCTTCCCGGTTCCATTTCTTTCTCCTCCTACCCCTACCCCCCCAGCCACAATCACTTAAATTCTACCTAAGACGGTAGCTGCCGGAAAATGCCACAATCCCAGAAAGCACCGCACGCCTCACTACTTCCGGCCCACTCTTTCTTCCCTCCGCCCGTTCAGCTTTGCAGGCTGCCGTGAGGGTGATGGCCGAGTTGGACATTGGAAAGCACTGCCAGGTGGAGCACTGCCGGCAAAAAGGTGACCCGGAGGGTTTTAGGAGGCCACGTAAGCCTCCTCTCGGCGTCTCGGGGTGGTAGGAAGGGAAGAGAAAGAAAGGGTCAGAGTAGCAAAAAAGGCCGAACCGAGCGGATGGGGAGGGCCCGGGAGGGGGCGGAGCCTGGCTGGAGGGGCGGGGCCGCGCCGCCGGCTCATGGTGGCTTGGCTGCTAAGCCAGTATGTTTGGGGTTCCTGCTGTGGAGCAACCTGCAGCCTTCTTGCTACGGTGTCCCAACTGGTCTTCGCCTTGCAATAGGCGTTTCTCTGTGTAAGGGACCACCGGGTCACTTGACATTGTTGCCCACTTTTCTCCAGTCAAGCCGACTGTGGTGCTGGTGTAGGAAAACTAGCAGAGGCCTGCAAATGCGCATTCTGGTACGCCCTCAGCGGGACACAGCCGGCCGGGCGCTGGGCTTCACATCTGTGAAGTCAGTCTGGGCCCAGAGTCCTGAGCCCTCCTTGTGTCAGAGACACACTGACAGTCTGGGAAGCCATGGACTTCTCAGACTTGTGATGGAGTGCATACAACAATACACAACACTACAAAGGAAACCAACTGTATTGGAATATTTCTATCACAAGCTAATTTAAAATTTACATACCCCAGGTTAAGAACCCCAAGCTAGATGATCTCTAGGGCCTTCTAAGTCACTTTTTTTGTGCCTCCAGAGCAGTCGGGCATTTGTAGAGTCAAGTAATAGAGCGAATCTTATTGGATCGCGGCACTGTGGCGCAGGATAAGTAATCTGCTTAACGTCCTCGCATCTTTATAGTCTATTTAGTTTAATACTATCTGGTGTTTCTATAGTTACCACTTGATGGTTTTAAAAAACACCTTATAAAAAAAATTTCGGTTTATCCTCACAAACGCTGACAAGTGCTACTATCCCCTTTTTTATGGATGAGGAAACTGAGGCAGATAATGTCTTCCCCGGGGTTATACAGCTTTATCCCTTCCAAACTATTATAGTCAGCCTGCTTTTGGTCTAGAAGAAATAGTGACCTAGATTTACTAACTGCTAAGGTATAAATTTCCTTGTCAGGGGAAGATTCGCAGCCAACTCATGCTGAATTCTTCACGTTGCATTATGAAGACGTCTAAGTGAAGTAGTTTAATGAAAAAATTTGAACCAGGAATGGGACTTGGGCGGCAGCATCAAAGTTACAAAGATATATGCATTTTTGCCAGCTACAGTCCTTTGGATTTCAAAGAAATCCCACTTGTCAGTACTGAGAGCGAGGTTTCCCTCACACAAGTAGTAGCATTTCTATTTATACCCTTACTCTATTAATCTAAAATTAGCACCGTTTTTTAGTATCCCTTTTCCTGTCTTTCCTAGGACATCCTTCAGAGAATCATAATATGTTAAAAATGGAAGGGACCTTAGAGATCATCTGGCCCACCCCCTTCATTTTCCAGGTGAGCAATCTGAAGCCTGGAAAAGTTAAGTATATAAGTGGGAGAACTGGGACTATAAATTCATATATTTGGAATTTTCTGTTTTTTCCATTATAGCATAGGATTTTTATACCATTTCTCCCTATTTGACAGTAACTATTAGCCTACAACTACAGACAACAACAGCATTTAAATCCACTTTACTTCTGCTTTCATCCTCATTTTATATAAAATAACTCTTTTAGCTAAATGAGTTTTATTTTGTTGTGCTCTTTATGGGGCAGTTCCTTGAAGTATCCCCTTTTGTTAGGGGATATATGAATATTGATTTCTGTTGGTTGATTTTTTTGAGCAAGTGTTAATCAGAAATCTCTTTTCTATTCACTTAGCCACATTGTAGAATGAGGTTCTTTCAAATAAATTGTAGCTTCTACCTCTCTTTCAAATGAAGTACAGAAGTACATTCCTTTTGTGACTATATCTGGAGTTATTTGTCCATACTCTTAATTATGTATGAGGCACAGGAAAAGTATTTAAAGGAATTACATATTGTAGACAGAGAAATATTTCATTAACTGTCTATTGCATAATCTTGGAATAGACATTTACCTTGTATGGAATTACAAAAATTCACCTCATATCTCAGTTTATGAAGTAGTTCTCAACATTAAGGAAACATGTGTAACATATATCCAAGAATTAACTCTATAAACAATTCACCCAACTACATATCATTATCTGACAATAGGCAAAGAAGCATGGCTTTATCTAGGAACTGCCACTCTTATTAAAAACTGAAGTGGGATCAAAGTTTCCATTGTTTTACTTGTAAGAGTGATTATCCCAGCCTCTGCCCTCCTGAGGGAAAGGATCAGAAGGCATCTACTGCCTTGGAATCTAAAGCGTCACTCAGCAGCTCTAGAAACTTAACTTCAGCCACCACAGCAGTTATTACAGCTTTCCACTACCATTTCTAGTTCAGGCAGGTGTGGGGCTTTGTTCTCTCTAAGGTTCTTGTCCTTTACCTGCTTCTCTCTGGACTCTCTATTACTGTACTTGCTGAGGAGGTGAGGCTTCAGTATTGGACCTAATGAATTGTATTTATTTGTCCTATAACCTACTGCCTAGTTTACAGGCTGATCCCACCCTCACAAGGTAAACCAAAGGCATCTCTTGTTCTTATCCCAAGTCCCAGAATCTCTATAGGTCCTTTTAAAAAAATTTTTAGGGAGAGAACAGATGTTTATCAGCCTTAAACATCATGGATATCATGAGAATAGGAGTCCCAGCCAATTGGCACTGCCCCTGTCCTATGACAAGTAAAGGTTTATATTTTCCTCTTTTATTAGTCCTTGTGATTCAGTCACCTATAGCCAAGGCAAGCCATATTCTCTATTACTCCACTTTCATCTCCAGATCTACCTTTATACTGTTTTTCACTCCCCATTACATTGTATTCTTTGGAACATCTATTATTTTCACTTTTCCCTTCATGCTGACCTCTTCTTTTCACATTTTTTACATCTATTTGCAAGCACAGAAAACTAGCTCCCTCTTGAGGAAACAGCATTCCTGACTTATTCTTTCCAGTGCTGAATATCATTTTCCCCCTTTTTTCCAACACGGAGCCAGAAATAGGCATGCTTTCAGTTCCTCTTTGCATTTCCAGACTTTTTGCCTACTGCCATCACTTAGCAGCTTTTCACTTGAGGTTTATTGTATTTTTCTGTATTATTTTTCATATTTTTCATTTTAATTTTTGTAATTTGTCATTAGTTTTCATCTTTACTTCAGAAAATTAGTTGTGTTTTTCTGATAGTTCATTTAGAAATTACTGCCAACTTCAGAAACCAGTTCCCTGTCAAAACAATCATTTTCCTTTTTGTAATGTGATTTAGTGCCTGTTCTTTTCTTGCAGATATTCATGAAATAAGTCAGTAAGCATTTATGAAGCACTTACTATGTTCTAAGCATTGTACTAGGTAATAGGGATACAGAGAGGAGGGAAAAAATGTCCCTGCACTCAGTCTCCTGGGAAAGAAACCATGAAAACAACTATCTCCAAACACGTAGGATAATTTGAAGATTGTTTCAGAAGAAAGGCCCTAAGGAAGTGGATGATTGGGAAAGGCTTCTTGTAGAAATAGGACTATAGAAGCTGAAACTTAAAGGAAACCAGGACAGGAAATTAAGAAAGAAACTCCCAACTATGAGGCTCTTGGCCTCTTGTTTCTTAGTTTTGTGCTACTTTATAAAATGTTTGATGAGACTCTGTAATTTTGCCAGGAATAGAAGTTAAGGATCCTGACCGATAGTTTGCAGAATCCATTTTCTAAATTTTTTCTTTTTTTTTTTTTAATTTTTAATTTAATTTTTTTTTTTTATCCTGTAATCTTGTAAAAGTTGATTGTTTTAATCCAAAGGCTATTCCCTTTGGCAAAGAAAAAAGAGAGAAAAGAAACAAAATAAGAATCAAGAAGTTCATTCTTGTTTCTAATGTTCTTATCATCCTAACCTACAAACAGTAGTCTTGGCTCTTCACTAGTTCTCTTTTCCCTAAAGCAGTTCAAAACAAAACTGAAAAGCTTTTTATTATCTTTAACAATTCTTTACCTCCACTCATAGTGAGCATTCCTATTATCATTCTTACTGTACTAAGCCATGCTTTAGTATTCATTCTCTTATCTACTTTTGCTTTAATCTTCTTTTCAAGTGTTATTATTTTTTTTTTTTTTTTGCTCTTTATATCTTAGTTTATCATAAAAGTATCTTTGTGATGTAGGTAAGAGCCACATAATTAATATTTTCTTTTTATAATTGAGACACAGTGGTTTATTGAATTATCAGGAAAATCATATCAGAAAATTAAAAAGCAGATCAGGAAATAAAACTTAGAACTTCTGACTTTTCATTCATTCTTCTTAGCACAAAAGACACTTAATTTTTAATAGTTCCAATTACATTATCTTCTTTTCACAAGTTTCATGTGATTGTGTTATATGTAGTTTGATCTGCCTGCAAAGAAATATTACTTTTTTAAAAGTTTTCATAAGATAACAAAATAAAACCATGTTCTGCAAAGTTAAATATCTTTTTTTTTTTTTTTTTTTTTTTTTTTTTAATTTTAGATTTTCTTCCATTTGTGTGCGATGGCTGTTCAGGAATATTTTGGTAAGATTTATTAGCAGTAATTTATATAAAATGGAGGATTAGTGTCAAGATCTCCACCAGGATATGTCTTACTGACAAAATGGAGATCATTTTTAAAATAAGGTAGTTGTACCTTGTGGCTATCATTTAATATTCATTATAACATTCATTGGAATAAAACTTACTCATGGACTTATACTACATTAGAATCCCTTGTCTTCCACATATGAACGGCTAATCTATCTGAGGTCCAAATACCAGTTAAATGTGTGAATTGCAGTCACACACAGACAATCAATGATAATTAATAGCCCTTACATTGTACAAAACTGATGGCCCCAAATGGGCAGTTTATGATGATTGTCATTATGATCAAAACAAAATCTGGGCTATCTAATCTCTCCAGTGATATAAAGAACATATTTTGGTGTACAAAGCAAAACTTTAGAATTAATGGAGTATTTTGAAAATATTTTCTGGTTAAGTTATCACATTCTGTATAATAAAACCTTGAAAGAACTTAGTTTTTCAGGAAAGGATTATTAGAAAGCAAGAAACAATTTGGTGGAGAGATTCTTTTCCAATTAAATTACCTTAATTTTAGATAGCCATCAATATAGAAATAACATACTGTGGAATGTTTTAATAATTATTGAATTTGATACTTGTCTGTTAAGGGTTTTTGAGAAATGACAAAAGTTAGGAACTTTGTAATATTTGGGAACTATTCTTCACTATTGAATGATGTGAATGTTCTTTTACCCCCATGCAGTTTTCTATCTGTGACTATAGTCTAGATTTTTGGACCAAAGAATTAAAATGTAAAAGAAGAGTATGTGCTAGTGGAACCAATAAAAGAAGATATTTACAAAGTTCAAGCCCCCAAAGTAGAATACCATAAAACATACAAATGAGAGGTGACATAATGGTCAATTTTTGCTGTAAATATTAAGAAGAGAGGCATGATCTTGACTTTGAAACTAGGAGGACCTGGGTTTAAATTCTGTCTCTGACATATACTAGCTTTATGTCTCTGGGTAAGTCATTTAATCTCTTAGTGTTTTCAAGAATTAAAAGATTAGGGAGAAAATGTCAAAATAGATCAGACAATCTGAGCTTTCCAGATTTCACCCACAAACAAGACAAAATAGAGCCTCAAGGCAAATGGAGAGACAGCAAAAATAAAGAAGAGTTGAGGCAAAAAGGTTCAAGAAAATCCTCCTAAGAAAAAATCCCAGGATGGAGGTTTGCCCAATGAAAGTGTGTATACTTCCAGGCTAGCATCAAAGCAGCAAGAGGCAGCCCTGGGACCAGCTGGGTTAGAAGGTAGTCTAGAGCTCAACCACAGATATTTTCACCTCCAGGACAGTGTTGAGAGTCAGGTTTCTGAGTGGGAGAAGACTGAGAGAACTTCTTCTGATAAGGGCCAATAAGCCCAGTTGTGCTGCTAGCTGTGGTGGCCAGAGAGGAGAACTGAAGGACTTGAGACTAAGTACAGAATATTTACTTTTTATACATGGAAATGTAAATTTCATTAGAAATTGAGTATTAAAAAATTTAGAGTTGAGTATGATGTGAGTCTAAAAAGCAAAATCATGTAGAAAAAAGTAAAAAGTATCTTATACAAATGAGGTGTGAGAGAAATGGGATAGGAAGGTTGGTAGTTCTGGACTTTGCTCTTTTCAAGAATGTGTTAAAGAGAGAACAATACATATATATTTAGAAAGATATAAAAGTCTTCTAAATTCAGAAAAAAATAAGAGTAAGAGAATAGTGAAGAGAGGATTTTTAGAGGGAACCTTACTCACATCAGATCTGGGTTAAAGAGAACAACATGCATTTAGAGAGAAATATATCTTAACAGGAAAGGGATAAAGAGTGAATAATATATATGTATATATGTATGTATAAATATATATGTATACACACACATTCTTCTACATTCAGATAGGAAAAAAGGCAAGGAGAAAGGAGAAAGGAGGGATTCTTAGTGGAATGGGTATGGGGAGTAGATTAAGTGATAGGACAAGGTAGCAGATAGAAGTAAAGTAGAAGAGTCGGGAGGGACAGAAAATAAGAGATGAACACAAAGTAAAGATCAAGAGTAGAATTTATTAGGTTAAAAAAACCAGGTAGTAACCATGATCTCAGACAAAGCAAAAGTTAAACTTAAAAAGAAAAAAATAGGGAAACTTCACTGTATGTCAGCCATATCAATATTGTTTTAGACTATTTAAAATAACTGGACTGTAAGGTTGGAATATTGCTATGATGTAGGAAATGGTGAATTAATGGATGTTATCTATCTTCAAAGGATAAACAAGCCTAATATGGTCTTAAAAAGATGCATATGAATGTATATATGATACGATTATATATCATTGTATGTATATATTTGCGTATATATATATGTGTGTGTGTGTGTGCCTACCCCTTAATTTTAACCTTTAACCTTTTGGGGGGAAGGGAGTAGAGAAGGCAAAAAAAAAAAAAAACGAATAAAGTAAAAAGTACACATCAGAGAATAAAAGGAAACTTAAAGGGAAAGAAAAGATGGACAGCTTTGAGCACAATGTGTAGCATTTATTATATAAACTTTCTTGAGATGGAAATGTATTTTATATTTTGAATCCTCTCATGTTCTGCTGTACACAAGCAATGCTTTTTTTGTGGGGGCCTATTAAGTTTTAAATTAAAGAAAAAAATAAGGTACTGGCCTGCAGTGGTCAGAGGGTATTCCATTTACTAGTGAAATCATAAGACTAGTTCCTGCCTCTACTTTTAAGATACCATTGTTTTGTTTTCAATTTTTTACAAAAAAAAAAAAAAAAAAAAAAGAGTATAGGAGAGTTGAAGTTGACAGTTAATTATGTAATAGAGAATATATTTCACATATAAAGTTATTATAAATTATATAATACACGTTTATATAGCCATCATAGTCCTGAGACTGCATCAAAGGTATCAACCTTCACCTGCAACAATCCCAAATAGGACCCAAACTACACTAAAATATAATTGAGAAACATTTGACAAAATAGATAAAAATTCAGCACAGCATAAATAATGTTAATATGTGGTTTTCAAAGTCATTATGGACTTGTAGAGATCTGTTTCCATTTTGAGTTTGACACTACTGCTACATATGGTAAGAGCAAAATAAATGCAAAATATCTAAAAAAAATGATATTAAATGGTTAAAATTTTGTTTTCTGATTTTCTTTTATTTTGGTTTTGGTTTAAGTCTTGAACACAGAAGCAGGGAGTCTCATGGCTGTTCTGAGGTATGGATAAGTATGAACTTCTTTCCCATAATCCATTTTAAAACATTCTTATATATTTCTATTTAAGGTATGATTGTTAACTTTTTTTTTTTTTTTTTTATGAAAAGGCTGGAAAATAATTAGGGGATTAGAAATTATAGGTTTGTTTCCCGCCCCCCCCCCCCAACACTAAATAAAATTTGGCCAGATAAAGATATATGCGAAAAACTGGCTTTCTCTGACCTTTATTTTATTTTTCTGCTGATGTTCATTTTAAGAAAGGAAGAAAAGCAGAATAGGATGTCCAGAACAAGTTGACTGACTTAGTACAAACTATGAACATAAAAAAGAAGACAAAATAGTTTCATAAATGCTAAGTAAATGGTATAGCCAACAAAATATGAATATGTTCTTTTATTTAAATGTGTGTAGCATTATATAGACAATGAAAGTATAACAATATGTCACAACTTTCTTCACTTATATAGATAAAAATTTGACCCTTAAAAGTTTAGGGATAGCTTTTTATATGGAATATAAGCATTAGCTCACTTACAGCCATCATGAAGCTTTCATAAAAATGATATTCATTTAGAATTTTAAAGCATTTACAAAATAAAAAGAAAACACTTTCATTAAATACATCAAATATTCACTGTGGGAATTCTTATGTTTCCTAAGCAGCTTCTAGATCAGTCCATATTGATCTCTTTTCCTTCATGCAATTTACTATGTCTAACTACCCTCATTCTGACTTAAGGATTTAAGTAATAAAGGCAGAACATATGTTAGTAGAACCATCAAAGAGGAATGTTAAGTCCAGAGTCCAAGGTCAAAAAGTTGGGATGAAAAATAGCTCTGTGTTTACCCAGTTTTTTTCAATTAGTGTTTTCTTAAATTTTTCTTGGACTTGGCTAATGCCTAGATTTGAGCCAGGATAGAGAGTAAGGGGGTGTTTCTTGTGTCTTATCACCCCTTGTATTTTTATGAAGGGAGAGTGTAATATGTGAGATATTGTATTAAGTTCAGTATGTAAGATAGTAGAGATAGTAGAGTTTTGTAATGGTCTTTAAATTTTTATGTTTCAAAGATATTTAAGGTTTTTTTAAATCATGTAATTAAAAAAAAATTTGGACACTGGGTTTAATCTGAGTGGAGGAGAATGAAACCAGTATAGTTAATCTCTTATTTGGTGACTGATATCAACTTGACTACAGTCTTTGAATCCCTTGGGAGTAAGTTTTTCACAAAACAAAAGAAGTTAATATAAAATGGAGCTAATATTTCCTTTAGTTTGGTTATTGTGTGTGTGTGTGTGTGTGTGTGTGTGTGTGTGTGTGTGTGTATACACACACAATAGCTGGTTATTATGTACACATTTTAATCTTTGTTAAGAGAATTTGAAAAAGTTTAATGTACCAAGCTAGTTAGTTATTCATTACACAAGCATATAAGGAGTGGTTCTTCAAAAACATTCTCCTGGTTACTTCAATTCAGTAGAAGTATATTAAACATCTGCTGGGTTTAACTTATTAGATGTAAAATGATTTAACTTATTAGATGTAAAAAGATCTGTCTTCTAAGAATTAAAATAAAAAATATGAAATAAGCATATAAATATGATGCTGACAAAAAGATGACATTTATAAAAATAAAGCTATTGCTATAAGTATCTCTTCAAAATGTATTTAAATAAAATCTTATTTTCTCTCTTTGTGAATTATAAGAACATTTTTTCCCCTCTCTGTATTTCTAGTTGAACATAAAAAGTGAGAGACTGAAGACTGATGACCATTCATCTTACCCATGTTCATACAAGGATTGCAGTGGAAAAGAGCTTGTACCGGTGTTATGTCCCTTCTGTGAGAAGAATTTTTTGCCTGAGGTGATATTTGAACCATTCAAAGATTGCAGGTATTTTTCAATTCTGTATAAGTTTATGAAATCCAACAGTGTCTGCTTTTCTGTTTTGTGTAGACACCGGCACCAGTCAGACCATGAATGTGAAAAACTGGAAGTTCCTCAGGCTCGGATGGCTGTCACACAGCAGCTTGTTAAAGATATCATAGGTAAGGTCTAAAGTATTTGATTATGTTGATTTTCTTTACTTTGTATAGTCTGCTGGCTTCAGAGCTCTTGCTTGCTTTGGAAATCTGCCCCAGAGATTTTCAAAAAGCTTTTGTTAAGCACTGGAAGAAAAGCAAAAACACTTATTTATATTGTCATGATGCTGATATTTTAGTGTGCAAGTTAGTATGCAAATACAACTTATGTATTAACAGGATATGCATTGTAAATGGAAGGTGATTTCAGGAGAAGGGGGAATGGCTTGCTGCAGAAGGTAGAACTAAGCTTAGTTATGAACAAAGGAAGCCAAAAGGCAGAGGTGAAGAGGGAGAATTGGGAAATGAAAGTGTCTGTTCAGGAATAGCAAGGAGGCTAGAGGTGGGAAAGGAAGGGAAGGGAATGGTAAGTAAGATGTAAGAAGACTAGAAAGTAGGAAGGAACTAAGTTGTGAAAAGCTTAAAAGTCAGAGGAGTTTATAGCTGATCTTATAGGTATTAAAGAGCCACTAGAGTTTATTGAATATGGGCTGAACACTTATATTTTATTAAGACACCTTTGGCAGCTAAATGAACTAGAGTGGAGAGCGACTAGAGGCAGGGAGACCAACCAGCCTGCTATTGCAATAGTCCAGATATGAGTGACAAGGGCTTATACCATGGTAATAGCTGTGTTATAAGAGAGAAAGAAGTGTATATGAAAGATTTGGCTCAAATGCCAACTTCTTTTTGAACCCTTTCCTGGTCATCCTAATTGCTAATGCCTTTCCCCTGTATCTGTTCCCCTTGTATCTGTTTTATTTATACTTATATATGTACTTGACTCTTTCTCTAATGGGAGGTTCCTGTTAAAAACTTTCTTCTTTTTATTCCCATCATCTGGTAACATCCTGGCACTTATAGAATGTTTAATGCTTGTTGATTTATTGGTTAAAGAACCAATAGTTCTTAAAAGTGGGACTTCTAATTCAAAATTGCATGGATTATCCTTTTCATGTTATCTGTTATGAACTGCTTAATTTGGTTGAAATTCCAGAGTCATGGAATTTGAGAATTGGAGGGACCTCAGTGTTTTAGATGGCTGCTGAAATTACTTTTAGCTCTCAATTTCTGTTACATGGGGCTAAAAATAGTATTGTGAGAAGAGACTGGATTTAGAATCAGAAAACCAGGCTTCAAATCCCAACTCTGTTCTTTAGGTTCTTTGTGATCTTGGATAAATCATTTAGCTTCCAGGACCTTTTATTTCCTCATCTCTAAAATGAAAGAGTTAGACAGGATAACCTTTGAGATTCTTCCCAATTCTAAACATATAATCCTGTCATCTCAGTTTGGGATGCCATTCTGAAGACCATACAACTCTGACTCTAACCAGATGCCTTCCAGAATCCATTAATCACAAATGGAATAGGTGAAAAGTATGGATGCGTCATACTGGAGGAGAAGGAGGAAGAGGAGGAGGAGGAGGAGGAGGAGGAGGAGGAGGAGGAGGAGGATAATGATAATCCTCATCATAATAGTATTTATGTTGTGCTTTAAGGTTTGCAAACCACTTTACAAATATTATCTCATTTTATCTTCTGAGTAATCTGGGGAGAGAAGTGCTATTATATCCATTTTATAGATGAAGATACTGAGACAGTGAAGTTAAGTGACTTAGTCAGGATCACGTAGCTAATGAGTTTCTGAGACTATATTTTAACTCAGGCCTTTCTAACTCCAGATCCAGCACTCTGTACACTGTACAGATATGATAAAGTATATATTTTCTTTATTTTTCCCATATTTCTAAAAATGGATCATACTTTTTTGAAATGAAAAAAGGCACATTAGAATTCATTCAGTCCTCTTATTTTATGAGAATCTAAGGTATTAGTAATTTGCACAAGGGCAGTAAAGTAGCCAAGTCAGAGTTGGACTTTCCACTATAGAAGAATATGCAGAAATGCAAAATCTTTGCTTTATGCAAATTCTCCTGTTATTCCTGGGCTAAATGAAGAAGGTTTCAATAGAAATTTTCCTCAGGGTAGGTTATGGCCTCACCACCTGCATCACCTGCCTTTAGTAAATATAGAATCTTTAGTCTCTAAAAAGATATTGTAGACTAAATTTGTGGGTGATTCTTAGTGTTTTAATTCATTGTGAAGAACTTGTAGTGGAACTAGAAAATATGATAATTTCATCAGGTACAAATTTTCTTATTTTTCAGATTCTAAAAAAGGAGCTGCAGTAAGTAAAGGGCGCAGAGGTGCAAGGAACAGTGAAACTGCAGCAAAGGTTGCACTTATGAAATTAAAAATGCATGCTGATGGAGATAACTCTTTGCCACAGGTTGGACCTAAATGTTTTAAAAATATGTATGTTACTCCATTATATCAAATCTTAGAATCTTACTAGACTTTAGAGCTCTAGGCATGTGTACTCAGTATACGTATGTGGACAAGGAAGAGAGATGTCCATATTTAACCACTTTTTATTTGTCTGTTGTTTAAAGTAAATGGTCCTATTTCTAGGTCTTGAACTTTTTTGTTAAATGGATTTTTGTTATAGCAGTTATTAACTTTTACATATAGACATTTCTTTATGATTAGAAGTCATAAGACTTCATCTACTACATGAGGGAAGAAGTAGTATATAGGTGTCCTGGAAATCAAGATTTTGAATCTGTGTTTTACTCTCTATATTTGGGCACATCATGAAACTTCCTCTAGACTTTATTTACCCCCCTAAAAGCAATAGGGGTTATATTATGACTTCTGAGGTTCTTTTCAGCATGAATATTCTATGGCCCTTCCTCAGGGTATAAGTATAGGTAATTCTAGTTACAAAGTGAATTTCTATAAAGTGAACCCTACTTCTCCTCTATTAACCTTTTTTAGAATAAACAATGAGTTCTAACATAAATTATTATCCTTTGCATGAAATGAAAGTTGTTAGCTCATATTTTCTTTTTTGTTGTGGTTTTTACTCTGGAAGGAAAGATGTCACCTTTTATTCAGAATGATTTTACTAAGTCATTAAAAGCCTAGAGGAAGGGCACATTAATTCCCAGTATTTCTCTGCTGAAAACCTGATAATCACTAACAAAAGTCCTTGGGTAGGTTAATTAATACCTTCCCTTTTATATTGTCTCTCTTTTTTTTCCTTCCTTGGCTTCAAATCACTATTCTTCTTATTTAAAAAGTAGTATTCTCTTGGCCAAAGGAAATGCATTATGAATTGTTTTTTAACTTTATTTTTGCAGACAGAAAGAATTTATTTTCAGGTGTTCTTACCTAAAGGGAGCAAGGAGAAAAGCAAGCCCATGTTCTTTTGTTGTAAATGGAGTATTGGCAAGGTGGTAGATTTCGCAGCTTCATTAGCCAATCTTAAAAATGAGAACAACAAAGCAACAGCTAAGGTAGTGTTAACTAATTTGTAATAATTGTCTTGTGAAAATTAGTAGATTATTTTCTTCAAAGTGTGATTGCTAATTGTTGTCTTATTGTCTCTTTTACAGAAATTAAGATTGTGTAACATTGCAACAGGAGAAGCCTTACCTTCAGATCAATCTTTGGACACATATATCACCAAGGAAGATTGTCCTTTATATAATGGTGGAAATATAATTTTAGAATATCTTAATAATGAAGAGCAATTTTTGGAAAATATTGATTCTTACTTAAAGTAGCCATTCGAGGACAACCCATGATCATTAGGAAAACAATATTCTTAAATTAATTTATTAAATATTAAAACTATGTACTCTTAAAAGAAAGATGCTTTAAGCTTAGTTTGACTATGATAATGATATATTATGTAATGAATTTTATATAAAATATTTTTGTAGTTATGATGAAAGTAAGTTTGGGGCTGAAAACTGTGTATCAGCAAATTCAAGTTTTAAGCATCACTATATATATGTACACATAGATAGCAACTAGATCATGTTCAGTAATGAATAGTAATTCTTTATCTAAAACTTCATCACCAGAAGTAGTAATAAAAGAGAAGACATAAGAACAGTAAATATAAACAATAAAGTTTGGAAAGTGTTTAATGATATATTACCTCATCTGAACCTTACAATAGCAGTTTGGGGTCAGGTTGAAGGTAATAGGAATGCCAGATATTGGGGGTGATATTGGAATATCATAAATATTGATCTAATTAGTTTTGGCTTTAAAAGGGAATAACTTAATCATTCAGTTGGGTTTAAAATTTTATCTAACCCTAAAAGAAGTAGGAGGAGAAAGAAAACAAGAAAAGGGAGGGACAGGATAAAAGGGGTGGCAGAAACTAGGGAAAAAGGTAAGAGAAAAGAGGAAGGGTTGATAGAAGATAAAATAGTGGGTGGAATAGATTTTAAAAATATACGACTAAGGACAGTAGAAAAAGAATAAAAGTCTACAGGGGAGAAAATAGGGTGTTGAGAAATAGAGAGCTGGTCATCATAAATACTAATGTGAAGGGGATGAACTCTCCCATAAAATAGAAGCAAGTAGCAAAGTGGATTAAAAAAAACCAGAATCCTACAACATGTTGTTTACAAGAAACACACTTGACACAGTCATATAGAGAGTAAAGGTAAAAGGCTGGAACAGAATTTATGCTTTAGCTGAAGTAAAAAAATCGGGGATAGCAATTGTGATCTCAGATAAAGCAAAAGTAAAAATAGATCTTATTAAAAGAAATAAGGAGAGAAAATGTATCTTGATAAAGGGTACCATAAATAATGAAATGGTAACAATATTAAATGTGTAGGCACCAAATGGTAGAACAAGCAGATTCCTAGAGAAGATTTTAAGCTAATTATAGGAAGAAATAGACAGAAAACTATTCTAATAGGGGACCTCAAACTGTTCCTTCTCAGAATCAGACAATTCTAACCACAAAATAAACAAGAAAGAAATTAGGGAGGTTAATAGGATTCTAGAAAACCTAGATGTGATAGACCTCTGGAGAAAATGGAATAGGAACCTAAAGGAATATACCTTTTTCTCAGCAGTACATGGCAGCTACACAAAAATTGATCATATATTAGGGCATTAAAAAAAATCTCATAATCAAATTCAGAAGGGCAGAAATAGCAAATGCTTCCTTTTCAGATCATCATGCAATAAAAATTATATTCAAAGAGTCAGGAAAAGATAGGCTAAAAACCAATTGGCAATTAAATAATCTAATTTTAAAGAATGAGTGGGTCAAACAAGGAATCATTGAAACAATCCATAATTTCATCCAAGAAAATGACAATAATCAAACAACATATCAAACCTATAGGATGCAGCCAAAGCAGGGGAAATTTTATATTTCTAAATAGCCACATAAATAAAATTAAAAAGAAATCAATGGAACTAAAAAAGTTAGAGAAAGAACAAATTAAAAACAATAGCAAATTAGAAATTTTGAAAAGGAGAGATTAATAAAATAGAAACTAAGAAAATTATTGAACTAACAAATTAAGTTTTATGAAAAAATTAATAAAATAGATAAATCTTTGGTTAATTTAGTCAGAAAAAGGAAAGAAAAAAAAATGAAAGGGGATAATAACATCAGTGAAAACGAAATTAAAGAAATTAGGAGATATTTTGTCCAACTCTGTGGCAGCAAATCTGACAATCTAACTGAAGTGGATGAATATTTACAAAAATGTAAACTGCTCAGGTTCACAGAAGAGAAAATTAAATACTTAAAATAGTCACTTTTTAGGGGAAAAAAAATTGCACTCAATGAACTCCCTAAGAAAAAATATCTAGGGCTAGATGGATTCATAAATTAATTCTACCAAATATTTAAAGAACAATTAATTCCAATACTATGTAAATTATTTGAAAAATAGGTAAAAAAGGAGTATGGTCAAATTCCTTCTATGATACAAATATGGGACTGATACCTAAACCTGGAAGGACCAAAACAGCAAGAAAACTACAGACTAATCTTCCTAATGAATATTGATGCAAAGATTTTAAATAAATATTAGCAACTAGAAAAAAAAATAAGGACACAATGTAAATCAACACATACTTTCACTTTTTTTTTTTTTAATCTTTCCCATGGTTTTTCCTTTTACTCTGATTTTTCTCTTCTAACATAATTCACAAATCAATGTATATTAAAAATAAAGGGAAAAAAAAAAAGAAAATTCCAAATGAGGTTGTGAAGAAGTGATTGAACAACAAAAACATTCTCTATGAAAAATCTTGCAAAACTGCTTGTAATAGAGTCTGCATTTATTTATGTTTAAAAAAATATGTTTAAGTGGCTCAGTTTAAATATCCACACTGGTGAAATCACAGATCTTTGAAATGTGTTCTAAATATCCATTCAAATTTATGCTTTTATCCAATTATTTCATATAGACATTGAGCTTTTGAAAATATAGTTGACTGAGGCCTAGGGGTCTTCATCGATCCAGATTCATTCCAAGTTGACAGTTAAGAATCCAGATCCAGGGGAGGGGATAGACTTTTCACTTTCTGGCTAGTTGCCCTTTACCTGGAAAACTGTGGGGAAATCTTTCAAACAAATCTTAGCTATTGCTTAGATATAACTCCCCTGCCCCCAATGTGACAAGGTATAGTGGTGTAGTCTGGAGTATTCAATGTGTCAATTGTAAATTTATAATATGCCTTTATGTTAGGCTCTGTTAAAAGAGGCCTCCTTTTCTTCATAGAAGGGAAAAGGGTGCCTTCTAGAAAAGGTACAGTACTTGCTAGATCTAGACTAATATATTCTAAGTTCAAATTCTGGCTTTACTACTTACTACTCTCTTGTCAGGCTCTGATATGACTTGACTGTTTAATCTCCTTAGGCCTTAGTTTCCTCATTTTTCTTTTTACAGAGATTGAACTAAATGACTTCTAAGGTATAAATTTTGAACATAAGAATTTTGAAGTTATTGATGAGTCTCATGACAAGAGCAAGGATTCTAGCATAGCATGGGCTGCAGTTGCTGTAAGAAGAGGGATAGTTTTGCAGAAGGAATGAATGAAAAGTGGAAGAGGGAGTTGTGATTCTTTAGTATTGAGATGGCAAAAGAGAAAGTAACAGTCATTGGATAAATGATGAGTTGTCAATAAGTATTAGCAATAGTGAGTGAACAGGGGGAAAATTCCCTTTGGAAGTAGTAATGAGGAGGGAAGAGGACATCCTATGGTCTTTCATGTGTCATCTTTGAAACAGGAGTAGCTATTTATAAAAATACCTTGCTAAATTCATAAGAGGCAATCCAAAGATGGATGTGGGCGTAGTCATGACTGCTTATAATTGAAATTTTTCTGTTGCTATAGATTTGATTAGGATTCTCACCAAGGGTATTTTAATGAAAAATTGCTAAAATTATCCAGTGATGCTGGTTTTCTGGTTTCTTAGTTATATGCCTAATTTTTTGACTTATTCTCTTTTGCTTGTGGATGTATTTAGAGATCTATATTCCCCCTAAGGATATCCATTGCTATGCATCTTTGAGAAACTCTTTGAGAGTTTTGGTATGTTATTTCTTTGATTAAGTTTTCTATTGTTTCTGCAGTTTGTTCTTTGACCCATACAATTGTTATTTAGTTTCTAGTTAAATTTTATTTCTTCACTTAAAAGTCATTTATTGAATATAATTTTTAATGTGTTATAGTCAATAAAAGTATGTCCAATATTTTTGCTTTTCTTTGTAAGGCTTTTAAGGAAATGATATTCACTAAGATTGTTACATCATTTAAAAAAAAAAACAAAAACTAGAATTCCTAAAGCACTGCTTCTTTCATTTAACAAATGATTTCAGGTTGAACAGGTTATGTAACTAGATAACCTTGTGTTTACTTGAAGAACCTAAGTGACATTATTTTCCTCCCTTTTGCTGAACTTTGATCCAGCAAAAACAATTCATTATTTACTCCAACTTAAAGCAACCAGGAACTGGAATACTTGAAATGATAAAATTCTTTCTTAAATCAGAGCCAATTTTTCTAGTCTGATAGCTACAGAGAATGTTTTCTAAAATGATTATGAAACTTCTCATTTTGCAAATCTTCGGTATATACCTGGGTGAAGTGCAGAAACCATTTGTTCGTTTTCTGAATCTAAACAAGACCGAAGTCCTATTTTATACGAAGACAGAAGCAGCATTGACTGTAAAGTCTAACTACAAGAGCAATGGGCCAAACAGAAGCTATCTTTCTGTAGATTTAAAAGATCTGGAAGTGGCACAAGTGGTAAACGTGACCAAGATATCCTCAGAGGTTACAAACTTTAAAATAAACCTACTGACAAAGAAAGCAGGTGAGACAAGTTTAACCATTAAACTGTGGGATTTTGTAGGTGGGCAAAACAGACTCATTGAAGAGATAAAGGATATCCGAATCAAGGTAATCTTCAAACAGAAAACAGAGACTCTTCTAAAGGCACCTTTGCATTTTGACAGTTATGCCCTACTGCTGATTTTGCCAATGATATTGGTTAACAAATTTGCATTTGGGTGCAAGATTGAAATGGAAACACTCCAGATTGCATGGAAGAAACCTTTACCAATACTTCTTGGTGCAGCTATCCAATTTTTTGTCATGCCATTTTGTGGATTTATTTTCACTAGGGTTTTGGCACTATCCCAGACTCTCTCTTTTGGATTTGTTATGACTTGTACCTGTCCTGGAGGAGGAGGAGGCTATCTCTTTGCCCTGCTTCTGGAAGGTGATATCACTTTGGCCATTGTAATGACTTGTGTTTCAACATTATTAGCACTGATAATGATGCCTCTAAATTCGTATATTTATAGTGGAATGTTGGGACTGCATGGTTCACTTCATATCCCTGTTTCTAAAATCATGACAACCCTCCTTTTCATAGTGATACCAATATCAGGAGGCATAATCATTAAGCGGAAAGTACCTAAATGGGCAAACTACTTGGAGAAAATAATTAAACCTTTTAGTTTTGTGTTAATATCAGTGGGGATGTATTTGAGTTTCAAGATGGGATTTATATTTACAAAAACAATTAACTTGGAGGTATTTTTCCTGGGACTATTAATTCCTGCTTTGGGTTTGTTGTTTGGATACTCTTTTTCTAAAATGTTTATGTTGCCTCTTCCAGTTTGCAAAACAGTTGCTATTGAAGGTGGGGCATTAAATAGTTTCTTAGCACTGGCCATTATTCAGCTCTCTTTTCCACAACACAAGGCAGATTCAGCGTCAGTTGCCCCTTTTACAGTAGCTATGTGTTTTGGCTGTGAAATGCTGTTTATGATTTTGTTATATAAAGCTAAAAAATTTTACAGTTCTAAATGTAGAGGATGAAAACCTAAAATCTCTTGTCTAATAAATTCTTAAACTCTATAAGTATTTATTGAGCACCTGTTATATATTAGGCTCTGAAGGGAATAAAATTTAATATCAGAAACAGTTCTAGCCTTTGAGAATCTTTCAGTTTAGTTTAAAAATAAAAGAAAAAGATAAATTACACATAACCTAAATGATAAATATTAAATACCTAGAACAGTGGGTAAAGGTTAAGTGACTAGAGGAAGATGAAATTCTATAAGAATTCAGATGCAGAACAGTCTCTTCCAGTTACATTTAACATAATAAAAAAATAAAAAAACCTAACCTAAACAAACAAGCAAAAAAAGCCATAAAGTGTCATTGAAAGTAACTTAGTAATATACAACTAGATAACCCAGTTTAATACTAGCTTAGATAGTAGCTTTTCTTCCAATTCAGATGGTCTTGAAAAGATAACCAGAAAGATGATGTTTGAGCTGTATGCTTTTTATTTTCATCTTCATCAAAAAATTTATACAAAATTAAAAATTTTGTATAAATGAATCTTGAATCCTCTTTTATTACCCTAAGTACCTACTATGCAAATATTTATATAGCACTTTAAATTTGTAAAGCACTTTATAAGTATTATTTTATCTTCATAATAGACATAGATGATAGGTGATATTATTTTATTAATTTTAGAGAAAATTGAGGCAAGCAGAGGTTGATCTGCCCAAGATTATCCAGACAAGTGTCTGAGGCCAGATCTAAAATTAGGTCTTCCTGACAACAGGTCCAGCACTATATATACTGAGCCACATGCTAACTAAATGAAATAATATGCACCTGAATTTCTATGCATCACATATAGAATTCATCATTTTTTACCTCAAAACTGACTCCTTTTTTCCCTTTGTGCTGACTATTCTTTGTCATCTAGGTTTAGACATTTGCAGTTTAGACATTATTCTTGTCTTTTCCCTTTCCCTCTCTATTTCCATATTCAATCTACCTACAAATCCTGTAATTTTTAGCACTGTGACATTTCCCATGGTCATTTTTTATCTTTTTGATTTCCATGTTCATTACCATTCTACTTTGTGTCTTTATTACACCTCACTCTGCTACAATTCAATCACCTCCTACACATTTCTGCAAAGTTAATCTTGCTAAGTTATGATATATGATTGATGTAGTGCAGCCTTTAGGAAGGATGTAGCAATAACCTAAAGCCACCTGGCCTTGGGTGTGATGTAGGTAGAAATGATGCATTTCTTCCCTTAGGCTTTCCTGTCCCAGTTTATTCTATATGACCAGGATCCTAAGGCCACCAATATTGCTGTCACATAATAGCCTGTTGATCAATAACAGTTTCTGAAACTAATGAGCAACAATAATGAGTTAAAGTTAATGCAGGTATAAGACAAAATTGGGTGTCTGCTACTTAACTTAGTGCCTTTCCAGGCTTAAAAACATACCTCTGGGAAGATTCCCCTCCTCCTTTCTCTTCCCCATGAGATCTATTCTGGGTGCCATGGATATTGCATCTGTACACAACCAAACCACTCCTCAATTCTACCTCTAAATCTTAAAATAAGCACATCAGAGACATGTAGCACCTGGTTTCTCTAACATTTCTATATAAATTGACTTTCTTGCTCCTGGTTCATTATTAACTTCTTTTGGGATTTAGCCCACTTTAATTGGTATCACAATTCTAATAAACTTTGCCCCTTGATTTGGAGATGGGCCTGAGCCTGCAAATTCTTTTGAGACACCTTGTGACACTGGTCTAAAACCTCATAATAGGAAAAAGAAATGAGGTAGGTTCTGAGAGACTTTGAATGTCAGATAAAGGATTTCATTTCTGATCTTTAACATGATATAAAACCATTGGACTTTATCGAATAATTAATCAATCAGTCAATAAGCAGCACTTACTATGTGCCAGGCATTGTGCTAAGCACTGGGGATACAAAAAAGGCAAAAGACAGTTCTCACCCTCAAGGAGCACACAATATAATGGGGGGGGGGGGTAATTTTGTTCTAGGAAGATCACTTTGATAACTGAATAACAGATGGATTGAAGTGGGGAGAGACTTGTGGTAGATAGACAAAAAAGCAGGCTATAGCAATAGTCCAGCTGTGAGTTGGTAAGCATTTGTATTAGGGTGAAAGAATGTCAAAGTAGAGAAGGGGCCATATTCCATAAGGGGCATAAAGTACAATCAACATATTTGGGCAACATGTTGGATATTGGATATAAGGTTAAAAGATAATTAATTTCCAAGCCTGAGTAACTGGAAGGATGGTGATATTCTCAACCACAACGGAGAAGCCAAGAAGAGGAAAGTTTTTTTTGGGGAAAAAAATAATGAATTCAGTTTGGGACATGTCAATTTTAAGATGTTCATAGGATGTCCAATTCAAGATATGAAATAAGTAGAGATGTTAGATTAAGGGTAAAAAGAGAGGATAGGGCTAGACAAGCCCTAAATCTGGGAGTCATCTACATAGAGATGATAATTGAATCCATAGTGTTGAAGTGGAAGATACCCTAACAATGTTAAAATCCCTAGATATGGTGAAAGAATTTGCAAACTCAGTTTGTATCTAAGTGAAGAGGCTAGGGGTTTTTTTTTTTTTTGCATTGCTAACAGCGGACAAGTTCCAAAAGACGTTAGAAAGAACTAGGAGCAAGAAAGATAGTGCTTTTTGTTAATATGCTATTTTTATGGTTTAGAGATAGAATTGAGGAATAGTCTTGTAAAGGGCTAGAACTGAGCAATGTACTTGGATAATGAAGCACGTGAGACTAATTGCCAATTGGACAGTTCCCTATTAACTTGTTTGAAGGTTGACCCTCCCCAGCTGTTCTGTGCTGACTTGATTGGTGGGACAAAGAGGGGGAAGTGACTTGTGTGGGAGGAAGAGGAGGAGGAGGAGAAACTTGGGTCGTGGAACTCACGCTCTCTTGAACTCGTGAGCTGGTGTTGGAGGGTGACTGTAAAAGATCAAGAATAAAGACGTTTAGTGATCCTGACTCCAGCTGATTTCTGGGAAGATAAGAGTTCCAGCATAGTCTGGTTTTGATATTGTGTGAAGGTTTAATACCATAATTCTCTGGCCAAAGCTCATAGATTTGGGAGGTAGGAGTAGAGGGTGGGATAGTAAGGGGTGGAGGTGAAGGAATAGGAGTGGGAGAACCTTCCAGAGGCATTTTTGTCACTAAGTCAAGTGGCAGACACCCAATTTTGTTTTGTGCCTGCAAGTACTTTAAGCACCTCATTATTGTGGCTCATTAGTTTCAGAAACCCCATTATCACAGGCTAAGTTGCTATCTGACAGCCAGCAATATTGGTGGCCTTAGCATATAGAGTAAACTGGGGTAGGATAACCTAAGGGAAGAAATATATCATTTCTACCTACATCACTCCTTAAGGTCAGTTGGTTGTATTGGTTATTGCTACATCCTTCCTAAGAGCTCCACCACATCAATAGGAGCTAGTGAGATCACTAAGGGTGAAGTAGTATAAAGGGAGAAGAAAAGGAGGCACAGGATAAAGACTGAGGATTCATTAGTATTTAGTGAAGATAATCTGGAGGAAGGGAAAAATAGAAGGACTGATAAAATATATTAAGAGAAGAATCAGGAGTAACTAGTGTAATGACAACTTAGATAAGGTATAGGGGAGAAGAGAATGATCATCATTGTCAAAGGCTTCAATGCAGAGGAGTCAAAAAGGTTGAATATTGAAAAGGAGCCATTAGATTTGGCAATTAAGAGATTCTTAAAGACTTTGGAGAGAGGAGTTTCAGTTGAATGAATGCACAGAAATATAGGTTTATTCAAAGATAAGTAAATTAGGAGGTGATTCATTCATCTTCTGAAAAGGATTACTAGTTTGCTTTATGGTATTCACCATGAAATCTCTTTAAATTAGGAAAATCTAATTACTATTAAGATTAGATAATCTTTCCTGTTCCTTTCAACTCTGTATTACATTATTGTTGTGTAAAAAATGTATACCCACACTATATCTCTTATTTTCATTGACTGTCCTCCATATCTGGAATAATGCTCTCTTCCTCATCATGGCTTCCTGGCTTCCCTCAAATCTCAGCTCAACTCCTATCTTTTGCAGGACTTTTTCCTTGGTCATCCTTAAGCCTAACTCTCCATTGTGTTCTCTCTGAATTACCTCTCATTTACTTTGTGCCTTTAGCTATTTG
This sequence comes from Sminthopsis crassicaudata, assembly GCF_048593235.1. NCBI lineage: Eukaryota > Metazoa > Chordata > Mammalia > Dasyuromorphia > Dasyuridae > Sminthopsis > Sminthopsis crassicaudata. The sequence goes on along the minus strand of NC_133617.1, from coordinate 292,892,396 downwards.
CATGATGACTCCCCTCACCAGAATACAAATTCTTTTGAGGACAGGGACTGTTTTTGCATTTTTGTGTGTCCTTAGCCTCTTAACACAGTTCTTGGCACTCAACTTGGTACTTGTTGATTGATCATACCCAAGTTGATATATTAGAAATGCCACTACTAGATTTGGAGCCTGAAGACCTAGATTCCAGTTTAGACTCTACCATATATAAATTACATCTCTGGTTCCATTTCCTCCCTAATAAAGTGAGGATGGACTAAATAATCATTAATAATATTCTAAATGGGTATTGAATGAAGCACTGCCATCATCCTGAGTAGATCACAAATCAGGTGGCTATTTATGATTATGCACACTAGAGCATTTTTCTACATTAAGAAGCAGTTGAATTATGTAGGGATTGAATTTAAGACTTCAAAATTTTTCAAAAAAATTTATATTCTTTTATTGATGTGTCATAGTAAGTTACTTATAACAGAGATTTGTGAATTAAATGGGAGTACACTTGGTTAAGTCACTATTGATTGTATGATCACAGACCCATAACATTTTATGAGATATTCTTTGTGATTAATGGCATAAAATATACTTAATGAATCAATTTTATGCAATTTATTTTACACAGTCAAGATTTATGGCACAAATAAAGGCAGCCATGTGATTTCATGAGGTTCTATCTAGCATATCAGGTAAAGAAATTGCTATAAGTCATTTACTGATTAGACACAAAAGGAACCTTCCCAAACCTGCATCTGTGAAAGGGACACCTACATAGATACTTCAAATTACAGCTGTTTGTTTCTATAAAATTTTAACAAAAAGAGTAAAGTGAGGCAGACCTTCATTTATTAGCAGGGGCATATTACCTACCAACAAATAGGTCTATGCCTCCATTTATGCCACAGATCTTGAATAAGTGGACAGTTACTCATGCATGTTTTTGGGAAGTATAAAACAAATAACAGAACAGGACAGATAATGGAATTAAGACTAGCATGATTGGTTACAGAGCTGGGGTATAGGGAACAATATGATTAGTTGGAGGTTTGGTAACGGGAGCTAGCAATCACATACTCCTAACCCCTTTTGTTTCTCATGAGCACTTTGAATCCCCATGAAAGAGTAGCTCATAATTTGGGATACTAAACTAGACATCTTTGAAAGATAACTTGGTGGAATAAAGATATCAGGCCTTGCTTTCTCACATATTCTCCAAGGTCAGTTAAAATTCCTTAAGGCAAGAGATTTGGATTTTTAAATTTACCCCCTTACAGGCCAGCTCAACACTGAACTAAATTCAGAGACAAAGAACCATGACTTAAGCAGTTACAGGACAAAATTAAATACAGTTATTCCTTCCACATTGTGACTCTTCTCATGGTGGTTTTGCTATCTCATCTATCAGCATAAGAAATTAAATGGAACTCTTGGGGAATTTTTGTGGAAGCCACAGACAATATATAAAAGACAGCAGACCACACAAAAAGTTTAGAAACTCAGAATAAAATACATGTATGGTATTGTATAATATGAACATATTTTATCTTTTAATAGAATAATTCTGACTTTTTTACCTGGTATCGAGGGCCAAAAAATTTTATGTGAATTTTCCAGATTGAAGGGGCACCCATGCCCCTAACATCCCATTCCCCCAAAGTAAGAGAGATAGTTTTACTTGTAAATAGATTCAATTAAAAAAAATATTGTAGGATCAGTCTTGATCTTTTCAGAATTGCCTTCAATCTCCCATCTGTAAAAAATAATTAAACCACTTTAGGAATCTCAGGGATAATACTAGGGAAACACATGTACATTTTGTGTTTAAATTAGATTTCCTTTAATATATAGTATTATATAAAGATGAAATGTAGTATAGTAAAAATAGTGCTCATCTTGGGATCATAACAGAGTTTGTAAGGTTCAAATTCTGCCTGACATTCAATGCTGATGTAACCATAACCCCTCTGACATATTCACTACAGATGATGAATAAATTATAGCCAGAATTGTATAGAAGGGGAAAGAGCTGAAATGCATTTCAGAAACTATACAGTATTTTCAATAATGCTATGATGTTCCTTGCCGCAAAAGTACATTTAATACTAATATATTCTCAATAATGTTTTATTGCTATGAATCATTCAACACCACAATTCCATAAAAATCCAGTGTGTAGGTAACCTTAAGGGAAATAAACAGAAAAACATAATGGGTTTCTGAGTAGGCTGAAGATGATCAGTTAGTGATTTGGTCTCCAAAAATTCCATAAAATACACCTACTTAAAGTAGGTAATGTGGTACAGTAGAAAGATCAATGGATTTGGAATCAGAGGACTTAAATTTGGAACTCTGGCTTTGCCATTTACTACCCCAGCCACACTGGGGGGCTAAATTAGCTTCGGTTTGTTTTTCTAGAAAAATACTAGTTTTGGGCTACGTCACCTCTATCATCCCTTCCCACTACAAATGTATGGCCCCATAAAAAAGGAGGTAAGACAAATCAGGCAGCAAATAGATCAAAAGTCCAAAAGCAACACAAAAAGAACTAAAAGGACCTTGGTGTGTTAGATTCTCTGTGGGCCATTTACAGAAAGATAGGGGAAAGCGAATAGAATGAGAAAGTCCACATGAATGGTAATCTTTATTAATAAAGTTGTATTCACAGAATTCGTAAGCAGTTTGTAGGGAGGAACCAATTGATATCACACTGGGAGATTAAAAAAAAAAAAAAAGATCAAACACACACACACGAGGCTCATTTGCTACTATTAAAGTTTAGGCTCGGGTTTAGAAAAGTAAATACAAGGTACGATCTATTGACACGTCTCCTTGATTCCAGGAATAGATTTCATTTCCAGCATACAGATATGGCCACTAATGGCATTTCCCTTTCACACATAAGTTCACTGAGGAAGCTACTGGTGAAGGGGCTTGCTCAGTGTCACACAATAGTAAGTATAAATATCCGGTGAGTTTGAGCTGAGTTTTCAGGAAGTAAGAGCAAGAGGTTCAAGGGGCAGAAAGTGATGGAGGGAGGAGACAGATGAAGGACGACCCAAGGAGTAAGGGAGAAAGTAAAGAAAGGGGGATGGGAGCGGAAAGAGGCCAAGGGAGGGTCCAGCAGGAGGCTGCTCCCTCGAGGGGCTCTCCGGGTAGCACGACCCGCCCTCAAACATCCTTCACATGCCTCGGGCCCCTATGGGCCTCAGGAACATTCCAGGAGGAAGGCGGGACTTCCTGCGCAAGGATAAACGGTTTCCGATTCGGAAGAAGAGATTCTAACGGCTTTAAAGAGCCTGGTAAGGAGCTTGCGACTGGAAGGTGAGCTCGGGGCTGTCTTCGCCCCCCCCTCCCCACTCCCACTCCCATCTCTTCGGTGCCCTACCCTTTCCATCCTACCCCCACCTCTTCGGTGCCCTCTCCTTTCTATCCCGCCCCCGCAACTCCGCCTCACGCGGCATAAAGACCCCCTCGCTTCCTCTTTTTTCTCCCCCGCCTCTAGCCCACTCTTGGGGGTGCGGGGCTATGGTGGCGGCCCTATTCTGGCACCTGCGCACTGGGGCTGGGCAGATTCCTGCGCGGGCTGTGCGAGAAGCGGGGAGGAGGGCGTGACGTCTGAATCCTCCCGAAAAGTGGTCCTGGCCGCGGTGATTGAGGGGATGGGGATGGGGAGGGGGGGCGGAATCACGCCGCAGAGGTGGGGATGGGGAGGCCGGAGATAAATCGCACTGAATCCAGTCAGGCCCCTCTCCCTCACTTTTGCTATCCTGTCTCACCTTTCTGACATCATTCTTCTAATCCCGGGTACTCTTCCCTGTGCCTTTTCCCCTTGGGGGAGAGGATGACCCGGACTCCATTACCTCGGCTTCCCAGGAATCCTCGCTCTCTTCTCCACCCTCTGGAGGTATTGTGGAAGGGGCTCTCAAGTCAGTATCTTAGGTCGATTTCTTCTTCTACAGCTTTTTTTTTTTTTTTTCCTTTTTTTCTTTTTAAACCTATGTGATTTTAGACAAACCTCTCAGTCCCTCTGGGCCTCAGTTCCCTGCAGCGCTTAACTTGATCTTCAGTTTTTGTCTTTGTATACTGTTTCCTGCATGCAGAAAGAATTTAATAAATGCTTGTTAAGTTATTGAATCTTGTGTCTTAATTGAGAAACAGCCGTTTCATTTATTTAGTGATATTTATTAAGCATCCCCATCATGCCGGTCATAGGACTGGGGTAATGGCTTAGGGTACTGTGAGAGACAGACTGGGGCCAGCAGCAGAATCCGGATTCCTCCATTATTACCTGTATACTCTTGGCAAAGTCTCTGACTCTCGGGTAGAATGGTTCGGACTAAGTAAGGGCTCTTCCTGCTTTAAGTAAAGTGACACTTTGATTTAAAATAATCCCTCTCCTCAAAGAGCTTATGTAGTAGTAAGAGAAAGAGACATGAATATAATGTGGTATAGAATGTAGCAATTGTAGGTATCATTAAAAAAGGCCAAACAAAATTCACAGTTTTTCCCTCTTTTGTGAAGAGTAATACCGTCCAGCCTTCTAGTCATCCAAGTTTGTAACCCTTCATCCACTGCTCTCTTCTTCCCCAAACACTTTATTTATATTTCATCGGTTACTAAGCCTTGTTATTTCTATATCCATAATATTTCTTGTATATTTGGATTGAATTTTTTTTAAAATTTTCTTTCTTTTATTACAAATTTAATAAGAATGATTGGTTGTCTTATGGTTGATTGTCCATCGTTATGAAAGAGGATCAGATTGACATCACTAAGTTAAGAGTCAAGTTACAGTGTATCTGACCGTGGCTGATCAGGCCAATATGATTTCAGAATGCTCTGCCATAAATCAGACACAGGTCCCTATGAATATTTGGAGCAGTTTCTCAATTTTGTGCATCTCTGGTTTCCTTTGATCTAATTCAGTAATGCAAATTTATAAACATTACAAACTTAAGAATATTGAACCTTTCAGTATATAGAAAAGAGGATTGTATATATGAAATTGAATTTAGATTGCAGAGTTTGACTTAAAAGTTTATTGGGTTTAACATAATAGTAACAAAGCAGGTTTGCTTTTCTTTGTCTTCTGAAATAATTTCTGCTCATTTATTATTTAAGCATTTCAGTGATATTTTTGTTTTCTTTCCCTTTTTTTTTTTTTTTTTTTTTTTGGTTTCCCTTTGCCAGTCCTCCAATTATTATCCCCCATTCCCAATTTCTTACATTCCTAATATAGAGATTGTTTTTCAGATTACCATTTAAAACCTTTTGCAATCAGGGTCCAGCCTATATTTCTAGGCTTCATGAACATTATTTCCCACTAAGGTATCTACATTCCAACCAATCTGACTTATGTGCTATTCCCTGAGTTTGGTATTCCATCTCCTATCTTCATCTCTTGTACTGATTAGAAAGGAGATAATTCTTTCCTCACTTTTGCCTCTTTCTGTGAGTGAATGAATGGTCATGTTCTACCTCCTCAAAAATGACTTACTTGCTTATGTTGGTTATTCATGTTTTGTATCGTCTGTGTACTTGTTTTGTTGCTCTATTATCCCAGTAGTTCCCCATACATAGGGATTATTTTTCATTTTGCTTTTGCATTTTTAGCATATGACACAGTGAATTTTTTCTTTTGGTTGGTACTTAAATACTTCCTGAATTGTTATTGGTATTGCAATGGAAGAGGTTTATAAAGTACTGTGTAGAAGTTGAGAGAGAAAAAGAAGATAATTTTTGGTAAAGGAGAATCAGGAAAGGCTTCAAGAAGTTATTTGAGTTAGAGATGGGAGAGAATAAAATTAGCATTGTTTTTTTTTTTTTGTCTTTTCAAATGTGACTTCAGATTTTATCCATTACCTACCATTTTAAATTAGTTAATTTTTTTTTTTCAAAAATGACTTTTTAAAACAAAATTTTGCTTTTTTAATTCATCTAGGATGTAACTAATGGTTAGTTAGTTTTTTGTCTTGTTTTGTTTTGTTTTGCTTTATATTGTGGAATATGATATTCTGCCTATATCCAGTAGGTGTAAGTAAATATGCTTAGATTTATGGTATTAGTTTAATATTGTGAAGTTTTTTTAATGGAACTGTTACATTGTTCATCACATTGCACCTAGATTTTTCATGAAGAAATCCAAATATAAAACTAATGCATCTTGAGTCATCACTTGGCAATGATTAATTGAAAATTTCTTGGTAATTTTGTCTTACAGTTTCTTCAAATATTTTGGTCACTTAAAAAAAGAGATTTCTATGGCGCTCTTACAGTTAGATTCAATTATGCCTCAAAATATTTGTCTTTTATTCTTTTTTTCTTATTTGGGAACCCACAGATAACTCTTCTTTGATTTTAGTCTTCCTATTCTTAAAATTTTATTTTTTTAATTAAAGAAAACTTTTATTATTTTGATCTTTTATTTTGACAAATCCTGAATTATTTTTGGTCTCTTGACAAATTAGATTAAATATAATGTTCAATAGGAGGGAGGAAACTTTAAAATAATAATTAATTGTTGTTGTTATTTTTCTTTTCTTATAATGAATAGTTTCTTTTGAGACCGCTGAAATTGATATTGCCCACAAATATAGCAGGAGTTTTTCCTATTCCCAAATAAAGTCATTTCATATGCTGGTATGTTTGATATATCCAAGTTGTACATATGCATAGTACAAATTCAATCTTCTTCAGATCTCCACTAATAATGCCAAAAATAGTATTTATGTTAATGTTCAGGGGAGGTTTTATGTTTTAAACATTTTAGAATTCTTTTATGGGAGATTCTATCCATATAGTCTAGAAGCTAAAAGTTGACTTTGATTTTTGGATGAGTTATGATCTTGAACAAGATTATTTAGATCTCCTTCAGCTATTATGTATATTTCTGAGGATATTGATTCCTAATTGATCTCTTATTCATTATTGTTACAATGTGAATCAAGATTCATCCGAGTTCTGAGTTTCTAATTATTAAAATCTATCTCAGATGATGGCAGATTTGGATGTTGTTGAATAGTATATTTGGATTTGTTAGTAATCCCTAATATACTTGTTAAGCAAAAATTGAATTTTTCTTTTCTGTTCTCTCCAAATTATAGGAACTGCAAAGAACATGTGAGGAGATCCATGTATCTCCAGATAGTTAGTCTAATAATACAACTGAGGGGCCCAAGGCTTATAGAGATTACTTATTTTAAAACCAAAATAGAATTAATATGTTTTCTTAAATAGATCAATAAATTTTTTTCTCTGCTATTTATGAGTTGGATCATAACAAAAATTGTTTTAAGTGTTTGACATATGCAAGAGGCATGCTGAGTATTTAAGTAATTTCACATCAACATCAACCATGCACTTGAGAAAAAGAAATGATTTACCAAATGATATCTGCCATATAACTGACAGAATTTTTTTAAATAATAAATTTCAATACATGTCTGAACATCTTAGCTTTCTTGCCAACTAGCATATAAACTGGTATTTTACATGACAAGCAAGAATAAGCCTACTACATAGTGATTTCTTATTATTCTCCCCAAGCAAACTGTACTTTACCACCTCATAGTATATAATTTATGTAAATATTTACCTGTCACTTAATATATGGGGCTCAGAAAAATTCCATTTGCATTTTTGGATTCAACATAAAAAATAAAAAATGCAAATAATAAAAATAAAATGCAAAAAATTTCCATGTGACAAAATATATGTTTAACATTTAAGTAGTCATCTAGATTCTACTTGAAGACCTCTGCAAGCCATTTCATTTTTGGTTAGCTCTAATTTGGAGGACATTTTTCCTTGTATTGAGCCTAAATTGACTTGTTGGCAACTTTTTCCCATTGTTCCTGATTCTGGGCTCTATATTCAAGAAAAAAAGTTTAATGCTAATGCTTGTCATACCTACAAATATATGTTCATCTTAACTCTTATCTGCAAACTAAACATTACATGTCCTTCAACCAAATCTCATGGCATAATGTGAAGGCTCATCATCATCCATATAGAGCTTTTCACATTTTTCAGTTTTCTGAAGACCTTCCTAAAATGAAACAGAGTAGAAGACAGTAGTCCAAATGTGATCTGACTAGAGCAGATTACAAGCAAATTTAACCTCCTTCAAAGTTCTTTTGTTAATTTAGCCTATGATTTTTTGGCAACTGTGTAAGCTCCTTTGAACTTGAGCCCATAAAATCCCCACGTTTTCTGTTTCACACAAATTGTTACCCTGTCACACCATCCCAATCTTAGATTTGTACAGATGATTTTTTAGCACAAAGTATAAGATTTTATGCATATCTGTTAAATTTCATTTTGGTAGAATCTTAATCTAGTAAATACTTTTCCTTCCTCACTTGAGATCTGTTTAAGTCCTAGTTTTGTGTTATTTGCCAGTTTTTTTTTAAGCATGCCATCTATGCCTTCATTACCTGTTATTTATAGAAATGTAGAGCAGGACCAAGAAAAGATCCCTAGGAGCATGGAGTATTAATAAGTTGTCACCTGCCTATTAATGTTTATCCTTTGGATCTGATCATAGAACAATTTCTGAAATTACCTAAAAATAATATAGTTTCACACATATTTCTTCTTGACCATGTGTTAAGTAGTACAGGCTTTGTATGCAGGAATTTTGGCAAGATGTTTATCAATATCTTTGCCATTCCTCTCAACTATTGATCAAATTATCCTTTTAAAAAGGGGAATTGGGGTTAGTTTGGCATAAACTGTTCTTGATGAACCCATGCTACTTCTACAGGGGAAGTCATCTCAGGAGGGATATGAATCTCTCAACAGTGAAATTAATGACAATGCAAACAATTCTTCTGAGGAAGAAAAAACAGGAGTTGTTTGGAGAGACTTTTGTCGATGCACAGGGAATTCATTAACCAACTTACATATTTAAAAAGATATATATAAAAGAGGGAAGCAAGGGCAAGTAATAGAGGATTGCTAAAACATTATAAAATATTGCTGTAAGAATAGTGGCATAGTGGCAGAAATGCTAGAGCTCTGAATGACCTGAAGCTATTAATGGAATTTTTAAAAAATGGGTTTTAAAAAAATGTACATTTTAGCTTTATTGATAAAAAGTAGATCAAGGAAGAAAGTAGACTACTGTTAGGTGTAGATAGCCAACAAAGAGAAGGTATTTCTTATATTGGTTCTGTTTTCTCTGCCCAGTACAAAGGACTTTGCATTGGAAAAGACAGAACAAATAGATTAATGAGGAATTGGTGTCCAAGATAAATAAGAAGCAATTAGAGATCTCTTAGGTACCTTTGTCGAATTCATGTCCTGTTGTCCAAATGAACTGTGTTCTTTGGTACTAAAGAAAATGAAGACTATGATTATGGAACTTATCAGTGATATTTGAAAGATGGAGAAAAAGACAAAATGACATGATTCAAAAAAAAGGAAGAAAATAGTCTGCCAACTATAGGGAAGTGAGTTTGATTTATCCCATCCTTACCCCACTTTGCACTTTTTGCTTAGGAATAATAATCATATCTATTCTGAGTTCTAGGCCACAACTACATTAATTTTGTGAAGAATGTTGTTATTTTTTCCTTGCAGAATTCCTATGACTTAGGTGAAAACTTCCTCTAGTACCACTCCCTAACCTAAACCTTCTTACCCATCCATGTCAGTCCTACTAATAAATTCTTTTGTCAGTCTGCTCTCTTTCATTGTACCTTGTTGGAAACCTTATTGTGTTGTTAACCAACTACTTTTTGTTACATCTTTTCCTCTATCTTGTCTTCCTTGTATCACCGAAGCTTGCCTCATCCAGAAGATAGTCCCTGATCAGTGAGTTATTACATGCACTCTCTCTTATGTTTCTTGACATTTGGACCAAGAGGAGGAGTAAACATGCTTTTTATTCCTTATTGCCTCTTCTAGTTACCCTTAACTACCACCACCACTTAGCAATCCCTCATGTATAGATCATCGTAATCAAATATTGCTGCCATTTATCAGCCCTAGATTTCTCCTTTTTTCTCAAGGAATTTGATACCTAGCTCAGTCTTCCTCTACTTTGGAATAATCCTTTCCTTGTCCATACATATTATCTCCTCAGAAACACCTTTGTTTCCTAGTTCATTAGCATTTTCAACTCCTGTAATTTATCTGCACATTCTCTGTACATCAGACACTCAGCCATAACTCACACCCTTGATCTCATCTCCTACAGGTGTACTACCACATTCCATAACTGTGAAATCCTTTTCTCTGACCATAAACCATTCTACAAATTCTCCTGTTATACCAGACCACAGTAACTTTTAATCATTTCATCTTTCCCTGCTTTCTCAGGCCATTAACTTATTCTCAGGCCTTTCTTCTCCTCTTTGAAATCTTGATTCTACAGTTCAGCTATATGCTATCTTATACTGTCTAATTGCTTGTTACCTTACTTTATCACCATTTGTCCACTTCCAAACCCCAACCCTAGATTAGTCTATTACTGCTTATTTGCTTCCTTTTTAGTAGTACCAAAAGCTGCTGGAGGAAGTCTTATAAATCATATTAAGAGGGTCTACTTCACATTTATCCTCCTTCAGACACTTAACAATTGTGTGGCCCTGGGCTTAACCTTTCTTTGGTCTCCCTTTCATTATGTCTTAAAATGGGGATAATAATAACTTATCTCACAGGGTTATTATAAGGATTAAGTGAAATAATGTATGTATAGCATTTAACAAAAGGAACTCAGGTTAGCAGAGAGTAGTAAGATTTGAGAGATGTGGCAGTTGAAACAAATTTGATAATTCTTTGTATATGTAAGGTGAAGTAGAGTGAATAGACAAGGATAACATACTCAGGTTACAAATCTATGAAACTGGCAGAATGGTGGTACATTTTTTAGAAACAAGTTTGGAAGAGGGAATAAGTTTTGAAGAAAAGAACATGTTCTGCTTTAGACAATTTGAGGTATCTTAGGGACATCTAATTTGAAATGTAGAGATAGTTTTGATGCAAGAATGAAATTCAGGGGAGATGTGTATAAGACTGATTACATAGATCTGTGGATTCATCTCCATAGAGTTCCTTCCCTTCCTCCCTCAAGTAGAAGCTTGATACAGATATAGGACATTTTAATGTCCTATACCTATTCTGTGTGTCTCACTATCTGTCAGTTGTATTATAGTAGTGATTTCTTTATGGTATGGGTTAGACAAGATGGCTGCTGAAATTCCTCCTTCTTCTAAAATTCTGATTCTGTTGTTATTCAAAATACCTAATAACTATCCCTTTAATAACATGTCCTTGAATTTTGCTGGGAATCAAAGCCAAGCTCACTGGCTAATTGATTGCAGACACATCCATTCCCCTGAGGTTCCAGGTTGAAGAAAAGGTTTAAGCAAAGAAGCAGAACCAAGGCAATATAGATTTCTTCAGATAGTGAGTAGTAGTTCAGTTTGGTTAAAATATAGGCTATAGAGTATAGTAGGAGACAAGGAAAGCCCAAAAGGTAAATTGGGGCTAGACTAGATTATGAAGAGTCATGAAGTGCTAAAGGATGTTTATATTATAACATAAACAAAAACAATTTTATTAGCCTTCCCTCTGTTTTAACTCAAGTTTTTTTCCCCTCTCTTTTCTTTCTGCAATTTGAGGATCATTGTAACAATTTTAACCATATGTGATTTATTCACTCTTTAGGCAGAAATATTATGCTTATAATCCTTTTCATAGAAAATTACACATTAGAGAAGATTCCTACATCTTTTTGAACAACCTGACACTTCTACCATAAATCAGAAATATTATAAAAATTCAGTGTATTAGATGGTGTTTTAAAATTTTATTTGTGTTTTTGGTTAGTTATTTTTAGATGATTCAGGATTTCTCTTTGGAGAAGTCAATAGAAAGACCTCATAGAGGAAGCATCATAAATACTTTTTCTTTCTATAACATGGACATTACATTTATAAACTCCTTTTTTACTTTTTTCATACTCTATATTTGATACTCTTCCCTTACGAACTATTTCCTTTATTTTCTAGTATTCTCAGCTTGTACCTCTTAGACTTTCTTTTTTTTTTTTTGCTGCTTTCATTTCTTACATCAGAGGTGATATCAAACTTGAAGCTCCAGAAAATTCTCAAGTGAGGCTGGAAACTATTAAAATGTAATTGAGAAATAGCTAACAAAATAAATAAAAATACAGTATGACAATGGATAATGCTAATTTGTGGTTTTCTAAATCAGTTTGCAGCCAGGAATTCATTTGGTTTTGAGTTTGATTCCATTGATATATACCACCTTTATACTATTTATTGAATCTCTATTTTCTTTCATTCCCCATTCTCTGGCATCTTTTGATCAGACAACAAATCAGAAAAAAAAAACAAAAAAAACCTTTTTGCTGACATTGAGCTCAAAACCTGGTGCTATCTGGCAACTTCATTGCCCAAATATAATTCAGGGTTACAATTCCAGGATGGAAAGGAGTATAATGCCTGTAGCTACAGGGGAACAGGAACCTTCATCCCAATTCTAGGTCTTTGAGGAATGCTAGTGCCTGTGGCTATAGATGAATGAGGGCTCTTCTTTGGTAAAGATCAGAATGTAGGCCAGGAGAGTGGTAACCACATATCTCCCTGGAATATACCACCTTGAAAACACTGAAAACTTACAGACCCTGATAACTAGCTCTGAAAATAGCATAATGAAAAAGTTTGAAGCTTGGTGACTTTCCACCTGTAAGTAAGCAAAGCCAAACTTAACAAAATTCAGTCAAAAAATAAACTAGAAAAATAAGCAACAACCATAAGAGAACCTATTTAAAAAAAATACTATAATCACAAAGAAAACCAAGACACAAATTCAGAAAACAAGAAAACAACTGCCAACAAAATCAGTAATTCAAGGAAATTATGAAAAGAGAATTAACAGTTTGGCAAAAGCACCAAAAAACACTAAGAAAATATCTTAAAAAGCACAATTGGCTATTTCAAACATAAAAGGACAAAAATTCACTAAATAAAAGTACTTAAAAAGAATTGGGCAGGTGAAAGCTAATGATTATATGAGAAATCATAAAACAAAGTTAAAAGAATGAAAAATAGATAAAAAAGTGAAATATGTCATTGGAAAAATAATTGACCTGGAAAGTAGCTCAAGTATACATAATTTAAGTATTTTTGGACTACCTAAAAGCTATGATCAAGGGAAAAAGCCTATCTTTCAAGAAATTATGAAGAACTGCCCCATTATTTTAGAAAGAGAAGGTAAGATAGAAATGGAAAGAATCCACTGATTAGTGTCTGAAAGAGATTCCAAAATGAAAACCCCTAGGAAAATTATAGCCAAATTCCAGAGCTCTCATATCAAGGAGAAAATATTTCAAGTAGCCAGAAATAAATCATTTAAAAATCATAGAACCACAGTCAGGATCATTCAGTATTTAGCACTTTTTGTGTTAAAGGAATATGAGTTAAAATATGATACTCTAGAAAGCAAAAGAGCTGGGATCATAAGCAAGAATAACCTAGCCAATAAAATTGATGAAATAAAAAAATCATTTAATGAAATAGAGGACTTTCAAGCATTTCTGATAAAAAGACTAGAGCTGAATAGAAAATTTGACATTCAAATACAAGATAACAGAATTATAAAAAGATAAACATGAAAAAGGTCACTAGGATTTTTAATAGGCTAAACTTTTTATAATCCTATATAAAAACTTTATCATTAGGGAATGCTTCCTTTAGCTTACTTTCCTGCCCCACCACCCACCGAATTTCCCAAAGGATCTTCATTTTAAAAAATCTGTCCATAGCCAAGTGCAGACTGTGGCTGAGGAGATAGTCACTAGTTCTAGCTACCCAGTTCCACAAACAGAACTGGGCACTCGGCCCTAGGCTCCAGAGTCAAGATCTTTGCACTCAGTCACTTTCAAATTTAAGGAGTCCACATAGAGGACACAAGTGTTAGTTGATTATATTGAAAAAAAAAATAAGAATGAAAAAGATTTACTGGGAGATGGGAGAAGGAAGAGGAAGAATGGGGAAAATTATCTCACATAAAAAGGTATACAAAGAAGAGCTTTAATGGACAGGGGGAATAATTGGAGGAGATGGTGGGCAGTGTCTGGATCTGTTCATGGGAGGACTTTGGTACCAGCCTGAGCGCTGATCATGGATGAAGAATGAAGAGACGGGACTCAGGAGGATAGTCAAGCAGGAATTCGTTTATTCAAAGAGACTCTCAGTCTAATATATCATATACTCATGTAACACAATTACATAATTATAGGGTACTGCGCATGTGCAACTACATAATTTGCTTTTGTGTGCAGATGTTTCCTTGCCATGTCAGTATAGTTGTGCCAAGATGCATGTCTGCATACTCTGCTCTAAGTACAACACAAGTTCTCATTCACTTGACTTCTCAGGAAAACTGAGATGCCTTAAGGGGGATGGGGAGCCAAACTAGACATATCCAGAGGGTTCCTTCCTACACTAAAGGGTCTTATACCTCACCTGGGGTTCCCTACTATCTGTGGCCTTCAACAGGGCAACACTTGAACTTCACTTAAATGAGAATTGGGTGAAAGAAGGAGAAGTAATAAAAGAGAAGTTGGATTAAGAATAGCAATAGTCAGAAACAAAACATACTTGAGGTTTAGGGTAGTAACAGAATAGGTAGAATTGGATCCAGATAAAAACATCATTAGTAATCATCCTAATGAATGTGAATGGGACAAATTCATCTCTAAAATGGAAGAGAATAACAGAGTGGCTTAAAAATATAATTGGAATATATTTTATATAAAGGACACTTAGTTAAAATAAGAGGCTGATGCTGAATCTATTAGACTTCAGCTGAAGTAAAAAAAAAGCAGGGGTACCAATCATGATCTCAGCAAAACAAAACAAAACAAATGCCTAGTTAAAAAATCAATCAGAGAAACTATATATTGTTTAAAAAGTACACAGACAATGAAGTAATAACAGCAATATATACCAAAATAACAGGGTATCTAAAGAGGAAATTTAAAAAGAGGTACAGTAAAAAATAGTGAAACTATATACTATTTGCTGACCTTATTCCCAGAAATAGATAAATCTAACCATAAAATAAGAAAGAAATTGAAGAGATGAATAGAATTTTAGAGAAATTAGATATGGTAAGCCTTTGGAAAAATTTTAGTAAAAATAGAAATGAGTATACTTTTTTTTTTTTTTCTCAGCTATACGTGGCATCTTCACAAAAACTGACATAAAAACTTCACATGCAGAAAAGCAGAAATTTTAAATGTACTCTCCTTAGACCATAAATGCAAGAAAAATTCAGTAAAGGACCTTGGAAGCATAGTTAAAAAACACCCCCACCAACTCTGAGGTACCCCTTTACATCTATCAGATTAGCTAATATAACAGAAAAGGAAACTTATAAGTATTGGAGAGTATGTAGGAAAAATGGAACATTAATGAGCTGTTGGAATTGTAAACTGATCTGACCCACTCTGAAGAGCAATTTGGGACTGTGTCCAAAGGGTTATAAAACTGTACATATCCTTTGGTCCAACAATACTATTTAAATCTATATCCCAAAGATTAAAAAAAGGTGGAGGAGAACCCTTTTTGTACAAAAATATTTTTAGCTGCTCTTTTTATGGTGGCAAAGAATTAGAAATTGGGATGTTCATCAACTAGAGAATAGTTACATAGGTTGTAATATATGATTGTAATGGAGTATTACTATAAGAAATGACAAGCAGAATTTGAGAAAAACTGGAATGACTTTTATGGAACTCATGTAAAGTTGATGTAAACTGATGTAACTATGATGCACATAATAACAGCAATAATAGTATGTGGTGATCAACTGTGAATGATTTAGTTTAGAATTTCAGCAATATAACGATCCAAGATAGTTCTAAAAGACTCATAATGAAAAATTCTATCCACCTTCAGAGAAAGAACTGATAACAGTCTGAGTGCAAATTGAAGCATGCTATTTTTCCACTTTCTCTAGGTTTCTTTTCTTTTTTTTTTTTTTTTTTCACTT
Source organism: Sminthopsis crassicaudata (assembly GCF_048593235.1). Classification (NCBI taxonomy): domain Eukaryota; kingdom Metazoa; phylum Chordata; class Mammalia; order Dasyuromorphia; family Dasyuridae; genus Sminthopsis; species Sminthopsis crassicaudata. The sequence goes on along the minus strand of NC_133617.1, from coordinate 292,876,370 downwards.
TTGTGTTTTTTTCTTTTTTTTTCTTTTTTTTTATTTTTTTTATTATATATATATATATATATATATATATATTTTATAATATTATCCCTTGTATTCATTTTTCCAAATTACCCCCCCTCCCTCTATTCCCTCCCCCCGACGACAGGCAATACCATACATTTTACATGTGTTACAATATAATCTAGGTACAATACATGTGTGCGAATATCATTTTCTTGTTGCACAATAAACATTAGAATCCGAAGGTACATGCAACCTGGGCAGACAGATATTAGTGCTAACAATTTTCATTCCCCTCCCAGTGTTTCTTCTCTGGGTGTAGCTACCTCTGTCCATCATTGATCAACTGGAAGTGAGTTGGATCTTCTTTATGTTGAAGATTTCCACTTCCATCAGAATACATCCTCATACAGTATTGTTGTTGAAGTGTACAGTGATCTTCTGGTTCTGCTCATTTCACTCAGCATCAGTTGATTTAAGTCTCTCCAGGCCTCTCTATATTCCTCCTGCTGGTCATTTCTTACCGAGCAATAATATTCCATAACCTTCATATACCACAATTTACCCAACCATTCTCCAACTGATGGACATCCATTCATCTTCCAGTTTCTAGCTACAACAAAAAGAGCTGCCACAAACATTTTGGCACATATATGTCTCTTTCCGCTCTTTAGTATTTCTTTGGGATATAATCCCAGTAGTAGCGCTGCTGGGTCAAAGGGTATGCACAGTTTGATAACTTTTTGGGCATAATTCCAGATTGCTCTCCAGAATGGCCGGATTCTTTCACAACTCCACCAGCAATGTATTAGTGTCCCAATTTCCCCACATCCCCTCCAACATTTGTCATTATTTGTTCCTGTCATCTTAGCCAATCTGACAGGTGTGTAGTGGTATCTCAGAGTGGTCTTAATTTGCATTTCTCTGATCAGTAGTGATTTGGAACACTCTTTCATGTGAGTGGATATAGTTTCAATTTCTTCCTCTGAGAATTGTCTGTTCATATCCTTTGACCATTTATCAATTGGAGAATGGTTCGGTTTCTTATAAATTATGGTCAGTTCTCTATATATTTTGGAAATGAGACCTTTGTCAGAACCTTTGTTTTTAAAAATATTTTCCCAATTTGTTACTTCCCTTCTAATCTTGTTTGCATTAGTATTATTTGTACAGAAACTTTTTAGTTTGATGTAATCAAAATCTTCTATTTTGTGATCAATAATGATCTCTAGTTCTCCTCTGGTCATAAATTCCTTCCTCCTCCACAAGTCTGAGAGGTAGATTATCCTCTGTTCCTCTAATCTATTTATTATCTCCCTCTTTATGCCTAAATCATGGACCCATTTTGATCTTATCTTGGTATATGGTGTTAAGTGTGGATCCATATCTAATTTCTGCCATACTAATTTCCAGTTTTCCCAACAGTTTTTTCCGAATAATGAATTTTTATCCCTAATGTTGGAATATTTGGGTTTGTCAAAGATTAGATTGCTATAGATGTACCCTTTTTTGTCCTTTGTATCTAATCTGTTCCACTGATCTACCGGTCTATTTCGTAGCCAATACCAAATGGTTTTGGTGACTGCTGCTATATAATATAGCTTTAGATCAGGTACACTTAGACCACCTTCCTCTGAGTTTTTTTTCATTAGTTCCCTTGCAATTCTTGACCTTTTATTCTTCCATATGAATTTTGTTGTTATTTTTTCTAGGTCATTAAAATAGTTTCTTGGGAGTCTGATTGGTATAGCACTAAATAAATAGATTAGTTTGGGGAGTATTGTCATCTTTATTATATTCGCTCGGCCTATCCAAGAGCACTGAATGTCTTTCCAATTATTTAAATCTGATTTTATTTTTGTGGCAAGTGTTTTGTAATTTTTCTCATATAATTCCTGACTTTTCTTTGGTAGATGGATTCCCAAATATTTTATACTCTCAACATTTGTTTGGAATGGAATTTCTCTTTGTATCTCTTGCTGTTGCATTTTGTTAGTGATATATAAAAATGCCGAGGATTTATGTGGATTTATTTTGTATCCTGCCACTTTGCTGAAATTTTGAATTATTTCTAGTAGCTTTTTAGCAGAGTCTTTGGGGTTCTCTAAGTATACCATCATGTCATCTGCAAAAAGTGATAGTTTAATTTCCTCATATCCTACTCTAATTCCTTGAATCTCTTTCTCGGCTCTTATTGCCGAGGCTAGCGTTTCTAGTACTATATTGAATAGTAATGGTGATAGTGGGCAACCTTGTTTCACTCCTGATCTTACTGGGAAAGGTTGCAGTTTATTTCTATTGCATATTATGCTTACTGACGGTCTTAAATATATACTCCTGATTATTCTAAGGAATAATCCATTTATTCCTATACTCTCAAGAGTTTTTAGTAGGAATGGATGTTGGATTTTGTCAAATGCTTTTTCTGCATCTATTGAGATGATCATATGGTTCTTATTAATTTGATTATTAATATGGTCAATTATATTAATAGTTTTCCTAATATTAAACCAGCCCTGCATTCCTGGAATAAATCCTACTTGATCATAGTGTATTATCTTGGAGATGATTTTCTGAAGTCTTTTTGCTAATATCTTATTTAAGATTTTATCATCAATATTCATTAAGGAGATTGGTCTATAATTTTCTTTCTCAGTTTTCGATCTACCAGGTTTAGGTATCACTACCATGTCTGTGTCATAAAAGGAGTTTGGTAGGACTCCTTCATCCCCTATTTTTTCAAATAATTTATATAACATTGGGGCTAATTGTTCTTTAAATGTTTGGTAGAATTCACATGTGAATCCATCTGGCCCTGGGGATTTTTTCCTGGGGAGTTGATTAATAGCTTGTTCTATTTCTTTTTCTGAAATGGGACTATTTAAGCAATTTATCTCCTCCTCTGTTAATCTAGGGAGCCTATATTTTTGGAGAAAGTCATCCATTTCACTTAAGTTATCAAATTTATTGGCATAAAGTTGGGCAAAGTAACTCCTTATTATTTCTCTAATTTCCTCTTCATTGGTGGAAAGATCCCCGTTTTCATTTGTAAGACTATCAATTTGATTTTCCTCTTTCTTTTTTTTGATCAAATTTACCAAAGGTTTATCTATTTTATTGGCTTTTTCATAAAACCAACTCTTGGTTTTATTTATTAATTCAATAGTTTTTTTACTTTCAATTTTATTGATTTCTCCTTTTAATTTTTGTATTTCGAGTTTAATTTTTGGTTGGGGGTTTATAATTTGGTCTTTTTCTAGCCTTTTAAGTTGTAAGCCCGATTCGTTAATCTTCTCTTTCTCAATTTTCTTCAAATAAGCCTCTAAAGATATAAAATTTCCCCTTATTACTGCTTTAGCTGCATCCCAAAGATTTTGATATGATGTCTCATCATTATCATTATCTTGGGTGAAATTGTTAATTGTTTCTATAATTTGCTCTTTCACCCAGTCATTCTTTAAGATGAGATTATTCAGTTTCCAATTACTTTTTGGTCTATTTACCCCTAACTTTTTACTGAATGTAGCTTTTATTGCATTGTGATCTGAGAAGAAGGCATTTATTATTTTTGTGTGTTTTTTTCTTACACAGCATGAATATTATGGTTGTACACATATAACCAATTCCAAATTGTTTACTGTCTCAGGGCAGGGGGTAAAGATAGAGTGGAAGAAAATTTGGAACTCAAAATTTTAAACAATAAATGTTAAACATTGTTTTTACATATAATTTGGAAAAAATGTTTTATTCAAAACATTTAATTGGATACTAAATTTAACACTAAAGAAAAAATAATAAAATAAATACTATTGACTAATTTGAATTAAAAAATCCAAGTTTACCAGTATCAAAAATGAAAAGTGGAATGAACCACCAAAGAAGATGAAATGTCTAATTATATGTCAATAAAACTGAGTAAGTCAAATGGGTGAATATTTACAATAATATAATTTTCCCAGATTAATATGAGAGGAAATAGAATACTTAAATTACTCTGTCTTAGGACAGGAAGTTGAACAAGTCATAAATGAGCTCCCCAAAGGAAAAAATCCTTAGGACCAGATAGATTTATATGTGAATTCTCCTAAACATTTAAAGAACAAGTAATTCCTATATTATATAAACTATTTGAAAAAATAAGAATTCTATCAGATTCCTTGTTTGATAGAAGTACTGTTTTTATGCCTAAGTCAAGGAGAACAGAAACAGGAATAAAACTATAGGCCAACTTTCTTAGCAAACTTCGATGTAAAAAATTTAAATAAAATAATATCAAGGAAATGACAGAAATATTGCAAAGTTCATGCACTCTTGAACAGATAGTATTTATATACCAAGAATTCAAGATTAGTTCAGTATTCGTGTATTGATCATATAAATAACAAAATAAAAACTATCATATCTTAATAAATGCAGAGAAATCTTTAAAAAATTTTTTTCTTAAATATTTTTCTTAGCTTTTTATTTTCAAAATATATGCATAACTAGTTTTCAACATTCACTCTTGCAAAACCCTGTGTTCCAATTTTTTTCTCCCTTCCCTCCACCTTCTCCCCCAGATAGCAAGCAACCCAATATATATTAAACATGTGCAATTCTATACCTATTTCCAGATCAAAAAGGAAAGAAAATGAGAAAGAAAACAACACGAAAGATGAAAGTTTTATGTTATGATTCACATTTCAGTTCCCACAATCCTCTTTATGGATGTGGATGGCTGTATCACGTCATTGTTAAAAAGAACCACATTCCTCAGAATTGATCATTGCATAATCTTGTTGCTGTGACAATGTTCTCTTGGTTCTACTCACTTCACTTATCATCAGTTCATGTAAGTCTCTCCAGGCCTTTCCGAAATCAGCCTGTTGATCATTTCTTATAGAACAATAATATTCCATAACATTCATATACCACGACTTAGCCAGCCATTCCCCAACTGATGGGCATCCACTCAGTTTCCAGTTCCTTGCCACTACATAAAAGGCTGCTGCAAACATTTTTGCATATGTGAATCCTTTTCCCTGTAGTTAGTAATCTAGTGTTTTATAAATCCAAAGATTCAAGCTTTTGGGGAAAGAATTCACTTTTTGAAAAACATTATTGGGTAAGCTGAAAAACAGTTTGGCAGAAGGAGACATAGGACTAACATCTTACCTCACGTAGCAAAATAAGGTCAAAATGGGTACATGATTTAGACATGAGCAAATTAGGGAAACATGGAATTTTTTTTTATTAATTTTATAATTATAACATTTTTCGACAGCACATATACATAGGTAATTTTTTACAACATCCCTTGTACTCCCTTCTGTTCCGAATTTTTCCCCTCCTTCCTTCCACCCCCTCCCCTAGATGGCAAGCAGCATTCCCATACATATTGAATATGTTATAGTATATCCTAGGTACAATATATATGTGCAGAACCAAATTTTTTGTTGTTGTTGTTGTTGTTGCAAAGGAATAATTGGATTCAGAAGGTAAAAATAACCTGGGGAGAAAAAAAAATGCTAATAGTTTACACTCATTCCCCAGTGTTCCTTTTCTGGGTGTAGCTGATTCTGTCCATCAATGATCAATTGGAATTGGATTATCTCTTCTCTATGTTGAAGATATCCACTTCCATCAGAATACATCCTCATACAGTATCATTGTTGAAGTGTATAATTATCTAGTTCTGCTCATTTCACTCAGCATCAGTTGATGTAAGTCTCTCCAAGCCTCTCTGTATTCATCCTGTTGGCCATTTCTTACAGAATAATAATATTCCATAAAATTCTTATACTATAATTTACCCAACCATTCTCCAATTGATGGACATCCATTCATTTTCCAGTTTCTAGCCACTACAAAAAGGGCTACCACAAACATTTTGGCACATACAGGTCCCTTTCCCTTCTTTAGTATTTCCTTGGGATATAAGCCCAGTAGTAGTACTGCTGGATCAAAGGATTTGCACAGTTTGATAACTTTTGGGGCATAATTCCAGATTGCTCTCCAGAATGGTTGGATTCTTTCACAACTCCACCAACAATGTATTAGTGTCCCAGTTTTCCCACACCCCCTCCAACATTCATCGTTATTTGTTCCTGTTATTCTAGCCAATCTGACAGGTGTATAGTGGTATCTCAGAGTTGTCTTAATTTGTATTTCTCTGATCAATAGTGATTTGGAACACTCTTTCATATGAGTGGAAATAGTTTCACTTTCATCATCTGAAAATTGTCTGTTCATATTCTTTGACCATTTATCAATTGGAGAATGGCTTGATTTCTTATAAATTAGAGTCAATTCTCTATATATCTTGGAGACGAGGCCTTTATCAGAACCTTTAACTGTAAAAATGTTTTCCCAATTTGTTATTGACCTTCTAGTTCTTCTTTGGTCACAAATTCCTTCCTCCTCCACAAGTCTGAGAGGTAAACTATCCTATGTTCCTCTAATTTATTTATGATCTCGTTCTTTATGCCTAAATCATGGATCCATTTTGATCTTATCTTATTATGTGGTGTTAAGTGTGGGTCCATGCCTAGTTTCTGCCATATTAATTTCCAGTTTTCCCAACAGTTTTTGTCAAATAATGAATTCTTATCCCAAAAGGTGGGATCTTTGAGTTTGTCAAACACTAGATTGCTATTTTTATTCACTATCTTGCCCTGTGAACCTAATCCATTCCACTGATCAACTATTTCTTAGCCAATACCAAATGGTTTTGGTGACTGCTGCTGTGTAATATAGTTCTAGATCAGGTACAGCTAGGCCACCTTAATTTGATTTTCTTTTCATTACTTCACTTGAAATTCTCGAATTTTTGTTCTTCCATATGAATTTTGTTGTTATTTTTTCTAGGTCATTAAAATAGTTTTCTTGAGAGTCTGATTGGTATAGCACTAAATAAATAGATTAGTTTGGGGAGTATTGTCATCTGGATTATATTCGCTAGGCCTATCCAAGAGCACTGAATGTCTTTCCAGTTATTTAAATCTGACTTTATTTTTGTGGCATTTCATAATTTTGCTCATACAATTCCTGACTTTCTTTTGGTAGATATATTCCCAAATATTTTATACTATCAACAGTTATTTTGAATGGAATTTCTCTTTGTATCTCTTGCTCTTGCATTGTGTTGATAATGTATAAAAATGCTGAGAATTTATGTGGATTTATTTTGTATCCTGCAACTTTGCTAAAGTTCAGAATTATTTCTAATAACTTTTTAGCAGAGTCTTTGGGGTTCTCTAAGTATATCATCATATCATCTGCAAAGAGTGATAGTTACCTACTCTAATTCCTTGAATCTCTTTCTCGGCTCTTATTGCCGAGGCTAACATTTCTAGTACAATATTGAATAGTAATGGTGATAGTGGGCAACCTTGTTTCATTCCTGATCTTACTGGGAAAGGTTCCAGTTTATTGCCATTACATATGATATTTACTGACGGTTTTAAATATATGCTCGTTATTATTTTAAGGAATAGTCCATTTATTCCTATACTCTCAAACGTTTTTAGTAGGAATGGATGTTGGATTTTATCAAATGCTTTTTCTGCATCTATTGAAATGATCATATGGTTTTTGTTAATTTGGTTATTGATATTGTCGATTATGCTAATAGTTTTCCTAATATTGAACCAGCCCTGAATTCCTGGTATAAATCCCACTTGGTCATAGTGTATTATCCTGGGGATGATTTTCTGTAGTCTTTTTGCTAATATTTTATTTAAGATTTTAGCATCAATATTCATTAGGGAGATCGGTCTATAATTTTCAGCCTATCTGGTTTAGGTATCAGTACCATGTCTGTGTCATAAAAGGAATTTGGTAGGACTCCTTCAATCCCTATGTTTTTCAAATAGTTTATATAGCCTTGGAGTTAGTTTTTCTTTAAATGTTTGATAGAATTCACATGTAAATCCATCTGGTCCTGGGGATTTTTTCTTAGAGAATTGGTTAATAGCTTGTTTTATTTCTTTTTCTGAAATGGGACTATTTAGACTATTTACTTCTTCCTCTGTTTATCTGGGCAAGCTATATTTTTGAAGGTATTCTTCCATTTCCTTTAAGTTATCGAATTTATTGGTATAAAGTTGAGCAAAGTAGCTCCTGACCATTGTTCTAATTTCCTCTTCATTAGTGGTGAGTTCACCCTTTTCATTTTCAAGACTAACAATTTGCTTTCCTCTTTCCTTTTTTTAATCAGATTTACTAAGGGTTTTTCTATTTTGTTGGTTTTTTCATAGAACCAACTCTTAGTTTTATTAATTAATTAAATAGTTTTTTTACTTTCAATTTTATTAATCTCATCTTTTATTTTTAGAATTTCAAGTTTCATGTTTGTCTGGGGGTTTTTAATTTGTTCCTTTTCTAGCATTTTTAGTTGTAAGCCCAATTCGTTGACTTTCTCTTTCTCTATTTTATGCAAGTAGGCCTCTAGAGATATAAAACTTCCCCTTATTACTACTTTGGCTGTATCTCACACATTTTGGTATGATGTCTCATTTTTGTCATTTGTAAAGTTCTTGAATTGTGAGGTCTGGTCGTCTGCTCAATTATAATCCTTCTCTGGGAGGAGATCTGTAAAATCTTTTCCTCTGTGCGCAGGTTTCTTGGGAGCTCTGAATCTCCTCCAGCTCTTGTCCTTCCCCAAATCAGACTGGTCTCCTTTCAGCTTGCCTGGCGTCATACTCTATCCCAGAGTAGATTCTCTCAGACCCAATGTTGCCCTTCTTTTATCCTCCCAGAGAATAGGCATGTGAGAACTCAATGGGGTGTGGGGAAATACTTCCACCAATGAACTTACTCCTCTTAGAATTCCTAAGGTGTAAACTCCCTTTAAAGGCCGGAACCAAAGGTCTGAGCCAGAGAACTGTCAAGTCAACCTGAGTTCTCACCTTGTAATTGTCCAGACAACCTGAGTTCTCATCTTGCTACTGTCTAGACAACCTGAGTTCTTACCTTGTCACTGTCCAAACAACCTAATAGTCATTTTCTTGGGTGGAGTTATTAATTATGTCTATGATTTGCTGTTTTACCCAATCATTCTTTAGTATAAGATTATTTAGTTTCCTATTATTTTTGGTCTATTTTCCCCTGGCTTTTTATTGAATGTAATTTTCATTGCATTGTGGTCTGAAAAGGATGCATTTACTATTTCTGTCTTACTGCATTTGATTTTGAGGTTTTTATGTCCTAGTATATGATCAATTTTTGTATAGGTTCTCCTTTCTGTTTCCATTTAGCTTTCGCCAAAGATTTATCATATCAAACTTTTCTAGTATTCTGTTTACCTCTTTGACTTCTTTCTTATTTATTTTGTGGTTTGATTTATCTAATTCTGAGAGTACAAGGTTGAGATCTCCCACTATTATTAGTTTTGCTGTCTATTTCTTTTTGCAGGTCTCTTAATTTCTCTTTTAAGAATTTAGATGCTGTACCACTTGGTGCATATATGTTTAATATTGATACTGCTTCATTATTGATGCTACCCTTTGGCAGGATATAATGCCCTTCCTTATCTCTTTTAATTAGATCAATTTTTGTTTTTGCTTGATCTGAGATGAGGATGGCTACCCCTGCTTTTTTGGCTTCACCTGAAGCATAGTAGATTCTGCTGCATCCTTTACTTTTAGTTTGAATGTATCACCCTGTTTCAGGTGTGTTTCCTGTAAACAACATATAGTAGGATTCTGACTTTTAATCCAGTCTGCTAACTGCTTCCTCTTTATGGGGTAGTTTACCCCATTCACATTTATGGTTAGAATGACTAATTCTATATTGCTTGCCATCCTGTTGACCCCTGCTTATGCTTTTTTCCTTTCCTTCCCTCTTATCCCCCTCCCCAGTATTAAATTTGTGAGCACCACTTGCTTTTCACAGCCCTCCCTTTTTAGTATCCCTCTCCCATCTTAAAGTTCCTCCCCCTATTTTACCCCTTTTCCTCACAATTTCTGTATTCCCTTCCCCTTAGCTTACTCCTTCCCTCCCACTTTTCAATGAAGTGGAAGAAGTTTCACCATAAATCGAATATGTCTATTGATACACACTATGTTCATCACCCTTCTTTCTTTCTCTCAGATATAATAGGTTACCTTTGCCTCTTCATGAAATGTAATACCACCACTTTACCATTTTTTATGTTATAATTTCCTTTCCACCTCTAGTTTCTTGGACAAATTATACATGTGTTCTTTACATATCTTTATGGCAGAAATATAGTTCTCAAGATTTCTTTTTACGTTTTTAGAAATCTCTTGAGTTCTGTATTTGAAGATCAAACATTTTGTGTAGATATGGTTTTTTCATCAAGAATAGATGGAATTCATTTATTTCATTAAATGTCCATCTTCTTCCCTGGAAAAAGATGCTCATTTTTGCTGCGTAAGTTATTCTTGGCTGCATACCAAGTTCCTTAGCCTTTCGAAATATCATATTCCAGGCCCTTCGTTCCTTTAATGTGGATGCTGCTAGATCCTGGGTTATCCTTATTGTGGCTTCTCCATATTGCCAGGAGCCCACACCCTAAGGTCTGAGCTAACAAACTGCAGCTGTGTCAACACCATTCTTCCTTATCTGTTTCCATTTCCTGGCTCCGGAACTTCATGTATTACAAATCAACCACAGGACGTGCTTAACCACAGGATGTGCTGACATCAATCACCATTACTGACACCTGAACTTATGAACCTCGTCACAAGACCCCAGCCCCCTTCCTTTCCTCTATACATTGTGTATTGTGTAACTGCCTTCTTACATACGTGGCATTCCTGAGCTACTCTATATAAGCTGAGTTGTCTTCCGCAATAAACTCGAGCTGCTTTATACCCCACTGAGCGGTGTCCCTCCTTTGTTTTCTTCACCCATTCCCAGGTTGTAGCCTTACTAGCTCTTGCTTACAGGTTGAGGCCTACCTTCAGGCGGCCCTAGTTGGAGACCCGCGGGTCAGGTCAACTGGCGCCCGAACAGGGACCTGAAGGTCTGCGACAACCCGACAGATCGGCGTGAGTGGTGAACGCTTCCGTCCGGCCGGACCCCCATACATCTCTGATCATCGGCTACAAACGGTGAATAAGCCATCTGTCGCATTCATGGGTTCCCAGATATCGAAAGAACAAGCTTTTATAAAAGATCTTAAAGAAAGCTTTCGAAAGCGAGGAGTAAAAGTTAAGAAAAAAGACCTTATAAAATTTTTCATTTATATAGATAAAGTATGCCCTTGGTTCATAATAAATGGCCCTGAAATCCACCCTGCTAAATGGCAAAAAGTGGGTCGTGATTTGAATGAAGTTCTCAGAAGAGAAGGACCTGATTCTGTCCCCATAAATATTTTCCCCTATTGGACCTTAATTAATGAGGTCTTGGAGAGTGCCGCTTCTGATGGCGGGATAAGGCAATTGATCATAAGCGCAAAATCATGTTTATGGCCATTATCTCGCGCCGCCTCTGAACAGTCTATTGTTAAGAGTGCTATTCCAAAGGAAAAATCTGATACCCCCTCCCATGCTCCCTCGGTAGTTATAGATATCCCCCATCCCCAAACTAAATCTTTCTATCCCCCTCTACCTAGGTATCCGCCCCCCTTTGAGGAACAAAAAAATTTTTCTTTCCCTGTTTTTCCAACAACCAAAAATAATTCTTTTAAAACCGAAACTCCGAATTGCACTCCCCTAGATGATGCTGACGCGGCTGACTTAGAAGCCGAAGCCGCTGCTTATAATTCTCAGGACATATTTCTTGCTAATAAAGACCCCGCCATGACTTTCACCGCCAGCCCTCCAAACTCGTCAGACTTAGACCTAACTACTGCAAGAGAGGATCTGATTAGGATAATGCACAATTTAAAAGAGGTCATGACTATACAGAACCAATATGCCCGAATGACAAAAGAATTTAAAGAAATACAGGAATCCTTAAAAGATTCCTTGTCTATTACCTCCCCTCCCACTCTCTCTATAGCTCCCAATAGGCAAAATTCGAAAAGAAAGATCCTACGTGAAACGCCCCTAACTTTCCCTAACTTCCCTATGAGAAGCCAAACTAAACCTAGACCCCAGGCCTCTCCCCAGAGGGTAAATAGAATAGACCCCAGCACACATGACATATCTATAACAATAGAGGAAGATCATGACTCTGACGCAGGAGATTCAGAAAAAGAGGACGTAGATCAGGATTCAGAAGTAGTGATCTTTCATTTAAGACTACTTATAAGATGGCTAAGTTTAAAAATATTAAGGATCTTCACTCTGCTGTCAAAAATTATGGCCCTAATGCCCCATTCACCATTTCGGCTCTTGAAGCCATCGGCCAAGGAGGATATTTACTACCAGGGGAATGGATAAGAGTGGTCCAAGCAGCACTCTCCAGAGCTCAATTTCTCACATGGAAAACTGACTTCTTTGATAGATGTGCCACCACTGAAAAGAAAAATATTAGATCTAATAAAGGCACAAAGAATTGGACGTTTGACAAATTAACTTGCCAGGGCACATATGTTTCAGAAGCCAAACAAAGAACTCTTCCTTGGGGACTTTTGTCTCAAACATCAGAAGCTGCCATCGGCGCATGGAGAGCCCTCCCCACAACAGGCTCTCCTTTAGCCCCTTTAAGCAAAGTCATTCAGGGAAATCATGAAGACTATTCAGAGTTTGTTAGCAGATTATTAGAAACAGCAGAAAGAACCCTGGGAGCAGAGGCTGCAGAAAACCACCTTGTTAGAAGATTGGCTTATGAAAATGCTAATGGGCCCTGCCGTGATGCTTTACGCGGTCAATGGAGGGAAAAATCTCTTAATGAAATGATTAAATTGTGCAGAGACATTGACCCCACAACTGACAAAATGACTAAAGCTGCTAGAGAAGCAGCTGAAGCAACCAGAGAGGCAGCTGACAAAATGTCACAATCAGTCCATTTGGCTATAGGCGCTGCCTTCCAGCAAACTAAAAGCTCAAAAACATGCTTTAAATGTGGCAAGGAAGGATACTTCGCTAGACAGTGTTCCCTTAATAATAATGCACCTAGCATACCCACCCAAAGCCCGCCACCAGCCTCCCTGTGCCCCAGATGTAGGAAGGGCTACCACTGGAGTAATACGTGCCGCTCCATCTATGATGTAGAAGGAAGAGCCATACGTCCCCTACAGGGAAACAGCCGACGGGGTCCGCCCCGGACCCCTCAAGGATCTGTTCAGACAGCCACGGGGACCCAACCTACCCACAACTCCTTAGAGCCACAACAGGCAGCGCAGGAGTGGACTTGTGTGCCACCGCCCCCACAATATTAAAACCTGAAGATGGCCCTCAAGTCCTTTCCACGGGCATCTACGGCCCTCCTCCTTACAGATCCTTTTTTCTTATCATTGGCCGTGCCTCCTCCACCCTTCAAGGACTGATGATACACCCTACACTGGTCGACAATGATTATGAAGGGGAGATTAAAATCCTAGCTTCAGCCACACAAAATCCTATAGAAATCCAGCCTTACCAACGCTTGGCCCAAGCCCTACCACTCCCCCTAGACACCACTTACCTGGCAGTCAAAACACAAAGGGGGAAATCCGCACCCGGGTCTTCGGACCTCTATTGGGTCCAGACTCTATCCCAGGAAAGACCCACCTTAACACTTAAATTACAAGGCAAACCCTTTTCAGGCCTAATTGACTCAGGAGCTGATGCCACAGTCATTTCCGCCACCTATTGGCCCACTACCTGGCCCTTACAGCCTTCACTCACACACCTACAAGGCATAGGACAAACCTGTAATACCATGGAATCCTCCCAGTTGTTAAACTGGGAAGATGCAGAGGGAAACAAAGGAACAGTCCGTCCTTTTGTAGTTCCAAATCTCCCTGTTAACCTGTGAGGAAGAGATATTCTCTCGCAAATGGGAATCATTATGTGCAGCCCCAATTCCATTATCACAGAACAAATGTTAAGCCAGGGATTCCTCCCTCGTCAGGGGCTAGGGAAAAATAATCAAGGTATCACTCAGCCTTTACAGATACAACCACATCCCAACCGCACTGGCCTTGGTTTTAAAAACCATTTTTCATAAGGGCCACTGGTCCTCCCAGCCTACAGGCGGATAAAATCACATGGAAATCTGATACTCCCGTCTGGATCGACCAGTGGCCCCTTCCGAAAGAAAAACTAGAGGCTGCCATAACTTTAATTCAACAACAATTAACTGCAGGTCACATAGAACCCTCTAACTCACCATGGAACACCCCAATTTTTGTCATCAAAAAGAAATCAGGCTCATGGAGATTACTCCATGATCTGAGAGCAGTAAATAAAACCATGGTCCCTATGGGAGCCCTACAACCAGGCTTACCCACCCCTATAGCAATTCCTGCAGGTTTTCATAAGATTGTTATAGATCTCAAAGACTGCTTTTTTTTCTATTCCTTTACACCCTTAAGACTCCAAAAGGTTTGCTTTCACTATCCCTATCACTAATTGCATAGGCCCCTCCCCCCGCTTCCAATGGAAGGTCCTCCCTCAGGGCATGACCAACAGTCCCACACTTTGTCAGAAATATGTTGCCCAAACAATAGACCCCTTCAGACTGCGCTATCCCCACCTTTATGTGATCCACTATATGGATGATATACTCATTGCTGGACCCTCTGAACATGAACTGTCTAAAATCACACGTCAATTGATAATAGCCTTAAAAGACAGAGGGTTGCTTATCTCCCCAGAAAAGGTTCAATTCACCTCCCCTCATTTTTTTCTTGGGTTTGAACTACATTTTAATCACGTAATAACCCAGAAAACCCAGATACGTACCACTCACCTTCACACCTTAAATGATTTCCAAAAATTATTGGGAGACATAAATTGGTTACGCCCCTACTTAAAATTAACTACGGGAGATCTTAAACCCCTCTTTGATATCCTAAAAGGAGATTCAGACCCGACCTCACCACGCACTATAACCGTAGAGGGCGAAACTGCTCTACAAAAAGTTAACCAGGCAATTTCCACTCAAAAAATTGGATATTATGACCCAAAGAAAAAATTATGGCTCCTTATCTTTTCTACAACCTTTTCTCCCACTGGACTGTTATGGCAAGAAATGCCCCTATATTGGATTCACAGCCCAGCAACACCTAATAAAGTACTCTCCACCTACCCCCTCCTTATAGCAGATCTCTTACAAGAAGGAAGGACCCTGTCTGTCAAACTTTTTGGAAAAGACCCTGACCACATTGTCCATATACTAGTACAGAGTTATCTCAGCTTCAACAAAAGAATGATGCTTGGTCTATCGCTACCATTTCCTACCAAGGGACTATCGATAATCAATATCCCACAGATAAACTTATAAAATTTCTTATGGAAACCCCAGTTACCTTCCCACGTGTTACTAAAACAACCCCTATAAAACAGGCTCACCTAATATTTACTGACAGATCCTCTTCAGGCAAGGCTGTGGTTACAGTTGATACGGCCCTCACCTCATTCCATACACCTTATGTGTCAGCCCAACTTGTAGAATTAGCGGCCATTCTTTGGGTATTCAAAAATGTCCCCGGCCCGATGAACGTTTACACTGACAGTGCCTATATTGCCAACTCCATTCCACGGCTTGAGACAGTCCCCTACATTAGACCCTCTACCAACGCCTCTCCCATGTTTTCCCAAATACAAAAACTTATCCTAGAGAGAGATTATCCCTTCTTTATCTGTCATATCAGAGCACACTCTGATCTCCCCGGCCCCTTAACGGAAGGTAATAATGTAGTAGATCTTGCCTCCAGACAAGCCTTCCTAGCCACAGTTCTAAACGCCTCCCCTGTGGATGCCGCCACTAAAGCACATGAATTACACTATCTTAATGCTCATACCTTGCGCCAACAATACAGGATTACTAGAGAACAAGCCAGACAAATAGTTAAACAATGCCCGGGATGTCTAGTACTTCTACCCGAGCCACACTTAGGAGTCAATCCCCGCGGTCTTATCCCTGGGGAACTCTGGCAGATGGATGTTACCCACTTTACACCATTTGGCAAGCTTAAATACATTCATGTTTCCATTGATACCTTTAGTGGCTTCCTCTTTGCTACCTTACAAACAGGAGAAGTTACCAAACATGTTATCAGCCATATCATGGCCTCTCTGGTCACCGCACCTAAGCCTAAAATTCTTAAAACAGATAATGGCCCCGGATACACTAGCTCTTCCTTTAAACAATTCTGCGCACACATGGGTATCAAACACATCACTGGCATCCCATACAACCCTCAAGGTCAAGGTATTGTTGAAAGAGCTCATCAGACACTGAAAAGAATTATTTCAAAATTACAATCTGGTCCTGAGATCCTCTACTCACGAGCTGGTAATCACAAAACATTGCTAAGTCATGCACTCTTTGTGCTCAATTATCTAATCCTAGATGACAATGGAAAATCTGCGGCAGACCGCCTCTGGCACCCCTCCACAACAAATAATTATGCTCAAGTGAAATGGAGGGACCCCCTTACCAACCAATGGTTTGGTCCGGATCCTGTCCTGATTTGGGGAAAAGGACACGCATGTGTCTATGACACTCAAGCTCAGAACGCCAGGTGGCTACCAGCACGCCTGATCAAACCCCATAACTCACCCAGGGAAAAACCCTGAGAAACTTCATCTCTGTTTTCTTTCAGATTCCCACAGAAGATTAAGTAAGCTGGGACGCGATTCATTCTACATCTGGCAATAAAGTGTCCCCGACATCACCGCCCTGGTAACATAATTTCCCCCCCCCTCCCCGCCAATCTTTCCTATTTAGGAATCCCCCCCTCCCACGTCCAGTACTACTCTACAACATGCTTTCCCTTATCCTCTTTATTTCCATACTCGATCAGACTATAGCCTCCCCATACCAAATATTCAATTATACCTGGGTAGTTCAAAATTCTTGGGGCGATGTAGCCTGGAGTACTTCTAATCTACAAAGCACGGTACCCTGGCCCGATCTAACCCCAGATTTATGCCTTTTGGCCAGGGGAGCATCTGGCTGGGACTCTCAAGATTATCATGGCCACACACCCCCAATCAACGCTTCAATGGGAACTGGGGATGTATGTCCCCTTGGCATCGCTCTGTCACCCGACAGATGCCCTTCTATGTCTGCCCAGGTAGTAAACACAGGGACAGATCATTAACCTACAAATGTGGAGGCTCTGAGGAGTTCTTTTGTGCTTCCTGGGGCTGTGAAACCACAGGAGATACATACTGGAAACCAACTTCCTCATGGGATTACATAACAGTCAAGGCTGACTACGATCATAAAAACATAGATAGGTTCGAGGATGGAACTCCTAAAACAAACCCCGATTGCGATACGTGGTGTCACCCACTACGGATAAAATTTACTAGTCCAGGGAGACAATCTATACAATGGGAGAGAGGCCTCACATGGGGTCTACGCCTATATAAAGACCACTATGATAATGGCTTACTATTCACCATAAAACTTCTAAAAACTATCCCTACATCTAAGAATCATGCTGCCATTGGACCCAATTCAGAACTACTACCCAACTACAAGCCAAACCCACAACAACAAGAACCTCTGGCTCCCAGGCCTTCTCTACCCTATACCCCGTTTATACCAACTCCTTCCTTGTTTCACCCCACAATCCCTCCTGGTCCTTTCTCATCTGCATCAACCATCTTGACAATAGTAAATGCTTCCATACAGACTCTGCATCAACTTAACATTTCCTTTCTGCAGGAATGTTGGGTCTGTTATTCTTCAAATCCCCCTTTTTATGAAGGTCAGGCACATTTTGGCAACCCTATATATACAAACGACACCTCCTCCCTTAGATGGGGAACTGAAGAACAACAGGGATTGACACTTACCAAAATAACAGGCATAGGAACCTGTATTTTAGGCTCGGATATGCTTCCCCCCTGGCAGCTTGAAGAGGTTTGCAATCTTACCATTGTGATCTCCTCGGACTCCACTTACGCATCTGCCCCTAACGATTCCTATTTTGCTTGCTCTTCCGGTCTTACCACCTTCATAGTAACAAATCAATTCCTCCAGAGTAAAGATTACTGCGTTCTTGTCGCCCTCTTCCCTCATGTCACTGTCCATCCAGTGGAAGACTTCTTAGACATCTGGGAAGGAGGACCAACTAACCCTATTAGAGTAAAAAGGGAACCTCTAACAGCCTTAACATTAACTGTCCTTCTCGGCCTAAGAACAATAGGCACAGGCACAGGCATAGCCTCCCTCGTCCAATCTGATAAACATTATTCCCAACTCAGTGCCGCCATAGATAAGGATCTTCTAGAATTGCAAGCTGGCCTCCAACATCTCAAAGATTCAGTCGCCTCTCTAGCAGAAGTAGTTTTACAAAATAGGAGAGGCCTAGACCTCCTCTTTTTACAACAAGGAGGCTTATGTGCTGCTCTAAAAGAAGAGTGTTGCTTCTACACTGACAAACTCGGCTTAGTAGAAAATAGTCTACAAAAGGTTAGAGACAGTCTAGAAAAGAGAAAAAAAGAGAGAGAACAACAGGAAGCATGGTACCAGAATTGGTTCTCCACCTCTCCATGGCTATCAACTCTCCTCCCTAGCCTCCTTGGGCCACTCATAGGCCTTCTTCTACTAATCTCTTTCGGCCCTTGGGCCTTTAATAAACTAACAGTTTTTATTAAGTCACAAGTAGATGCAGCAATCTCCAAGAAAAGTCAAATCTTCTATCATCGCCTTTCTGACCGTGACCATACCGAAGATAAGGAAACAAGATTTTCAGGAGAACCGATGCGATTTCATGAACAACTATTAAAGAGACCTTGGTACCAGCGGGTGGGGGATAGACTGTGCCCCTCCTTTTTACAAAAATCTTAATCTTCTCCATAGCAAAGAAATTGTTAGATAATATCAGAACCTAACCTTGAAGGAGTTATTTTGACTACTCAAATGTGTTACTACTCGCTATGTTAACTTTTCACTGTAAAACTGTTTGATTCCTTTTCTAAAATTCTGACAACCTCTTGTGCACTAGCATTACAGTTATTCTTAGTGCACTGGCACTATAATACTCTCTTTTAAACCAAGGCATGTGAATTGCTCGTTGAAACCCACCCCACCCACATTTGTAATGATCCTGATGCATTGGCATTATGGTAACCCTGCTTTAATTATTGCTCATGAATTGTTCATGACAACTTGTTTTGTCTCCACATTGTAATGATTCCGATGCATTGGCATTTGTGATAACTATCATAGTCATCGCTTAAATTGTCTAGATAATGTGCTTCCCTCACTATTTACTATGATCTATAACACTTCTTTGATTATTCCCCCTCCTCCTCCGCTGCTTTTCTTCCTCCTCTTCCATGTACCCTGAGGCATTGGACTGGATCTGGATTTCGGCCCCCTCTCTCCTCTTATAAGCAGTGGCTGAGCCAATGACTGGATCAGAGTGACCCCAGATGGTGGATGCTTTGAGGTTTGACTTATTATTTTCGGAGCCATGGCAGTAAGACCACACAACTGCCATGACAGGCAACCTCGAGAGGTCTGTTTTCCACCCACTTAAGACAGGGTCCGGCATGGCGTACCCCCGAGTTGGTGTGGCTGACCCCAATGACCTAAGACAGCAATTGGTGGCATGCTTCCTCTTCGCCAATGTTGAAGGTGCTAAGGCACTGTGCCATTGGTTATATGTCAACGCTCATTCCCCACAACCGGAGACAGGTCACATAGCCTAAGACAGGCTACCCACCTTGCTAAAAGAAAGAAGGGGGACATGCCAGGAGCCCACACCCTAAGGTCTGAGCTAACAAACTGCAGCTGTGTCAACACCATTCTTCCTTATCTGTTTCCATTTCCTGGCTCCGGAACTTCATGCATTACAAATCAACCACAGGACGTGCTTAACCACAGGATGTGCTGACATCAATCACCATTACTGACACCTGAACTTATGAACCTCGTCACAAGACCCCAGCCCCTTCCCTTCCTCTATACATTGTGTATTGTGTAACTGCCTTCTTACATACGTGGCATTCCTGAGCTACTCTATATAAGCTGAGTTGTCTTCTGCAATAAACTCGAGCTGCTTTATACCCCACTGAGCGGTCTCCCTCCTTTGTTTTCTTCACCCATTCCCAGGTTGTAGCCTTACTAGCTCTTGCTTACAGGTTGAGGCCTACCTTCAGGCGTCCCTAGTTCGAGACCCGCGGGTCGGGTCACTATATATGAATTGCTTTTTTCTAGCAGCCTCCAATATTTTTTCCTTCATCTGATGGTTCTTGAACTTGGCCAGTATATTTCTTGGCGTTTTGATTTTAGGGTCCCTTTCAGTAGGTGATTGATGAATTTTTTCAATGTCTGTTTTACCCTCTGTTTCTAAAACGTCTGGGCAGTTCTCTTTGATAATTTCCTGGAAAATAGTGTCCAGGCTCTTTTTTTCCTCACATTTTTTTCAGGGAATCCGATTATTCTCAAATTGTCTCTCCTGGATCTGTTTTCCAGGTCTGTTGTCTTTCCAATAAAATACTTGACATTCTTTTCAATTGTTTCGTTTTTCTGGTTTTGCTTGACTATTTCTTGGTTTCTCCTTGAGTCATTCATTTCTACTTGTTCGAGTCTAATTTTCAATGATGTATTTTCTTCACTCACTTTTTTTTATATCTTTTTGTAATTGTCCAATTGAATTTTTATATTCTATGGAATTTTTTTCCATTTCATCAATTTTATTTTTTAGGGAGCTGTTTTCTTTTTCCAACTCACTAATTTTATTTCTCTTTTTTTTTCCCTTGAGGCAATTGGAGTTAAGTGACTTGCCCAGGGTCACACAACTAGGAAGTGTTAATTTTATTTCTCAATGATTTGTTTTCTTTATCCACTCTGTTTTTAAATTCGTGGGATAACTTCTCCAGACTCTCTTACCAAGCTTCCCTTTCCTTTTCCCATCTCTCTTTTAGCTCTCTTGTGAGAGTCTTTTTGATTTCCTGTATGAGAGTTTTGTGCATTGAGGAGCAGATCATATCTCTCTTAGGGGATTCATCTGGATACAGTCTGCTTTTAGTCTCCACAGGGTTTGAAGTCTGCTCTCTATCCATACAGAAACTGTCAATGGTTAGAGCCTTTTTAAATTTTTTGTTCATTTTATCAGAGTGGGAATCGAAGAAAACAAATTGAAAAGAGAAACAATTGGTCTGTCTTTGGGTGAGGGGCTGGGGCTGGATGGTGTTACTGGGCTTCCTCTACAGACTGCAGGAGTCAGTAGTGAGGCACTAACAGGACAATGATGGCTACTCGCTGCCTCTGCTCTCTGAAGCTCTAAGAACACACTGAGTCATTCCAGGTGGAGGTGGGGGCGGTGGTGGCTGGGTCCGGAGAGACGCTAGCTTTTCGGGGTTTTATTCTTTACCTCCAGTCCTTACACCTTCACTGCTGCTCCTTGCTGAGCATGGAAAATTTTGCCTGGCAGATCTATAGATAAGTGTTAATGACCAAAAAAGATGTGATAATTCAAAGTATAATGGATAATTTTGATTATGTGAAAATAAAAAGGTTTTGCACAAAAAAAAAAAAAAAATCATTGCATCCAAAATGAAGAGAAAAGCAGGAAACTGGTAAATAATTTTTACAGGAAGTTTCTCTAGTAAAGGACAATTGATAAATGGTCAAATGACTAGGCAGTATTTAGAAGAAATCAAAGTTAATTATAGTCATATGAAAAGGTGCTCCAAATCATTATTGATTAGAAAAATGCAAACCTGCTTTGCTACTTCACATTTTTCACATTGATTAATAAGACACAAAAAGAAAATGACAGATGCTGGAAAGGATGTGGAAAACCAGGGATACTAATGCACTATTTGAATTGTGAACTGGTCCAACCATTTTAAGGGAACAGTATAGCCCAGAGGTCTATAGAATTGTGCATACCTTTTGATCCAGTAGTATCCAGATCTGTATCCCAAAGAGATTGAAAGGAAAAGGAAAAGAACTACGTACAAGAATATTTACATCAGCTCTTTTTGTGATGGCAAAGAATTGGAAATTGAAGGAATGCCTATCAGTTGGGGAATGACAAGATAAATTGTGCCATATGATTTTGATGGAATACTATTTTACTATAAGGAATGATGATTTCAGGGAGAAAAGCAGAAAGACCTGTATGAACTGATGGAAAATGAAGTGAGCAGAACCAGGAGATTATTGTACATAGTAAAAGCAATATTGTATTGATGAACAACTGAAAGATTTATCTGCTCCGATCAATATTATGATCCAAGACAATCACAAAGGATTCATTTTGAAAAATGCTATCTACATCTAAAGAGAAAACTTGGATTTTTTTTTTTTACTTTTAAAATATTTTTTGCTTTGAGGGGATAATATGGTTAGTATAGAGATATTTTGCATGATTTCACATGTACAATTTGTATATTGTCCATCTTTTCAATGGTTGAGGGAGGGACTGTATGAAAGGAGAAAATTTGAAACAATTTAAAAAAGAAATTTAAAAATAAACAATAAATTTAGGTGAAATCTCAATAAGCTCTTGAAAGTGATCAAGCATCATGGGGTTAATAAGTATTTTCACTTTGCCCCATCCAAGTAAGTCACTCTACCTCTGTGTTACTTAAACTTTAAAACTTGGGGGTTGGAATATGCAATCTTTGAAATTACATGAATACAGAAGGTATCTTAAAATTTTATGAATTCCTAAGTGAGAAAGGTGGTGAGTCTGAGGTTTTCAACAACATATTCTTCAGCTAGGATTAGGACTTTTGGGAATTTGTAACTATCTTACATAATATCTTTAAATACATATAGGACAAAATGGCCGATCCTTGGCAAGAATGCATGGATTATGCAATAACTCTCGCAAGAAAAGCTGGAGAGGTAAGTTGGGTCATATGTACATGGATGGATACACAATATATGATGCTATGTTGGCTAAATATCACTTTTTTATTCAAAGAAACAATCATCTATCTCCTGGATTAAAATACTACTACTATTATAATGAAAAGATGACAGAATTGAGTCTAAAGTTCAGTTTTGGATACTCATGAATTTATGATGTTGGAAAGAGTCTTGGAAAAAGCTTTGATTAGTAACCAGATGATATGATTTTTTAGTTTCACCTCTTTTGCTAATTAGCTATGTGCCTTGGTATCTTTTTTTTTAGACCTTAGTTTTGTTACTTATAAAATAAGGGAAGTGGTCAGCTTATCTTTAAAATAATCCTTCCAGCTGTAACCCTCTTTTCATTATCTCTGAAGGATATTTTTATGTAATTTAAGGTAGATTATAGTGGGTATTGTTGAGTAGTAGTTTTGTGTTTCATACCATTTGTTGTTTTTTCTGGGAATTGTTTTTTTTTTTTTTTCAATGTGGTTACTCAAAACAAATCTCTTTAGATGATTCGGGAAGCTTTAAAAACGGAGATGGCTGTCATGATGAAGAGTTCTCCAGCAGATCTAGTTACAGCCACTGACCAAAAAGTTGAAAAAATGATGCTTTCTGCCATAAGAGAGAAGTTTCCATCTCACAGGTATTTTTTTCAGTTTCATGTATTGAGATACGGAGTATAAATACTGTAGAAATAGAAACAAGTGGGGTCATAATTAAATTCATGGGAAGTTTTTTTAGTTGTAGAGACCTCTGGTAAGGAAATTCCTTGTGCCAAGGCAGATTGGAAGCTACTTTGCCACTTATACTCCTAGAGTGTTGCTTGGGGTACTAAGTTGTTAAATGATCTACCCAGAGACACACAACTAGAATCGGGAGAGGTGGGATTTGAATCCAGGTCACCTTGACTTGTAGGCCAGCTTTCTATCCATAATTAGGCTGGATGGCCTCTCTCTTGAAACTTTAGTATCATATTTGCAATGGAACTTGATTAATATAAGATCAGGCTGTCTATTTTTAGCCCATGAAAGAAACTGGAAGGGTGATATAGATAAATGGAGGCCTTGTGTAGGGGAAGAGGGAAGAAAATAACAACTCAAATACTGGCTGAAAAGCACCCAGGAGAGGGAGAAGTTGAAACTACTAGTGAGGAAGGAGATGAGTTTCAAACCAAGGCAGGAAGATTTTCATGCTGTAGGTAAAAGGGATTGACTTTATGAGGGGAAGAGAGGAAAAAACACCCAGTTATACCTGTACAAGTAATTCAAGCCTTGGTTTCCTTTACCAGTGTCTATTCTTAGCTGTAATCACAGCCTTTTTGCCTGAACAACAACTATATCTTTAGCTATCAATTAGCAGATATTTAGTAAGTGCCTATTTTGTTCTAGGCATGCTTAGTACAAAATGGGAAATGAATCTAACAGTAGCCTCAAAGAAGAGCTTTAAGAAAGGATCATAGAATTAGACCTGGAAGAGATCTGAGAGGCTTCTGGTCCAACTCCCTCACTTTAAAAATGAGGGAACTTGAGGCCAGAGGTGAAGTGATGTGCCCAGGATAATTTATATTAATTAGCTACATGATTCAGTTCCCAGATTCCTTGTGGCACTTTGCCTGGATCTTTCCTTTGTATTTATCTAAGTTTTCCCCCTTTTATTAAATGTTGGTCTCAATCATTATATCCTATCCTCATGTCACCACAAGGTAACCCTGCACCAGATCTGCTCCAGGCAGAGAGAATACTACTGAATTGAACTGAAATAGAAAAGAAAAGAAAGGTTTATAAAAGGGCAAAGACCCCTCTGATTGAGAATACGTGCTTATTCACATAAGATGCCTCCTTAATTTAGACAGATCCAGGCCAGGTACATGTGCATAGTACCTTGAATGGTTGATTGATATCATACTGATTCTTGTCCTTGTGCTTTTGATGTTCTTTGTTTTCATCTTTGTATCCAATGCACTTTTCAGTTTCTTAAACTGTGACTCCTATTAACTTTGCATTTATATTAAGTCCTACTAACTATTTAAGAACTTGGATCTACATGGAATTGGATCTGTGTTCTTATAGATCTTCCAGAAGTAAAGGGGAACAACAGCAGAGAAGAGTATAAGTAGAAAGAGTGATGAATATGGGGTTAGAGGAACTGGGTTCAAAATTCCAAGGAAAAATTTTTACATCCAGTGTTTCTGATAAAGGCCTCATTTCTAAAATATGTAGAGAATTGACTCAAGTCAATACAACCATTCCCCAATTGATAAATGGTCAAAAGAGGATTTGAACAGTTTTTAAATGAAGAAATTAAAGCCATCTATCATTATATGAAAAACTGCTCTAAATGACTATTGATTAGAGAAATTAAAATTTTTTTTTTTAATTTTTTATTTTATTTTATAATTATAACATTTTTTGACAGTACATATGCATGGGTAATTTTTTACAACATTATCCCTTGCACTTACTTCTATTCAGATTTTTTCCCTTCCTCCCCCAACCCCCTCCCCCAGATGGCAAGCAGTCTTATATATGTTAAATATATTACAGTATAATTTAGATACAATATGTGTGTGTAGAACCGAATTTTTTTTTTGTTGCACAGGAAGAATTGGATTCAGAAGGTAAAAATAACAGTTTACATTCATTTCCCAGTGTTCCTTTTCTGGATGTAGCTGGTTCTGTCCATCATTAATCAATTGGAATTGGATTAGCTCTTCTCTATGTTGAAGAAATCCACTTCCATCAGCATACATCCTCGTACAGTATCATTGTTGAAGTGTATAATGATCTTCTGGTTCTGCTCGTTTCACTCAGCATCAGTTGATGTAAGTCTCTCCAAGCCTCTCTGTATTTCTCCTGTTGGTCATTTCTTATAGAACAATAATATTCCATAACATTCATATACCATAGTTTACCCAACCATTCTCCAATTGATGGACATCCATTCATCTTCCAGCTTCTAGCCACTATGAAAAGGGCTGCCACAAACATTTTGGCACATACAGGACCCTTTCCCTTCTCTAGTAGTTCCTTGGGGTATAAGCCCAGTAGTAGTATGGCTGGGTCAAAGGGTATGCACATTTTGATAACTTTTTGGGCATAATTCCAGATTGCTCTCCAGAATGGTTGAATTCTTTCACAACTCCACCAACAATGCATCAGTGTCCCAGTTTTCCCACAGCCCCTCCAACATTCATCGTTATTTGTTCCTGTCATCTTAGCCAATCTGACAGGTGTGTAATGATACCTCAGAGTTGTCTTAATTTGCATTTCTCTAATCAATAGTGATTTGGAACACTCTTTCATATGAGTGGAAATAGTTTTAATTTCATCATCTGAAAATTGTCTGTTCATATCCTTTGACCATTTATCAATTGGAGAATGGCTTGATTTCTTATAAATTAAAGTCAATTCTCTGTATATTTTGGAGATGAGGCCTTTATCAGAACCTTTAACTGTAAAAATTTTTTCCCAATTTGTTACTTCCCTTCTAATCTTGTTTGCATTAGTTTTGTTTGTGCAGAAACTTTTTAATTTGGTGTAATCAAAATGTTCTATTTTGTGATCAATAATGGTCTCTAGTTCTCCCTTGGACACAAACTCCTTCCTCCTCCACAAGTCTGAGAGGTAAACTATTCCATGTTCCTCCAATTTATTTATGATTTCGTTCTTTATGCCTAAATCTTGGACCCATTTTGATCTAATCTTAGTATGTGGTGTTAAATGTGGGTCCATGCCTAGGAGAAATTAAAATTAAGACAGTTCTGAGGTAACATTTCACACCTCTCAGATTGGCTAAGATAATTAAAAAAAGATATTGATAAATGTTGGAGGGGATGTGGGAGAACAAAAACAGTAATGCATTGTTGATGGAATTTTTAATTGATCCAACCATTCTGGAGAGCAATTTGTGACTATGCCCAAAGGACTATCAAATTGTGCATACCCTTTGATCCAGCAATATATCTACTAAGTTTGTATTCCAAAGAGATTTTAAGGGAAAAGGACCCACATGTGCAAAAATGTTTGTAGTAATCCTTTTTTTACTGTCAAGGAACTGGAAATTTATGATTGCTTATCAGTTGGGAAATGGCTGGATAATGAATGTAATGAAATATTGTTGTACTGATACTAAGTGAAGTGAGTAGAACCAAGAGAACATGGTACATAGCAACAACAAGGTTATATAATGATCAACTCTGTTGGACTTGACTCTTTTCAACAATGAGGTGATTCAAGGCAATTCCAATAGACTTGTAATAGAAAGAGCCATCCACATCGAGAGAGGGAAGAATGGAAACTGAATGTGGGATCAAAGCACAGTAGTTTCACTTTTTGTTGTTGTTGTTGTTTGTGTGCTTGCTTTTTTTTTTTTTTTTCTTGTGGGTTTTTATTTCTTTTACCTTTTGATCTGATTTTTCTGGTGCAGCATGCCGAATATGGAAATATGTTTAGGAGATTGCTTGCTGTCCGTGGTGGGGGGAGGAGAGAGAAAAATTTAGAGCACACAGTTTTGCAAAGGTGAATGCTTAAAACTAATTTTGCATGTATTTGGAAAAATAAAAATTTATTTTAAAAAATTCCAGCTTTGCCACTATAACTTGTTTGGCAGTAGGCAAGTCAACTTTGAGACTTTCATTTATTCATTTGTAAAATTAACATGTTGAACTAGTTGCAGTTCTAAATCTGTAATTGAGTTTGTGAGATTTTGTGAGAGTAGATTGCTAAGTTTGTGAAATGTCTTTAAGAAAATTAAAATGAACTTGGTAGCATTTGTTATTTTTATCCTTTAGTTTCATTGGTGAAGAATCAGTGGCTGCTGGGGAATACAGTGTCTTGACTGATAATCCCACATGGATAATTGATCCTATTGACGGAACTACTAATTTTGTTCATAGGTATGTACCAGTCCAATAATACTACTATGAATGCAATGAAAATTTTTTATCATGTTTTGTAAGAATCAAATGAATTAATGAGTATAAAGGGCTTTGTAAGCATAAGTTCTATATAATGTTAGTTTTTTTTGGTCATTGTTATTAACTATTTTTTTGTGTTGTATACTATTGGGGTTTTTGTTTGGGGATTCTAAAACTTTTAACATTTCACCATTTAGAAAAATTGTTGTTCTACTTAAGCTTCTTAAAAAAATAACTAACTTTTATAAAACAATATTAACATTGTTGTTTTTAATAAATACTATTTGACTTTCTCAATCAGGAATGAAGTTATTAGGATTATAAACTTGTTGCATTTGTCACCAAATTGTCTCCTGGCAATCTTATATTCTTTTGTAGAACCAAATGAAAATTTAAATATTGAACAACATTAAAGAATTATAATGCATATAAGAAAGAGGATAGTCAGAAGAGACACAGAATCTGAAAAGAATAGGGAGCTAGTATAGATTAGAAAGAATAGTAATGAAAAGGATTTCAGGGAAATATAACCAATTACCATTAGATAATAATAAGATTAATATTAAATGAATGGTGTTTTTTTTTGTTGTTGTTTTGTTTTTTGTTTTGTTTTTTTGTGCCTGATGGCACTTATACTAAAAAGAGCACTTGTTCAGGCATCAAGGAACTTGGATTAAATTCTCTGACAGTTATTATCTATGTGACTTGGGCAAGTAGCTTAGCTTCCATGGGCCTTAGTTTCATATCTGTAAAATGTGAAGTTGGACTTGATGGCCTTTTGAGATACACAAGGTCCACAGCAGTTTTAGATCTATGATCTCTTATCTCTCTTTACCTATTCATGAACATACAAGATAGGGATTGCCTTGAGTCTGGCCTGGCCCTTTCACTTATTGCCTATATGACCTTTGGCAAGTCATTCATCTCACAGAGTCTCAGTTTCCTCATTTATAAAAAGCAAGCTTTTATTGTTCCTTCTGACCCTAAATATATAAACAATAAATAGCCGCAAAGGAGAAAGTATTTCCTGATCCTTTTTATGTAATGCTTGTTAATACCTGTGGCCACACATGTGCTAGAGCCAGTTTCTTTGATTCTTTACAGCTTATTGTTATTGTTTTCATTGTGATCATTTACACCTCAAAAATTGGCAAATGTTACATCCAAAGAGGGCTAGTTATTAAGATTTACCAGCACACCTCTGTCCGTATCCTCCCATCTTCTCTGTTGAACTCCTTTCAGGGACAAACTCAGTACTTTTCACGTGTGATCCAATTCTAACTTTTAATTAGTGCTCTTGCTTTCTGGATCTTGTCTCTTTCCTAATGTAGTAGTTGATGTCTGTATGTTACTATTACTGTGCTTCCATAGTTGTGATTTTCTTTTTGGCCTGTTCTCTGATTTCATCAGTGTTGGGCTCTCTCCAGTAATATAGGTCAACAATTTTTTGAAATTTAGTCTTAGAGAATTTCCTGGGAATACTGAGAGATTAAATGATTTGCCAGAGGTAGAATTCAAACCCAGTCTTTCCTGACTCTACTGCCTGTCATAGAGATGACTATGGAATCCTAAATAGCTAATTCTGATTTTTGTTACTGCTCCTCTCAGAAGTGGCACTTTGGTTCAACAAACAACTTGTACAACAAAATTCAATATTAATCCTAAATCTCAGTTATATTAAATAATAAATGCCTTTATTGGTATTGAGTAATAGAATTGTGGCTTTGCTAGAATGTAAAGAAGTCTTTTGTTTTGAGATTTAAAATTACAAAAGAAGCTAGTATTTTCCCTTCCTAATAGTTTAAAGGGATTTTGAAAATAATTGAGCTGTAGTAGCAGTCTACTTATCAACTTGTTCAAGTCAAGTCAGCAAACATTTTTTAAGTGTTCTGCTGTGCATCAGATACGATGTTAAAACCTGGGGATACAAAGAAAGGCAAAAAGTAGTTCCCTTCAAGGTGCTCTCGACTAATGAGGGAAACAACATGCAAATACCTATGTACAAATGATACATACAGAATAAATTGGGAGAAGGTACTAAGGTTAAGAAGGATTGGAAAAGGCTTCTTACAGAAGACAGAACTTTAATTGAGTCCTGAAGGAATCCAGGAAAGCCAAGAAGCAGAGATGAAGAGAAAGAACATTCTAAGCATGGGGGTTAGCCAATGAAAATTCCCAGAATCAGGAGATGAGGGTCACTAGATTGCATAGCATAGAGGTGTAGGGTAGGGAAGGGAGTAAGATGTAAGAAGACTGGAAATTTGGGTGCCATATTCTAAAGCTCTTTAAAAATCAAACAGATTATTTTACATTTGATCCTGGAGGAAAGAGGGAATCACAGGAATTTATTGAGTAGAAAAATGTCATGGTCAGACATGTACTTTGGAATAATCAGTTTGATAGTTGAGTGGAAGAAGAATTGATTTAGAAAGATTTAAAGTAGGGAGACCAATTATCAGGCTGTTGCAAAACAGTTCAAGTGTGAAGTGGTATTGTAAAGTGATTGCAATATCAGAAGAGAGAAGAGATGTTAGATGTTAGAAATGTTAAAGGCATTTATTAAACCTTTAAGATTTAATAGGACAAGATTTGACACCTGATGGCATATGGAGTGAGAGAGTGAGAAGTTAAGGATGACACCTAGGTTGTCATACCAGCTTGGATACCTGGAGGATGATGGTACTCTTGACAGTAATAGGGAAATTGGAAAGAGGGAAGAATTTGGAGTGAAGATTACTTCAGTTTTGGATATGTAGAGAGTTCAGTATACTTATGAATAGACATCAATTCAACATGTCTAATAAGCAGTTGGAGATGTGAACCTGGATGGTCAGTAGAAGGATAGAATTGTACATGTAGATGTGAAAATCATCTGCACAGGGACAATAATTAAGTCTATTGGTACTGCTGAGCTCATCAAGTGAAATTTTATGTATGTATGTATGTATGTATGTATGTATACACACACACACACACACACAGAAAGAACAGATTTCATATCTCTCTTATATACACCACATACTCTGGGGGACTATCTATCTTTATCTGATGTAACCCAGCTCCTGCTTCTTGCCTTCATAAAGGGCATACTTCCCTACTATACTTCCTTTTACAAAGAAAAGCTTTTAATCTCTTCTTTTAATGATGTAAATGTTATTATCCACCAAATTCATAATTGGCTAATAAAAGGTTAATATTATTCTTCTATGAGAGAAGAAAGCAGGCTTTAGTTGCAGAACCAAAAGATCATTTATTATTATTTTTAAAAGTGTTTTATTGATAATAATTTATCTTTTTATTACTGTCTTTTTTGGGGAGGAGTTTCCTTCTTCACCTATAACAATCTGAATTGTTATTACAAAGAAAAATGGTTAAATAAGAAATATTAGTAGTTAGTCAATAGTCAATCAAACAATCATTTATTAAGTCTTTACCATGTGGCAAGCATGATGCTAAATATTGAAGATACAGATACTTGTAGAAAAAAAAATACAATTCCTACTCAAGGAGTTTACATTCTAGTAGGGGAATAAACAGGAAAATAATCTGAAAGGAGAGGAAGATCTGGAAGGCAAAGGTATTCCCAATCAGAGGTAGAGACACTGGGGGTGGAGGTATTTCTGATGTGTAGATTCCAGGGCTGTAGGTGAGGATTCAGGATGAAGTGCTGAGGCTTGATAGAATTCCCACCTGACTCTATATAATATTCTCTCTTGGTAATTGTGAGGATGGTGGTATTTTTCATTACCTGTTCTCCTAAACTATCATTTTTTTTTTCTTCAGCTAAGCAATAAACATTTATTAACCACTTACTAAATGTCAGGCATTCCTGAGCACTAGATACAAAAAGACGCAAAAGATAGTTCCTTCCTTCAAGAAGTTTTCAGTGTAACAAGAGAGATAACAAAATTACAAATATGTACAAAGAAAGCTATAGATAGGATAAAAATAATTAAAAGAGAGAAGACACTGGAATTAAGAAGTACTAGGGAAGGCTTTCTGTAGAAGATAGGACTTTACTTGGTAATAAGGAAGGAAGGGAGAGATATAAGTAGCTAGAGGAAAGGAGGGAGATCATTCTAGGACAGCCAGACGAAAGTTCTTAGAGCCAGGAGATGTAATGTCTTTGTCAAATATCCAGAAGATCAGGTTCACTAGATGGAAGAATACTTGTTGGGTAGGAAAGTATAAGAAGATTGGAAAAGTAAGATGGGATTACATTATGAAGGGGTTTGAATGCCCAGAACATTTTGCATTTGCTCCTACTGTAGGCAATAGAGACACACTAGAGTTTATTGAATGGGAGAGAAGATAACATGAACAGATCTGAATTTCAGAAAAATCACTTTAGTGACAGAATGGAGGATAAAATGGAGTGGAGGGAGGCAGATCCACCAGCAGGTTATTATGCTAAGGTGATGACGGCTGGCACTAGGGTCTTGGCAATGTATATGAAATGAAAGGGACATATTCAGAAATAGTAAAGAGCTAAATTGACAGACATTGGCAACTGCTTGGATATGGAGGGATGAGAGCTGTTAACATCTAGGTTATGAGCCTGAGGATCTGCGAGAAAAGTAGTGCCTTCTAAAGAGAAATTAATATTTTGGGGGGAGGTTTAGGATGAAAGATAATGAGTTCCATTTTAGATATAAAGAGTTTAAGATATCTACTGGACATCCAGTTTGAGAAGTCTGAAAAGAAGTTAGAGATGTGAGATTGGAGGTCATTAGAGAGATTGGGGCAGGAAAGTTAGATTTGAGAATCATCTGCATGAATATAATAATCCATGGATCTTGATAAGATCACCAAGTGAAGGGTTAGAGAGGAAAAACAGAGAAGGGCCCAGGGCAGAATGACATGGGAAATTTATATTTAGAGGGCATGCTCTAGATGAGGATCCAGCAAAGAAAAAGAGTAGTCTGATAGATGGGAGAAAAACCCAAAATTTAGAGAGAAGAGATTACCAAGGAAGAGAAAGTGATTAATGGTCAAAACTACAAGAGTCAAAAACTACAGAGAAATCAGGGAATATGAAGATTGAAAAAAAAGACTATTGTATCTCAAAACTATGAGAATTATCTTGGAGAGCAGTTTAAGTGGAATGATAACATTGGAAGCCAGATTATGTTAAATATGTTAAAGCCAGATATGTTAAAAAGAGAATGAGAAAAGTGGAGGGATTTATTGTAGGTGGCTTTTTTGAGGAGTTCATTTATAATGGGCAGAAGAGACAAAGGATGATAATTAAAAGGGGTAGAAGGATCAAATGAGAGTTGGTTTTTTTGTTTGTTTGGTTGGTTTTTCAGAATAGGGAAGTTATGAGCATGTTTATAGGCTGTAGAAAATCATCCAGACGGGAAGAAACTGAAAATAAGTGAAAGGTTGGGAATGACAGAAGAGGCAATGGGATCATTTGAGTAAGTATAGAGGTGTTAATATTGGTAAGAAATAAATCCACTTCTTCATGTGAGATAAGCATAAAGGAAGCTAGTGGCAGAAGGTTTCTGAGTGATAGGAGATGAAGAAGAGGGAGTTGATGGTGAATGACCTTAATTTTTCCTATAAAATATGAGACAAGTTTTCAGCTGAGAGTGATTTTCTTTTAGTGATATTTTCTGTTACTTTAAAAAAAAGTTTTGTTTTGGGTTACATTTTAAGTTTCAACTTCCTCCCTCCCTTCTTCCTCAGCTTGCCCTAGAGAAGATCATATGCATACTTCTACTGATCAATTATTTCTCTAGAGGAAAATAGCATCTTCTTTCATAGGTTTTTTGTAGTGTATTTGAACATTTATAATAAATAGCTTAGTTGTTCACAGTTAATTTTTTTTTTTTTTTTTTTTTTTGCTGAGGCAGTTGGAGTCAAGTGACTTGCCCAGGGTCACACAGCTAGGAAGTGTTAAGTGTCTGAGGTCAGATTTGAACTCAGGTCCTCCTGACTTCGGGGCTGGTGTTTTATCCACTGTACCACCTAATGCCCTACCCCCCCACCCCAGTTAATTCTTAAAACAACATTGTTGCTCCTATATACAATGTTATCTTGGTTCTATATGCTTATTTCATTTTTCATTATTTTATTCAAATCTTTTCATGCATTTTAAAATCAGCTTTGTTATTTTAATTTCTTAGCAATCTATCAGTCATATAGCATAATTTGGTGAGCCATTTCCCAAACTATGGACATCCCACCACAAAGAGAATTGGTATAAATATTTTGCTCTGATCATCTGGGGAGATAGGCCTGAGTAGTATTGTTGCATCAAAAGATATGCATAATTTTAAAATTCTTTATATGTAATTACACATTGCTCTTCAACATGATCGGATAAATTTGCAGTTCTACCAGTAGTGTATTAGTGTACTACTTTTTACATATCTCTTCCACTGTTTGCCATTTTCCTTTTCTATCATTTTAACCTATCTATTAGGTGTCAGATATTTTAAAGTTTTAGTTTGCATTTCTTTAACCAATAATGATTAGATATAGCTTTGACTTCTTTTTCCAAAAGTTGTGTGTTCATATCCTTTGACCACTTATCAACTAGGGAATGACAATAACTCATTCTTATAAATTTGACAAAGTTCCCTATATGGTAGAACTTTATCTGAAAAATTGTCTACAAAATTCCTCTCCTCCCTCCAATTTTTGCTTTTCTTTTAATCTTGGCTACATTGGTTTTATTTGTACAAAACCTTAAAAACCCCTTTTAATTTAATGTAATCAGACTTAACCACTCACAGTGCTTTCTATCTTTTAAGTTCGGTAATATTTTCCATTGGTCACTTTAAAATTTTTTTCAGTACTATTTTATTTTACTAAATACATGTACAGATAGTTTCATTCTTAATTTTTGTATTACTTTGTGTTCCAAATTTTTCTCCTTCCATCCCTTATCTCCCCCTTCCCCAAGAGAACAAGTAATTTGATGAATATTAAATATGTGCAATTCTTTTAAACATAATTCCATATTTTTCATGTTATGCAAGAAAAATTGGATCAAAAGGGAAAAATCATGAGAAAGGAAAAAACAAAACAAACAAAATAGATGAAAATGCTATGTTTCGATTCATATTTAGTCTCCATAGTTTTCTCTCTGGAAGCAGACAATATGTTCCATCCTAAGTCTGTTGGAATTGCCTTGAAACTTATCAGTAATTCTTTTTAAAAAAAATTTTTTTTTGTTTGAACTTACCAATGATCACTTTCATATATAAAGAAACAAAAAAAAGGGATTGGTTATGGAAATGTGAATCTCCATTGTGATCAACCATTAACATATTTAAAAGGTAGACCTCAAGCCGCTTCATCTCCTTCTGGAATTTCTTTCTTTCTCTTTTGTAAATTTGAAATATATTATATTGATATTTTTTTCTTTCTTTTGAAATCATTATCACTGCCCCCTTTTTTTCCTCCTCAAAATCTAGAAGCTCTTCTTTGTGTTAAGTACAATCAGGTAAATGGAATCTGTACTTTAGACATCTCTAAAAATGTATATTTCATTCTTGATCTCTAGTTCATCACTTCTCTATTTATACTTAATATACATCATCTTGAAGATGCTTGGAAAGAATTAATTTTTTAAAAAATCAGTTGTCCTGATAAAGAGAAAGTAGCTTTTAATTTGAAATAAAGTCAGAATAATTCAAAACTCTATTTATGAGAAATGTTTATTGTCATTTAAAAATAAAACTAAAAGATTATTGTATCATATTAGTTTTTCTTCTGTAGAAAAAAGCACATAATATTTTGCCTTTTTCCATATTATTTGAAGTTGTCAGCATAGAATTGTGCATAGTTTTGCAAATGAGTCTGACCAAAAAAATCTTATTTATTTGGATATTTATCTTTCTTGTTTTTATTTTTTTTAAGATTTCCATTTGTAGCTGTTTCCATTGGCTTTGTTGTGGAAAAAAAGGTATGTAGGTATTTTAAATTTATAGGCATTGATATCTGTCTTGAATTATGGAATATTATTTTCTTGGAAAAAGATTTCTGGTTGGTTAATGTATATATATGAACAATATAATGATATATATCTAGTATTGTATATGAAAATAATTATTAATCATTATTACATATCTTTGTAATGAAGAAAATTAGAATTAGCTTTCAAATATTTTAATAAATTCCAAGAAAAATCTGTGGATTTTTTGCTTAGTCTAAATGTGTTTATTTGATTTTGTAAATATCTTTAAACAAAGATAAAGAGGGATTGACTTCAGATATGAATTGATAGATTTTGAATAGATATAAAGGTTTTCCTGACAAGAGAGTATTATGAAACATCAGAATTAACTTTTACATTAGGTCTTTTTCACCAGATTAATCTACAGATATTCATTGGACACCTGTTACTTGCACAGTATAATGAGCATATAAAAGAAATGGATGATTCTACGATTCTAGCCCCTGCTTACCAGGAATTTACATTAAGTGAAGAGATAAAATATATATATATATATATATATATATATATATATATATATATATATATATATATATATATATATATATATATATGTATGTGTGTGTGTATTTGTGTGTATAAGTATATACATATATATGTATATGTATATACATATATGTTTATGTTCAAATACAAAACACCATGTTATAAAAAAAGACAAGAGATGGTAGATATAAGAATTCAGATAAAGGAGAATTTGTCTAGGATAATTAAGGAAGAGGTCATTGAGAAGATGCTATTTGAACTGTATAGGATTTATGCATAGTTAGAAGTGGGGATAATTTTGGAGAAACAGAAAAGAAATTAGGAACAAGGGCACAAAGCTGGAAAAATAAAATGTATGTTCACAAATGTTGGGACTACTAGAATGGTTTGGTTGGATGAAGAATTTTATTTATTTTATTGTCATTTAAAAATAAAACTAAAAGGTTATTGTAATGAAAGAGAAAAGGAAGAGAAGATAGGAAGAATAGAATGGGCATTAAAAGGTCATCTAGTCCTTCAGTTTATAGACAAAGAAACTAAAATTTCAGAGTTGTTTAATGGTTTACTCCTTGACAGAGCTGAGATTTGAATCTAGGACCTTTGACTTCAATTTTACTGTGTTTTACAATATATACTACACTGCTTCTTTTAACTTGGGTCCATATTAGAAAGGATCTTGAATGCCAAATTAAGGACTTTGGGGTTTATATTCTGATAATGAGAAACTGTTGTAGTTATGAACAAGGAAGTGACATGAGCAAATTAATATTTATTATGGTAGTAGTAAGCAGCATAAATTGGTGAGGTGGTCCCCGATCAATCTATTTGCAGATCATTACAAATAATTCCTCTCAGCTCCCCTTTCATTTATTTCATTTAGATTATAAACTCCTAACAGTGGATACTGCCTTAGAATTTCTTTTTATTCTCTTCATAATCTAGCACAGATAGTACTTATGCCAGTTAAGTGAACTTTTATTACGTTCTTACTATATATTAGACATTGTGCTAATACATAAAGGAAAGGAGGGAGAGAGAGACACACACAAAGAACAAGAAGTTTCTATTCCAGTGACAGAGACCACAAAGAAATAGTAGGCTCTCAATGAGAATGCACTGACTAATTATTAGTAATGAAAGGTCTTTAGAGTTTTCTTAAATCATGGCCAGTAACTCTTACATATAAATGTTTGGTTTTAGGGAGGAAGCCTGAAGAAAGCTTCAGACAATAACTAGTTTGAGCCAGGAAGGGTATAATATAAGAAGTAAGATGTGTGGGGCCCAAACTTTCAGTTTAGAATCACAGATAAGAGAAGACCTTCCCTGGTAAACTTTTCAGTTTATAGGAAGTGAAGGGACAGAAAGAAAGAGAAGGAGGTAGGATCCAGGAGAGGACAACTTTCCAGGAAAGTGGCAAGGAGTTTTGGAATAGTTTGGAGGGTTTAAATTTTATTTTCCTATTTGGGACTAAATGACCTAAAAATCTTCTCAAACTGAGACTTTTAAAAAAATCTACATTTTAAATATTCAACGCAGAAGTCATTTAACCAAATTATTTTATTTAAGTAAGCACATGGCAGCATGGAGTACTGAATGAAATGCTATAGTTAGAGTGAAAAAGACCATAGTTAAAGTCCTTCCTTTAACATTCTGCCTGTGTAATCCTGGCCAAATCATGTAACCTCTTGGTTTTTCAAACAGTACCTCTTATTCAGAATTGATAGAAATGTTCTTTTGTATATGCATATAATTATATATAATTTTCCTAAATGTTTCCTAATTGCCATGTAAAAAAATTTCCATGTTTATTTCTAAAAAGTTTTAATTCCAAGTTTTCTTTATTCCTCTTGTCTTTCTCCCCTTTTTGAAAAGGGAAGCAATTTCATATTGATTATTTTAGCCATATTGCAAAAGAAAATGCAGCCAAAAAATAACTTGAGAAAAATAAAGTTTAAAAATCTGCAGTTTTCTATACCAATGTAATCATTGGTCCAGTTACCAAAATAATTACATAGATATATTCTCTTGTTTATTTATTAAAAATAATTACACTGAGCCCAGTATTATACTTTTGTAACTATTTCTCTTCTGTAGATGGAATTTGGAGTTGTATACAGTTGTGTAGAAGATAAAATGTATACTGGCAGGAGAGGAAAAGGGGCTTTTTGCAATGATCAAAAACTTCAGGTATCAGGACAAGAAGGTAAGTTTATTAAGTAATTTTTGCTGATAGAAAATAGATGATTATGAATTATTCAGGAAGATTTGAATTACTTTTATTATAATATTTTGAATTCTCCAAATGATGTCCAAATCCTAACTCTGTAGTTTGTGTGATCTTGGACAAATTATTTTATTTCTCTGGGCATCAGTTTTCTCATTTCTAAAATGAAGGAATTAGGACAAATTATGAATGCAGTTCTATTTTTGAAAGTTTTTCATTAATTATGAGTTTGCTACCTAGTCTCGTAAACATATACAGGGTATTCCAAAAGTGTTAGGGCAATTTTAAATTTTAATATGCAGTTTCCAAGCTGAGATAACTAGTACTTGATGAAATAGAAACAGTCAAGCACTTATGGTTTTGTATTAATTTCAATCGAGTTATCCCGAGAACAAAAAGCCTGTGCCAATTACAGAGATAACTGGAGTTGAGGCAAACCAAAGGTTTAGGATGCTTATAATTGTTATATAGATAGATGATGCTTGCTCAGTGCCTGTGGGGTCCAAGAAAATCCTAGATTAATCTAAACACTGCCTGTAGAATGGTTGGATATTTTGTTACTTAAGTGCATGGCCTTGCATGACATTTTCTTTAGCTAACTTTAGCAATAGTAGGAAAGTATATTTCTTTTTGAAGAATTAATTTCCACATGCTTGTTATTTAAAACACTCTAGTTTGATACATTGATATTGTTTTATATAAATATATAAACCTAGAAATATTGAACACAAATCCAATCTTACATGTAAAATGTCATTATTCTAACCTTTGTAGCACATGATATTCCATAAGGTGATGGATGTCCTCTACACTACATTGTTAGTTAGTTCTCTGTTGTTAAAAACAAAAATTTGTAGACTGAAATTCAAGGATGTTTGATGGAAAAACAGTGTAGAGGGTCATGATTTAGTCTGAATTTTAAGTGGAAAATTGTGTTTTGTTCCAAGTTAAAAATACTGAAATTTCAAGTGTTTAACGCCAATCTGTTTTTCTTCTTTTTAGATATTACTAAATCACTTTTGGTGACAGAATTGGGATCTTGCCGAGAACCAGAGATTGTAAAAATTATTCTTTCAAATATGGAAAGACTACTTTGTATTCCTATTCATGGGTAAATTGTTCTAATCTTCTATTGAAAACTTCAGAGGATTCTGATGTTTTATAATAAAATTTTTTTTTTCCCCAGAAACTGTAGATCTCAACATATTAAAGATTAAAATGTGGTTTAATTCTTATTTAGTCATCTTAGAATGTTCATATGGAGAAAAAGTTTAAAACTAATATTTGAAGAGTGACAGAATTTTTCCTTGACTATTTCAAAGACAAAAGCTGTTAAAAAATATTATTTCAAGTAAATTTTGGTTTTATTTGGGATTTGGGGCTCTTGAAATTTAATATAATAAGTGGCTTTTAAAAAAACCAAGTATTTCATTCATTATGATTCCTAACAACTTCTTCAGAGTTGATATAAAAATAAAATTATTGAATAATTACAGGTTTACATGATTGTTAATTGTTTCTAACTTTACAATTTTATCAATCTTTATATTGGTAGGAAGCTTTGAGATCATCTGGTCCAGGACTAAATTTAATCTTCATGTTTATTTTAAATATAGAAACTTGTTTGTTTTCACAATTACTATTCAAGTGGTTGTTTATACTTACAAAGATTAGATCATCTGATTACATATTCATTTGGAGATAATTTACTTTGAAGGATTGCAAGTTCAATGGAAACTTTAAGTTTTGTTTTTTAGATCATTGAACTATTTCAGATCATGAGTATTATAAAGAAGGCAACTAAAGCTCAGAGAATTAGTTACTAGGAAAGATCACCTCCCTGGACATCAGTTTTCTTATTTTTAAAATAGTAGTAACAATAAAAATGATCTACCTCACTAGATTCTTGTGAGGAAAGAATTTTGTAAAGTAGACAGAACGATGTAATTGTGCATTATTACTGT
Source organism: Sminthopsis crassicaudata (assembly GCF_048593235.1). Classification (NCBI taxonomy): domain Eukaryota; kingdom Metazoa; phylum Chordata; class Mammalia; order Dasyuromorphia; family Dasyuridae; genus Sminthopsis; species Sminthopsis crassicaudata. The sequence goes on along the minus strand of NC_133617.1, from coordinate 292,835,937 downwards.
ATTTATTATACTAAACTTCTTTTAGAAATTGGGAAATTCAAAGTAATGACTTCTATAGCCATTTTGCTTTGATTGCACAGTGTTATAAAACAGCAAAATATTTCTGTTCCTAACTTTTTACACACAAATATGAATTTTGGGACCATGGAAAGGTAGGATGATTGTTCAGCTTTAGTGCTTGGATTTGTTTAAAAAATATATACATGTATAAAAAACATAGCTATAGCTTCCCCACATAATAAGACAAGGTGGCATTCTCACTCTTCTGCATCCTTTGGTGTAGTGATCTTTTTGAAGCACATTTAAAATCAGAGAATCTCAACAATTAAAAGCTGGCCACATTGTCTCTCTCAAATCTGACTTAGAGTATACCTATTGGAGTTGATTTATAAGACTGTTTCTTTGTTTTGAGTTTACAGACTAAAACTCCTTATCTTTTTATGGCTATCTAGTTAAAACTCCCCTATGTTACTGCTTATATAAATTATATATGTATAATATAATATTGATAATATCATATATTGCTTTTTTTAAAAGTTCAACTATTCAAAAAAAAAATCACTATTCAATTTTATCTTTCTAATTTTCATCCAGTGTTCCAATGTAGTCTCTTAAGATCTTTTGGGAACTTAACTCTAAATATATTAATGATCCCTTTTAGGCTGGGGTCATCTAAAAATATGTCAAGTAGACATTTATGATTTTATCCAAGTCATTGTTTAAAATATTAAAAACTACAGATCTCTATGGAACTCTTTTAGAGACCTCATAAGAGGAAGTAATAACTACTCTTTTCCACTGAGCTATTTATTCAGTTCCAATTAAATCTGTTTGTACTGTTGTAGCCCATATGACTTATTCTTATTCAAAAGGGTAACTTAAGAGATGGCTAAATGCTTGGCTAAAATCTAGTTAAAATCTAAATGAAGTCATTCTGGGGTGACTTGTTGATGAATCACTTTCTAGATGGACACTAAACACCCATAAATACATAACATTTGAGAATTTGGAAGATGGTTTCATTGGCCATTTAGTAGCTATATCATAAATATATATATATATATATTATATATAATATTATATAGATAGAGATATCTTATCAGGTATGCTATAGGAGGGATATATATATCCCTCCTATAGCATACCTGATAAGATATCTCACTTCTTAAAAGTGAGTCAACTTTCTATTTCTTGAGGTAATCCATCTTAATTCCTGAACAATTCTAATTTTGAGAAAACCTTTCCTGCTTATCAAACCTAAATTTATTTTCTTGGTAGTTTTATCTTTTGCCTCTAGTTCTGCCCTTTAAGGCCAAATAGGATGAGTCTAATCCTACTCTAGAACATTCCTTAATTAGAGCTACCATTTCTTTTCTAAGTATTCTGTTTTCCATGTTGAACATCCCTAGTTTTTTAATCTGATCCTCCAATGACATGGGCTCAAAGGCCTTCAGCTTTTAGTTGCCCTTCTCTGGATTATTTCTGGAATGTTTTTCTTAAATTGGTTCAGAAATGAAAATAATATTCCAAATGAAGTCTGATAAGAACCTACTGTAATGGTATTATAGCTGGAAGCTATGCTCTTAATATTGCCCAAGATAGCATTAGTTTTGGGAGTTATTTTTGGCTACCCTTTCACGTTGCTGATTTATATTGAGCCTTTACTAAACCTCCCAAATCTTTTCCAGAACTGTTGTCTAACCATGTCTTCTCTATCTTATATTTATGGATTTAATTTTTTTGTATCCAAACATAAGACTACATTTTTCCCTATTAAATTTTATCTTATTAAAGTCAAGCTAGTCCTAGGACCTATCAGGGTTTTTGTTGTTGTTGTTGTTTGCTGTTTGTTTGTTTGTTTGTTTTTTTAAGAACCTGTCTCTTTTTCACTGTCCAGTTCATTATCTATCTTCTTCCACATTTGTTATTAGCAAATTTAAGCTTATGTGATTTGTGTCTTTATTTAAGTTATTAATAAATGTTAAACAGTAGAGGGCCAAGCACAGATATAATTCCCACTAGAGATTCTGACATGATGACATTGACTTTGAACTATTAGCATTTTTAAGTCTAGCAATCTATCCAATTTTGAATCACTTTAGTCTCTTCAGATAAATCCTATTTTTCTTCCTTATATGCTTCCCTTGTAAGCTTCAAAATTCTATTTATTCTTCAGCATCTCATCTCTTCTGAGATAATTTCCCCTACAGAATTTTAGTTGATGGGATTCCATACATCTTTTTTTGGGGAATCCTTTGAAATCTTCTTTTCCAATTTGTTACATTAAACTATGCTGATTTTCTCTCCTTCTGTACTATAACCTCTAGGGAGATTGGTCACTTCCCTCTATGGTTCTCTTCATTTCCACCCTAGCACTAGCTCCTTTCTGTTATTGAGAATCATATTCAGAATAAAAATTTCCTTGTTGTTCTACCTTTTTCAAGGATAAAATTATCATTAAGTAAAGACATTTTTCATTGCTCTGCTTTTTGCAGAGATTTCTTATTAATTGAACAGGGTCATCTCATCATTCTTCGTGCTTAGACTTATGATCGATTTCCCAGAGCCCTCATCTATTTCCCCTTTTTGGTGGGAAATAAAGTCAGTTTTGTGTTTCCCTCAACCAAATATTTTTTGCCATGTTTTCCCACTTTGAGTCATGTTTTGCCAAATGTGTTTATCTTCTTAATATATTGTTTTTGCCTTTCTTTTTATCTGTTCTGTTTCTTTTGGCTAAGGCAGCACTTTCATTTAATAAACTTTTACTACTATGTGCCAAGCACTCTGATAAATATTAAGGTTATATGTAAGAAAAAGAGACAGTCCTCTACTTCAAGGAATTTATAGTTTACTGAGGGCAACAAAAGTTGAAAAGAGAGGGAGGAAACTAGAGGGTACCAGTGCCAGGTTCTGTGGAGTTGAAACCAAATAAAGTCGGTGATGAAAAACAGAAAGTTACTTGGAAAATTTTGAGTCCTAAGGAAAATTGTGGAACTTTGGGTTTCTTACTTCATCCTCTAACTTGTAGTGAGAGGGACCTAAGACAGTGTTGAGTATTAAAAACTGAATCATTCTGTACAGTTACAAGATTTTCAGTGATTACCTTTTTCTGGAGACATGATGATCTCTGGAGTTGCTTTTGGAAAAGGTAATTTTTAAATTGTGATTTGTGGACCCTATTCCCAAAATTTTTTGGTGAGAGTGAGGTGCATGAGGTCAAAATATTTTAATAATTATAGCTATGTGTTATTTATACCTAGTAAAATATTCATCTCTTTTCCAGCTTTCAAACATGTGTATAAATGTTTGGAAGAAATACACATGATATACATATTTCTGAGGCTGGATTTTCTATATAGACTTCAGCCAAAACAATGTATTACAACAGATTGAATCAGAAGCAAATGAGAATCCAATTGTGTTCTATTAAACCAGGCATTAAAGAGATTTACAAAAATAATCAAAACAAGGCCACTGTTCTTTTTAAATAGTTATTTTTAATAAAATATATTTTCATGTTGACATATAAATTGGATTTATTTATAAGTGAATTAATAAATATTTTTAAATTTATCAATTTAATTTATAACATAGTAAATATCTATAAGCATAACTCATATAAACAAAAACTCTTTGGATCTTCAGTAATTTTTAGGAGTGTAAATGGATCAGGAGAGCAAAAACTTGCTACTAGAATTGGAAACTACTTGAATTACATATATTAATCTTGTGTCAAAATCCAGACATAAATTTCATCCCATTAACATAAGAGTTCAAATTTGCCTTTTTTTTTTTTTTAAAAAGGCTTCTACTTCTTCTATGTTTCCCCAATTTTGGGCAATAGTATATAGACATTTGGGCATTTGATACTTTTGATAAATTCTAAAAATTTGCCAGGAATTCAAGAGAGATTTACATTATGTAGATTCTACTTGTATCCCATCCATTCCTGCCCTGGTTTTTTTAAATGGTGAATTTGCCTTTCTTCTATCCTACATTTTCTTAAAATGAAACAAAGCTGCATTTTGTTACTCCTTTTGCTATTTTATCTTTAATTTTTTTTATTTTTAGAGTAAATGCTACCAGTCAAGGATGACTGGTCCTGTGATACTGTGTTGCTTTTTAAAGTTTATATATTTTTTAAAATTACAAACCAAGATTTTAAGTGTCTAAAGTATTGATATTTTTTATAATCCAAGATCATATTTATGTTTTATTATATAACTGTATATTATATATTTATAGATATTGTTTCTCATGTATCATAAATGGGTTAATCATTTCATGTTTGACAAAACTAAAAGTGTGTGACAACTGAATCTTATTGTTATATTACTATTGGGATTTTAAAAAGCAATTAAATCATTTTTCTCATCTTAGCAATATTGTCTTACTGGTTAATATTAATATTACTTATACTATTAATAAACTATTCTTTAGTGATAAACTAGATTAAATAATTTAATCTTGTTAGAGTCAATATTTTTCATTATTTTTGTAGACTATATGTATAGGATCAAGAAATAACACTATTAATCTTTTTTGCTATATTAGCCTTAATTATCCTATAGATTAATGGATAATAGATATTTCAAGTGGCACTCCATAAAGTGAATTGAAGACAGCAAGAAGTTCCAAGTAGCTTTCCATTTTCTGTCATTGGTTTTACTTGGTTTCAACACCACAGAATCCAGCACTGGGTACCTCTGGTTTCCTCCCTCTTTTCAGCTTTCTTTTGTTTGCCCATAGTAAACTGTAAGTTCCTTGAGGGTAAGGACTGTCTCTCTTTTTCTTACACATATCCTTAATATTTATCAGAATACCTGGCTCATAGTAGTAAAAGTTTATTAAAGGGAATTGCTATCTTAGTAAAATTTTAAAAAAATGTAAAAATAAGAATTTGTTATTGGGAGGGTAAAACTTGACAATGATTGATATGCCTTATAGATGTATCTAAAGATGTTTTAGCCTACTATAGTAGAAATTATGGGACAGTTAAATGTTGCAGTGAATAAAGTACAAAGCCTGGAATCAGGGATGCCTGATTCAGCCTCAGATACTATGTGACCGTGGGCAAGTCACTTAACCCTATTTGCCTGTTTTTTCACGTGTAAAGTGAGTTGGAGAAGGATATGGCAAACTACTCTAGTATCTTTGCTAAGAAAATCCCAAATGGGCTCTTAGTAAATTTTGTTTAAAATATTGTCTTTTAGGATAAGGGGTGTTGGTACAGCAGCAATAAATATGTGCCTTGTTGCAAGTGGAGGAGCAGATGCATATTATGAAATGGGCGTTCACTGCTGGGATGTGGCAGGAGCTGGTATAATTATTACTGAAGCTGGTGGAGTGCTTTTGGATGTAACAGGTAAATCATATGGTGATGGAGAACCTTTAGCCTGTTTTCTAAGCCTCCTTCTGAAATTTACTAATTTTAATTAAGTAAGTGCTTAATAATTGCTTGTTGCCTGACTCTGCTTTTACCTTAGTGAAATCTATAATTGTTCACAAAAAATGAAAATAACAAAAAGTGTTTGGGAGGCAAATAATGTCTTTGAATTGATTAACGGATAAATGTTTATGTTTCTCAGAGTGAATGTCAGTAGCCCAGGTTAATTCCATTGAGGGTCATATTTGTTATTTCCCAAAGCACTTTGGAGAGAATAGGTGCTTATTCAGATAGTTTTATCTGAATATGGTGAGCAGAACTTTTTCACCTACCTTGCTTCTCTTTCCTTGCAAGTTTAAGATTTGTTTTGCATAAAGAAAGAACAATAAAAGCCAAAATAATTGTTTTGACCTAAAAAGCTGTGAATTTTTTTTTTTAAATTACATGGTGATATGGTTCAAGTTTGCTAAGAGGTCAGGGAAAAGAGTCAGCAAGAGAATAAAAGGGTTGTAGATAGAAAGATGTGGAGATTTAACTATCAGATATATTTCCTTGGACACCTAGGGGATGAGAACATTGTATAAATTTCTTTTCCAGACTTTGGAATGAAATATTTACAGGGCATTTGTTTATACCAGATAAAATAAGCAAGCCTTGGAATCCTATTTATCTAATGCTAACACTTAAGCACCTTAGGAAGGTATAGGTTTTTTGTTTTTTTTTTTTTTATTTAAGACTTTAGGCATAAAATACTGTGTAACTGATTGTACTTTATGTATCCTGATTTTATTTTGAGCCCTCCTATACTGCATGTGATTCATTGTGTGCTTGATTTTGATTTTAGGAGGTCCTTTTGACTTAATGTCACGAAGAGTAATTGCTGCAAGCAGCAGAGCCTTGGCAGAAAGAATTGCCAAAGAAATCCAGCTAATACCTCTTCAGAGAGATGATGAAGAATAATTGAAATAGTTTGAGTGCATAATTTAATCACAAACGGTTTTTCCCCATGTCACATGCTGGGGAAGGCAAATCATTCAAATCCAACTGCAAATTGAACTTGAATGAGTAGTGCCTCTTTCAAAGTATAAGGTTGATTTTTAAACTGTCTTTGATTTCAAGATTATAAAAATTAGAATTTGCTTACTTGGCAAAGTACAGAAAAGTATTCTTTTAACTTCTTTTAATGGTTTTAAAAAGGGAGGAATACATGGAGGAGAAGAGGAAGAATGCCAAAATAAATATGGTTCATAAAATAATCACTGTCCAATTAGTTGTAAGTTGAAATAGGCCTGGAGCTATTTCAGGCCTGATATTGTGGAGGAGCTTTGGAATATATGGTTTTCAGAATATCCTAATAACTTGATATTTTCATACTGATGTGCCCTTAAATTAAAAATAAATAAACTTCTCTAGGAAGAAAACCTTAGGGCTTCAAAAGCCATATTTTATTGAATTATAAGATTGGATAACTAACTTCTTCCTTAGATAATAATATTTTATGCAACTTGGGTCTTAAATCTTTTTTTGAAAACAGCAATTCAAGAGTCAGAATAATTTCTGTAAGGATTCAGTTGAATAGACTTTATTTGGTACCAAAGTCTAATTTTTTATTAAGGGAAATTTGCTCAGTGGCTAGATATTTATCATTCTATAATCATATTCTGTTTAATGACACTTGAAATTAATATAGTTTTTGTGATTACTTAATAATTGTGCCAGTCATAGGGAGAATTTATTTTAAACTATCTGTTGACTATCCTATTGCGGATTGCCAGGATAAGACTGTTTTTTTTTTTTTTGTTTAAGACTGTATTTAAAAGATGTCAAAATAAGCAATGAAAAATCCCTTGGACAAGGCATCAAGGCATAACCTGAAATGTAAATGTAGAAGCTTTGTGTTGTTAATGTGTTTCATATTTGGTGAAATTAAAAATGTTTAAAAGTATTAAAATGTTCAAGGTAGGGAATTATATTTATTGTCTTGTATGTTGAATAGGTGATATTAAAAGTATAAGTATTATAATTATTGTACAGTTGACTTGTATAGTTGACTAGTATAAGTACCTAAAATGTCATGTACTGTATTACTCCAAGATGAATTTTTTTATTCAGTTTGTTTTAGCTAAAAATATTACATATGTGGAATAAATAAAAATATTGATATTTAAATTCAACAGTGAGTTCTATGACATTTATTTGCACAAGGAATTGTTAGATTCTTGGAGCACAAAGACAAAAGCCAATCTTTGTCCTTAGAGAAATTATTAAAAGATATATTCATATTTCAATAGTTTTTTTTTAATGATTTAATGTAAATATTTTGAACCTTGCAGGTAATGAGATTGAAACTATAATCTTTTTTCTATAATACTGCTCTTTTTTATAGTCCTATTTTTTCCATTATGCTATTAGCATACATATGTTTGGTCTACCATCAACTAGCCCAACATTTTCTTCCATTTCAACATTTTTATGCTAATGAAATAGTTTCTCCTTTGGTGAATTTACATTTTAAAAGTTAAAAAGACTCAACAATTTAGCCATCAAATAATGACTTATGTGTTTTTTGGAATAACAGTTTTTAAGTCATTGTTTGGCTATTGAAACTTTAGGAAAATCAGTGATGACTAAGACTTAACAAAAATATTTATCAATGATATTTATGTGTAGCTGTGTATAAATCCATAATCCTCACTCATAATGAAAAATTGGACTTTGGGTTTTTTCAAAATCTGCAACCTTATACAGCCACCCTAGGAAAATATTTTTATTTGGAAGAATTAGTTTTTATATCCAAGAAGATATAATATATTTTCTCATTTGTCCAAAAGGAAATAGGCACATGCATAAATATACACATAAATTTAATTCTACACTTTGTGTGTTTCACATCAGGAGGTGGGGGAGCATGTTTCTTCATGAGTCCTCTGGAATTGTGGCTCATCTTTACAAAGATCAAGGCAGGTAGGGGCCAACAGAGGCTAGTGTGCTAAGCCTGGAGTCAGAAAGACTCATCTTCCAGAGTTCAAATCTGGCCTCAGACATTAAATCTGTGACCCTGAGCAAGTCACTTAATCATATTTGCCTCTGTTCCTCATCTGTAAAATGAACTAGGAAGGAAATGGCCAATTACTTTAGTATCTTTACTAAGAAAACCTAGGAAGAACTCACAAAGAGTTAGACAACTAAAATGACTGAACAACATCATAGTAATCAGAGTTTTTACATCTTTCATAGTTATTTGTCTTTACAATATTGTTGCTAAAGTATAAATTGTGTTCCTGGTTTCATTGACTCTACATTAGTTCATACACATTTCTGCAGCTATCAATCAGTTTGTTATTTCTTAGCACAAATGTATTCCATTACATTTAAATACCATAACTTGTTTATCCATGGGCACTTGATGGGAACTCCCTCAGATTCCTGTTCTTTACCATCTCCAAAACAGCTATATAAATATTTTTGCATGCTTATGCTTAGAATTTGCTTTTCTTAGGACTAATCCTTGGACAGAATCTTATTGTTCGGTCATTTTAGTCGTGTCTGAATCTTAGTGACCCCATAAAGGTTTTTTTTTGGGCAGATACTGGGGTGATTTGCCATTTCCTTTTCCAACTCATTTTACAGATGAGGAAACTGAGGCAAATAGACCAGAGACTTGCCTAGGGCCTGAACTCAGGTTTACTTATCTCCAGACCTGTCATTCCTCTTCTCTCTTCTTTCTTGTTGCTCCTATTTCCTTGCTGAGTGAAATGTATTTTTCTACCCAGCTCTGTGCATATGTATATTTTTCCCTCTCTGACAAGCTTAAGAGAGTGCAATTCAGGTGTTAGCTGTTTCCTCACTTCCTTGTACAGACTTCTATTTATGCACTTCCTCACATTAACAAGATATTCCTCCCTCGTTAACCTCATCACCCTGCTAACTCAAGCCTTAATTAACACCTCCCTCAACCTCTTCTTGCCTCTGTTTGGAGGGCTAGAGGATGGACTACCAAACTCCTTGTTTTATAGAGAAAAGAAACTGGACTTTTCAACTTTGCACTTCTGTCTGGTTTCAGCTGTCCCATAGTGAATACCCCATCTTCTCTTCTCCACCCCTTTCTACATCCTTTTGTGTGTTATCTCTCCCCCTTAGGTTGGAAGCATCTTGAGGGAAGGGACTGTCTTTTCCCTGTGTTTAGCATAGTGTCTAACACATAATTGCACTTAAAATGATAATTGAATTGGACTATTTAAAAAATTTTTTTAAATAGTTCTTATTTACCAGATATTTGCATGGGTAATTTTACAACATTGACAATTACCAAACCCTTTGTTCCAATTTTTCCCCTCATTTCCTCCCCCTCCACTCCCACCCCAGATGGCAGGTTGACCAATACATGTTAAATATGTTAGAGTACACTATATGTATACGTGACCAAACAGTTTTGTGGTACAAAAAGAATCGGACTTTGAAATAGTGTACATTTAGCCTGTGAAGGAAATCCAAAATGCAGGTGGACAAAATTAGAGGGATTGGAAATTCTATGTAGTGATTCATAATCATTTCCTATAGTTCTTTTGCTGGGTGTAGCTGGTTCAGTTAATTATTGCTCTGTTTGAACTAATTCGGTTCATCTCATTGAAAATGGCCACGTCCATCAGAATTGATCATCATAGAGTATTGTTGTTGAAGTATATAATGATCTCTTGGTCCGGCTCATTTCACTCAGCATCAGTGAATTGACTATTTTTTAAAATTAATAGTATCCTTAGCTCTTAGCACAGTGTAGTAGGTGCTAAATAAATTTGGATTGGATTGAATTAGATGAGATAGTTTTCTTTCATCTTCCTTTCCTTTCCCTACCTAGTATATTCCTCTTCTCTCTTTGCTTTCCTTTAAGATCAGCAATTCAGGCCTTCTGTTTAAGTGGTTCTCTTTGTGACCCCTAAAATATTAGGATTCCGAGAAAAATATGTATTGTCTCCATATTTATGTAAGCAGTTTATTCTCATTTAGTCCTTTATGATTCCTCATTCTTGTTTGCTTTTTTATATTTCTTTTAACTTCTATGTTTGAACTTCAAAATTATTATGCAGCTCTGGTCTTTAGATTAGATATGCTTAGAAATCCTCTAAAATGTCAGTAAAAATTCATATTTTTCCCTGTAGGAATCTATTCAATTTGAAGGACAAGTTATTCTTGTTTGTAAGTCTGTGTCCTGTGCTTTTGGAATTTTATTCCAAGCTCTGCACCTTTAAAGTGAAGATGGCTACATTATGTAATTATAATCCTGACTCTGGTTTTTTGGCACTTGAATTCTTATTATTTATAGTAATTTTTCTTTGACCTCAAAGCTCTTTCAGGAGATGACCATTGGATTTTTTCTATTTTTATTTTGTGTAATGGTCCAGAACTCTTAAACCAGGATTCTTACAAGGTGTTAACTAAGTGGAATTGATAAGACAATGGCTATCTAGTTTAGCCTGGTGATTAATAGTTCTCTAGTTCAGTATGATTGAATTAATCTTACAACAAATAATGATTCCCTAGTGATATAATGATTGGCATATACTCAGTATGATAAATGAATTTAATTGTAATAGAGTATTTAAGAGGCCAGAGTCAGATCTAGAGGGAGACTGGAACAGATTCAGGGAAGACAGGGCCTGGAGCACAAGCTGCCGGACTCAGGGAGACTTTAAGACAGAGACCACCGTGGTGGTCCTCCTGTCTCCCCCACAGAAACCAAGATCATTCTGGAGGACCTCCAGAAAGCTGGCCCAGGCCCCAGGCAAAGAAGTAGACTGTGAAGATAATAAAAAATTTGGACTTTATCCTTGGCTATTTTCTTGTGATTACTCTGCTGAAACAAAGGCTGGTCCAAAGACCTCCAGAAAACCAACCAGAACACTACAACTTTGCCCTTTGGTTCTAAGAAATCTGGACAATTTTCTCTTAATATTTCTTAAAATATATTGAAATTCTTCTTTTGGTCCCATGATTTAATTTTTTTTTCTCCTTAACCTCTTTTCTAGGTAAGTTGTATTTTCTGAGATACTTTTTATTTTCTTCTATTTGGGTTTTTTTTTTGTTTGTTTGTTTGTTTTGTTTTACTATTTCTTGTTGCTTCATGGTAACATTATTTTTGTTTTGTTTTTGATTCATTCATTCTAATTTTCAGGGATTTTGTGCTTAAGCAAGATTTTTTCTTCTTCTGCCAAAATGTTAACTCCCTCTCCAAATATTTTCCTTATACTTCATGTTTCTTTTCTGCTTTACCCCTCTAGTACTCTTATTTCATTTATAAAAGCAGTTTAAAACTTTTTTTAAAAAATTGCTTCAGATCTTCTAGGAATTCTAATTAAATATGTCTGAAGTAGGTTTTTCTTTGAGATTTTTGCTTGTAAATATTTTGGAGTAATTTTCTTCTGGATTTGTATTTTGAGCATCCTTATCACAATTAATAGCTTTTTTTTGTGGTAGGATTTTTTTGTTTGGTCATTCTTTTATGACTTTCTGAATTTATACTTGATGCTAGTGTCAGATTCAGAGTACTTTTGGAAAAAAAAAAGTCAGGACCTGAGTACTGTGTTATTCTATGATTTCATGGACAAGCTCGCACTGGGGGACTGGCAATCTTTCCCAAAATGACCTTCTTCAGGATAAAATTTGATTCTGTCCCCCTAGTCTTAGCTCTGCAAGCTCCTGACTTGGCTTTGGATCTGAGCAATAGTAACTTGCTGCTAGACTTAGCCACTATTAGCCATCTAAAAAGTTCTGAGTCAGAGTGACATAACTATAGACTTCTCTTTAATCTGAGGTTTCCCTACTGTTTATTCCTCTTCAGGTTTCAGACTAAAAGCTAGAATTGAGAACTTTATCTGCTTCTGGGGTTCCAAACACTATAGCTGCTTGCTACTGAATTTGCTTTTCAGTATAATATCTAGAACTTCTAACCACTTCCTACTTCAAAATGCCATTCCTGAGTGCAGGTGTTCTTTTCAGTAGGCCCCTTGGATCTATTTCCCAAAAAGGAATTGGATAGTTACCTTTTCCACACCCTGAATGGAGTGCTCTTTTGACCAGATCCCAAATCCTCAGTGTTCATAGATATATCTCTGCTGCCTTATGTTGACCTGGGCTGGAAAAATGACTCAGTGTGAATTTATCCCATTAGGATTTTGTTTGATGAATTTTCTAGATCTGTTTGGAGGATTGTGTGTATGTTTACCAATATTTCTTCTCTTCTGTCATTTTATTACAAAATTTTAATAAAGTTTTTCAAATTCACCCCTGACTTCAGAGAATTTTGATTTTTATTATAAGGTCTTGTATTTGGAGAGATAGAATTTAGAAGGGGAACAGCATCAGAAGCTAGAGAGTAAGAAACTACAAGATTTAAGCTCATTGATTGTAAGTAGGTAAATCAAGTTGAATTTTTCATGCTAATGGAAATGTCAACATAGGCAATACAAAATGATGTTTAACCTACCAGTGCTATCTTTACTAACACTTTTGGTTTTCTTTGACTTTACTTCACACCCACAATTCCTGGGCCAAGTTTAGTGCCATTTATAACTATTGTCTATAAATGAATACCTAGAATCAGGAAGTTTTCAGGCATTTTTCAGTTGTGTTTGACTCTTCATGACCCCATTGGGGTTTTCTTGGAAAAGACACTTGGGTGGTGAGACATTTCCTTCTCTAGCCCATCTGTAAGATGAGGAGACTGAGGCAAACAGGGTTAAGTGACTTGCCCTGGGTCACACAGCTAGACTGAATGTCTGAGGCCACATTTGAATTCTGGAAGATGAGCCTTCCTGATTCCAGATCCAGTCACAGGTGATTCTGTACCATCTGGAAACAGAAGATCTAAGTTCAAATCAGCCTCAAACACTTAATAACTGTGTGACTCTGAACAAGCCACATTGTTTGCCTGTTTCCTCAGCTGTAAAGTGGGAATAGTAAAAGTAAAGTGCTTAGCATAGTACCTGGCACATAGCTAACATTTATATAGTGTTTACTGCCATCATCATCATTGGGCAGCTAGATGGCACAGGGTAGAGTGTGCTGAACCTACAGTCAAGAGGACTCATCTTTGTGAGTTCAAATCTGGCCTCACACACTAGTGGAGTGATCCTGGGCAAATCACTTTACCCTATGTGCCCCAGTTTCCTCATTTGTAAAGTGAGCTGGAGAAGGAAATGACAAACCATACCAGTATATTTATGCAGAAAATCCCAAATGGGGTCAGAGAGTCAGACATGACATACTCCTGAATAACAAAATTATTATCTTACCTGTTCCCCCATAGTAATTAGCAATATCGGTCTTATCTGCGTTTTACTACAACTCTCTGAGCTACAACTGAGTCACAGTTATTATTGTCCCCAACTTGCTAATGAGCACACTGAGAATAAGAAAAGTGGAGTCCATGTCTCCCAATTTTAAACGTCCAAGGTGAGATCTGAACTGAAATCTTCTCACTCCAAGTCAAGCACTCTATCCACTCCTTTGGCAATACAGAGGAAGTATACTTGGTGGATAAGAACCCTAGCACCCAGCTGGGCAGTGGGAAACTGCGCCATCTGGTTATTTTGAAGAGGGATACAAATCTGCTAAAAATGTACAAATCTCCTTTGTAAAATGTCTCTTACATGTTGCATTTTAATTTTTATCCTAATTTCACATATTACTTAATTCTTAAGATTTTTTTCTTTTAGATTTACAATGAAGCCTCATCTTTTAAAAAAAAAAAAGATATTTCATACTTCAAAGTGTTTTCTGCTTTGCCATAGGTGGGTTGAGAATTGCTGCTCCAAATTATTTTTTATTTCTGTTTTTAAACACTAGGTGGCAGACCACACACAGTAACAGAATGAGTTCTATTCTGGAGACATTTTTTCCTAGATCTTTTTAATATTAGATTGACATTTAACAATATATTTACAAAATGCTTATTGTTCATTAATTCATTGAAAAATATAGTGTCCAACTGAATTATGACTTGGATTCTATGGACCAAATCAGATATCCTCAAATAACTAGAAAGTAGAAAATTGTTCCTTTAATACCAACCTTAAAATAGGATTCCTCCATAGTTAGATATGCAAAACAGTTGGTTGCTATGTTTTTACCTAGGATTTTCCCCACTCAATATTTCTTTATTAGTTTCTTAATAAAGAACTTACAAGAGTCCTTTAGTCTAAATGATAAAATGAACATATTAAGGAGAATTGACTTCTCTACAACTGAGAGGTTGCTTAGGCAATAGTTTCTCTTATGTGTCTGTACCATGTGTTTCAAATAGACAATAATTACTCACTTTGTATTGTATTTTTAACATTTCCAATGTTTTCTTACAATAAAACTGAAAAGTAATTGTGATTAGTATTTTTTATACTTAATGATATTATTTCCAGGTCACATGTTTTATTCTTATTTTATGAAAAAAATAAACTGATTATCTAAAGCTTGTGTCTTACCAAGTATGACTTAGTATCTCTAAACCTAGTTTTCCATCTTCTCTTTCGGATAGAGAATAATATTGGGTAATATAAAATCAAGAGTTAAATTGTGTAGTATGGGCCACAAGTATTTTAAAAGAAAGCCAGAGAGAAAGTAAAATAGCTGGGAGTAGTAAAACAGGATTCATGTAGAAAGTAAGCTAAAAGGTTCTAAGCTACACTAGGTTATTTGGGTCAAAATATTTCTCATCTCCTTTAATGGCTTCAATTCAATAAATATTTATAAAAGCACCTACTATTTGGAGAGCTTTGTACTAGTATAAGAGGAAACACCTTGTTTAAAAGACACATTCCCTTCATGGAGTTTACAATCCAACATGGGATATAGTATGTGTACAAATAACTGTGATGTGGGGCTTGATATAGGGTAGAACATAAGGAAGGAGAAACAGAACTTAAACCACTTGGATCAGATATTCCAGCACCTTTTTGGATTATCTGCCAAGTCATTCCAAGTGGCACCTCAAAATAAATCTTAAGCTTCCCTGGTTGGGATATGCTTACAGTTGTGTGGAATAGAGAGAGATAAGGTGAAGAACTTACAGGAATGTATAAATTCTTTTTCTATATTTTATTTTCATTATTTCTGTTTCCCCTATGACCAGTATAATATGTGAGGCTCATATTTACTTAACCTGAGCTGATGACATTTATCATTATTTGACATTTATTGATATTTAGTCTATTAGCTTGACCACTATCTGCTTGATTAAGCCTGAAAGCCTGATTTTTTTGTTTCCTAGAAATCAAGAGATTTCGAGGAAGAAGAAACCTTCCATTTCAATCTATCTGAATAGCAACAACTAATTAGATGCCTCCCCCTCCCCTTCTCAATGTTCTTTTACTTATGATGTAATCTTTTGTATAAAAGCTATGTATCTTTTCTACTTCTTTAGCCCTCCTACAAGCTTTCTTATCTTGTGATGGGACAGCGCATCCTCCAGAGGTTTTCAATAAACAACTTTTCTGCTTTTTACTGAATGATCTCTGAGTAGTCATTTTGGGTAAGGGTCTTCTACATCCCTCACAAGTAGAAGCTCTTTCAGGATGGGGTCTTTGGGGGGGAGATGGCTGTGTGCATCCTGGACACCATGATGATAATATTCCTTTGATAAAACTTGTACAAAGTGAAACCTGGTACAGGTGATTGAATTAGACAGTTTATTAAACTTTATACACTGTACTTAAAAAAAAAATCAGGACTCTCAGGTCCTTAATCAATAAATAGGCTGTTAATTCAGATTGGGGATACACAAATGCTATTGATGATTTTCCAATTTAACCATCTCATACTGTCTGTGTTGACAGATCCAATAGCAGACAACTTTGGCTCCTGTAGCAATTTTTCTGCAGTGGTTACTTGATTTGTTAGTCTACTTGCAAATGGTTTGATTTCTTCATTTTAGCCTTAGCATATATATACTAATTGTTGGTACACCATTAATAAGAATAAAAATAATGACAGGAACCATATTTCATCTATCCAGTAATCCAAATTAATTTTCAAATAATTATTTCTTTAATTACAGATAAACTTATTCATTCCCTCATGGACTATCAGTAAAGACAACTTTAACACCTCTTTGAGAAGTCTCTAGACCATAATCTAACTGATATGTCCAACTTGGAGGTCAGGTTTTTCAAGGGTTTTTTTTTTTTTTTTTTTTTTTTTTTTTTTGTGAAAAATTAAAATAGAAATGGTACAATTGGTTTTGAACTTTCAAGATGGGACATTGACATTTTTTAATGTAATTTGTGAGAAAAAAATCTGTGTGGAATGTAGTAAAGGTCAAGAAAAGAATAGGAAGCCAGAGAACTTACTTCATGACAAGCCTCTGACTCAATGCTTGACCCAGAAAGAAATCCACAAATTATCACCAAGAGAAGACATCCTTGAAAGTCGCCAGAAAAGGTCTGTGTTTGTTTGGGGGAGGGTCAATCAGACTGGGCGCAGACTGAGGGCAGACAGCCAGAGCAAGACAGGCAGCTCACACAGCTCAGACCGGAGGGGGAGGGGTGTGATCTCTGCCGTTTCTGCGAAAGGGCTTTTGCCCCAGTGTGGATGCTCCGTCTTGGCAGCAAGCCAGGAGCAGCAGAGAGGGTGTAAACACCGGAGGTGAAGATTAAAACCCCAGAAAGCCAGCGTCTCTCAGAGCCCGGCCACCCCCAACCCCCACCTGGACTGACTCAGTGCATTCTCAGAGCCTCAGAGCTCAGACTCAGTACAGTCATTGCTGTTCTGTTAGTGGCTCTCTGCTGCCCTACCCCCAGTCTGTAGAGGAAGCCCATTAATAACATCCAGCCCTATCCCCCGCAAAACAGACCAATTGTTTCTCTTGTCAGTTTGTTTTCTTTGATTCCTACTCTGACAAAATGAACAAAAAATTCAAAAGGGCTCTAACCATTGACAGCTTCTGTGTGGAGAGGGAGCAGACTTCAAATGCTGAGAAGACTAGGAACAGAATGTCCCCAGATGAATCCCCTGGGAGGGATATAAGCTGCTCCTCAATACAAAAGAACCTCATAGAGGAAATCAAAAAGGCTCTCACAAGAGAGCTGGAAGAGAAATGGGAAAAGGAAAGGGAAGCTTGGCAAGAGAGCCTGGAGAAGTCATCCCATGCATTCAAAGACAGAATGAATAAAGAAATCAAATCATTGAGAAACAAGATTAGTGAGCTGGAAAAGGTAAACAACTCCAAGGAAAACAGGATTAGTGAGCTGGAAAAGGTAAACAACTCCAAGGAAAACAGGATTAGAGAGCTGGAAAAAGAAATCAGCTCTCTAAAAAAGAAAATGGATAAAATGGAAAAAAATTCCATAGAAGATAAAAACTCAATTGGACAATTACAAAGAGATATAAAAAAAGTGAGTGAAGAAAATACATCATTGAAAATTAGACTGGAACAAGTAGAAATGAATGACTCAAGGAGAAACCAAGAGGGAGTCAAGCAAAACCAGAGAAATGAAACAATTGAAAAGACTGTCAAGTACCTTACCAGAAAGACAACAGACCTGGAAAACAGATCCAGGAGAGACAATTTGAGAATAATCGAACTCCCTGAAAAATGGGAGGAAAAAAAGAGCTTGGACGCCATTTTCGAGGAAATTATCAAAGAGAACTGCCCAGACGTTTTGGAAACAGAGGGTAAAATAGACATTGAGAAAATTCATCGATCACCTACTGAAAGGGACCCTAAAATCAAAACGCCAAGAAATATAGTGGCCAAGTTCAAGAACCATCAGACAAAGGAAAAGATATTGGAAGCTGCTAGAAAAAAACAATTCAGATATGGAGGATCCACAATAAGGATAACACAGGATCTAGCAGCATCCACATTAAAAGAACGCAGGGCCTGGAACATGATATTCCGAAAGGCTAAGGAACTTGGTATGCAGCCAAGAATAACTTACCCAGCAAGAATGAGCATCGTTTTCCAGGGAAGAAGATGGACATTTAACGAAATAAATGAATTCCATCTATTTTTGATGAAAAAACCAGACCTACATAAGAGGTTTGATCTTCAAATACAGAACTCAAGAGACTTCTAAAAAAGGTAAAAAGAAATCTTGAGAACTATACTTCTGTCAAAAAAATATGTAAAGAACATATGTACAATTTGTCTTAGAAACTAGAGGTGGAAAGGAGATTATATCATAAAAAAGTATAAAGTGGTGGTACTACATCTCATGAAGAGGCAAAGGTAACCTATTATATCTGAGAGAAAGAAAGGAGGGAGATGAACATAGCGTGTATCAATAGACATATTCGATTTATGGTGAAACTTCTTCCACTTCATTGAAAAGTGAAAGGGAAGGAGTAAGCTAAGGGGAAGGGAATACAGTAATTTCAAGGAAAAGGGGTAAAATAAGGGGAGGATCTTTAAGGTGGGGGAGGGATCCTAAAAAGGGAGGGCTGTGAAAAGCAAGTGGTGTTTACCAGTTTAATACTGGATAGGAGGGTAAAAGGGAAGGAAAGGGGAAAAGCATAAGCAGGGGTTAATAGGATGGCAAGCAATATAGAATTAGTCCTTCTAACCATAAATGTGAATGGGGCAAACTGCCTCATAAAGAGGAAGCAGTTAGCAGACTGGATTAAAAGTCAGAATCCTACTATATGTTGTTTACAGGAAACACACCTGAAACAGGATGAGACATTCAAACTAAAAGTAAAAGGGTGGAGCAGAATCTATTATGCTTCAGGTAAAACCAAAAAAGCAGGAGTAGCCATCCTCATCTCAGATCAAGCAAAAACAAAAATTGATCTAATTAAAAGAGATAAGGAAGGGCATTATATCCTGCTAAAGGGAAGCATCAATAGTGAAGCAGTATCAATATTAAACATGTATGCACCAAGTGGTGCAGCATCTAAATTCTTAAAAGAGAAATTAAGAGAGCTGCAAGAGGAAATAGATAGCAAAACTATAATAGCGGGAGATCTCAACCTTGCACTATCAGAATTAGATAAATCAAACCACAAAATAAATAAGAAAGAAGTCAAAGAGGTAAATAGAATACTAGAAAAGTTTGATATGATAGATCTTTGGTGAAAGCTAAATGGAGACAGAAAGGAATATACTTTCTTCTCAGCAGTTCATGGAACCTATACAAAAATTGATCATATACTAGGGCATAAAAACCTCAAAATCAAATGCAGTAAGGCAGAAATAGTAAATGCATCCTTTTCAGACCATAATGCAATCAAAATAACATTTAATAAAAAGCCAGGGGAAAATAGACCAAAAAATAATTGGAAACTAAATAATCTTATACTAAAGAATGATTGGGTAAAACAGCAAATCATAGACATAATTAATAACTTCACCCAAGAAAATGACAATAATGAGACATCATACCAAAATGTGTGGGATACAGCCAAAGCAGTAATTAGGGGAAGTTTTATATCTCTACAGGCCTACCTGCATAAAATAGAGAAAGAGAGGGCCAACGAATTGGGTTTACAACTAAAATTGCTAGAAAAGGAACAAATTAAAAACCCCCAGACAAACACAAAACTTGAAATTCAAAAAATAAAAGGTGAGATTAATAAAATTGAAAGTAAAAAAACTATTGAATTAATTAATAAAACTAAGAGTTGGTTTTATGAAAAAACCAACAAAATAGACAAACCCTTAGTAAACCTGATTAAAAAAAGGAAAGAGAAAAAGCAAATTGATAGTCTTGAAAATGAAAAGGGTGAACTCACCACTAATGAAGAGGAAATTAGAACAATAGTTAGGAGCTACTTTGCTCAACTTTATGCCGATAAATTCGATAACTTAAATGAAATGGAAGAATACCTTCAAAAATATAGCTTGCCCAGATTAACAGAGGAAGAAGTAAGTAGTCTAAATAGTCCCATCTCAGAAAAAGAAATAGACCAAGCTATTAACCAACTTCCTAAGAAAAAGTCCCCAGGACCAGATGGATTTACAGGTGAATTCTACCAAACATTTAAAGAACAACTAACTCCAATGCTATGTAAACTATTTGAAAAAATAGGGATTAAAGGAGTCCTACCAAATTCCTTCTATGACACAGACATGGTACTGATACCTAAACCAGGTAGATCGAAAACTGAGAAAGAAAACTATAGACCAATTTCCTTAATGAATATTGATGCTAAAATCTTAAATAAGATATTAGCAAATAGACTTCAGAAAATCATCCCCAGGATAATACACTATGACCAAGTGGGATTTATACCAGGAATGCAGGGCTGGTTTAATATTAGGAAAACTATTAGTATAATTGACCATATTAATAATCAAATTAATAAAAACCATATGATCATCTCAATAGATGCAGAAAAGGCATTTGATAAAATCCAACATCCATTCCTACTAAAAACGCTTGAGAGTATAGGAATAAATGGACTATTCCTTAAAATAATAAGGAGCATATATTTAAAACCTTCAGTAAACATCATATGTAATGGTGATAAACTAGAACCTTTCCCTGTAAGATCAGGAGTGAAACAAGGTTGCCCACTATCACCATTACTATTCAATATAGTACTAGAAACTCTAGCCTTGGCAATAAGAGCCGAGAAAGAGATCCAAGGAATTAGAGTAGGAAATGAAGAAATCAAATTGTCACTTTTCACAGATGACATGATGGTATACTTAGAGAACCCCAAAGACTCTGCTAAAAAGCTATTAGAAATAATTCAGAATTTTAGCAAAGTCGCAGGATACAAAATAAATCCACATAAATCCTCAGGATTTTTATACATTACCAACACAATCCAACAGCAAGAGATACAAAGAGAAATTCCATTCAAAATAACAGTCGATAGTATCAAATATTTGGGAATATATCTACCAAAGGAGAGTCAGGAATTATATGAGCAAAATTACAAAACACTTGCCACAAAAATAAAGTCAGATTTAAATAATTGGAAAGACATTCAATGTTCTTGGATAGGCCGAGCAAATATAATAAAGATGACAATACTCCCCAAACTAATCTATTTATTTAGTGCTATACCAATCAGACTCCCAAGAAACTATTTTAATGACCTAGAAAAAATAACAACAAAATTCATATGGAAGAATAAAAGGTCGAGAATTGCAAGGGAACTAATGAAAAAAAAGTCAGAGGAAGGTGGTCTAAGTGTACCTGATTTAAAGCTATATTATAAAGCAACAGTCACCAAAACTATTTGGTATTGGCTAAGAAATAGACTAGTTGATCAGTGGCATAGGTTAGGTTCACAGGACAAGATAGTGAATAAAAATAGCAATCTAATCTTTGACAAACGCAAAGATCCCAAATTTTGGGATAAGAATTCATTATTTGACAAAAACTGCTGGGAAAACTGGAAATTAGTATGGCAGAAACTAGGCATGGACCCACATTTAACACCACATACTAAGATTAGATCAAAATGGGTCCAAGATTTAGGCATAAAGAACGAAATCATAAATAAATTGGAGGAACATGGGATGGTTTACCTCTCAGACTTGTGGAGGAGGAAGGAGTTTGTGTCCAAGGGAGAACTAGAGACCATTATTGATCACAAAATAGAACATTTTGATTACACCAAATTAAAAGTTTCTGCACAAACAAAACTAATGCAAACAAGATTAGAAGGGAAGTAACAAATTGGGAAAAAATTTTTACAGTTAAAGGTTCTGATAAAGGCCTCATCTCCAAAATATACAGAGAATTGACTTTAATTTATAAGAAATCAAGCCATTCTCCAATTGGTAAATGGTCAGAGGATATGAACAGACAATTTTCAGATGATGAAATTAAAACTATTTCCACTCATATGAAAGAGTGTTCCAAATCACTATTGATCAGAGAAATGCAAATTAAGACAATTCTGAGGTATCATTACACACCTGTCAGATTGGCTAAGATGACAGGAACAAATAATGATGAATGTTGGAGGGGCTGTGGGAAAACTGGGACACTGATGCATTGTTGGTGGAGTTGTGAAAGAATCCAACCATTCTGGAGAGCAATCTGGAATTATGCCCAAAAAGTTATCAAAATGTGCATACCCTTTGACCCAGCCATACTACTACTGGGCTTATATCCCAAGGAACTACTAGAGAAGGGAAAGGGTCCTGTATGTGCCAAAATGTTTGTGGCAGCCCTTTTCATAGTGGCTAGAAGCTGGAAGATGAATGGATGTTTATCAATTGGAGAATGGTTGGGTAAACTATGGTATATGAATGTTATGGAATATTATTGTTCTATAAGAAATGACCAACAGGAGAAATACAGAGAGGCTTGGAGAGACTTACATCAACTGATGCTGAGTGAAACGAGCAGAACCAGAAGATCATTATACACTTCAACAATGATACTGTACGAGGATGTATGCTGATGGAAGTGGATTTCTTCAACATAGAGAAGAACTAATCCAATTCCAATTGATTAATGATGGACAGAATCAGCTACATCCAGAAAAGGAACACTGGGAAATGAATGTAAACTGTTATTTTTACCTTCTGAATCCAATTCTTCCTGTGCAACAAAAAATTCGGTTCTACACACATATATTGTATCTAAATTATACTGTAATATATTTAACATATATAAGACTGCTTGCCATCTGGGGGAGGGGGTTGGGGGAGGAAGGGAAAAAATCTGAATAGAAGTAAGTGCAAGGGATAATGTTGTAAAAAATTACCCATGCATATGTACTGTCAAAAAATGTTATAATTATAAAATAAAATAAAAAATTAAAAAAAAAAAAAAAAGAATAGGAAGCCAATCGGTATACTTTCTGTGGCATGATCCGACAGAGAAATTGTAGCCATGGAGAGGAGAACTTACAGTTATTATACAGGTTTTGATTTGTATTAGTCAAACCTCAAAGATTCTTGCACTTTATGTGGGGATAACCTGAAAGAATAGAGATTGATAGTTCTTCCTCCAAAAGAAAAATTCCAAACACATCCATAGGGCCAGGAGATTTACCCCAGCAACTGTGGGTAAAGACATTTAGTTTTCCTGTTTGCCCAACCCAAGCACTGAAAGGTGATTGAGAGAGGAACATGTTTTAATACTGCCTCATTACCTTTGCAATTATCTGTACAAATCTGCAACCTAAATAGACAAATGTATTTACAGTCAGAAGTACTCCAAGCTACAGGATGACTGTTTCAATATTTACTGGTCTATGATTGACAACTTATTAGCTTGTTAATGCACAGGTACTGGTAATGACATTCAAACACATCAACAGAGAAAGGTTAATAGATTTGTTGAAAAGATACTGGGCTCTTAGCCTCCTTTGGTTACCTTCAGATAACGAGAGATGATAGTAATACATAAAGTAATAATTTCAGTAGAACAGATTAAGAAAACGAGGCTGTGGTAACTGAGTTCCATGGAGTAGCAATCAATCCTTTTCAGCTTCTTAAATACTGCAGAAGGTGAGCCTGAGCAATAAATCTGAAGGCAGAAAAGGCCCACTCTGGTCATAAAAGTATAAAAGTGAGGCTTACCAATTTCAGAAGAGATTTAACTTTTTTTTTTTTTTTAAATAACTTCTCTCTTTGTTCTCTAAGTGTGTCTCTGTGTGTGTGTGTGTGTGTGTGTGTGTGTGTGTGTGTGTATTTTGCTCTGAATGAATACAAAAGTTAGGAAAGAGTTTTGGGGAAATAATAAGCATTTCATATAAAATATTTTTTCCTCTAAAAATCTTATTTTCCTCCTATTACATATAAAAACAATTTTTAGTAGTTGTTTTTTTTTTTTTTTTTTTTTTTTTTTTAAATTTTAGGCTGGGGTTAAGTGACTTGCCCAGGGTCACACAGCTAGGAAGTATTAAGTGTCTGAGGCCAGATTCGAACTCGGGTCCTCCTGAATTCAAAGCTGGTGCTCTATCCACTGCACCACCTAGCTGCCCCTTTAGTAGTTGTTTCTTAAAACATTGAGGCCTAAATTCTCTCCTCCTCCTTTCTCATTTAGAAGAAAAGCAATTTGGTATAGGTTATACATGTGAACTCCTGCAAAACATATGTCCATATTAGTCAAACTGCTAAAGCAAATACAGATCAAACAATAACAATAATTAAAAGAAAGTTAAAAAAAGGTATGCTTCTATTTTGATGCATTCAGATTCCATCAGTTCTTTCTCTGAAGATGGATAACATTTATTTATTTATTTATTTATTTATTTTATCATTAGTCTTTTGAAATTGCCTTGGATCATTGTATTTCTGGGAATAAGTAAGTCATTTGAAGGAGTATTCCTGTTGCTCTATACACTATTCTCTTGGTTCTTCTCATTTCACTTTGCATCAGTTCATGTAAGTCTTTCCAGGTTTTTCTGAAATCATCCTGCTCTTCATTTCTTATGGCACAATAGTATTTTATCAATTTCATATAACACAATTTGTTTAATCATTCCCCAATTAATGCATATCCCCTCGTTTCCAATTCTTTGCCACCACTAAAAGAGCTGCTGTAACTATTTCTTGTACAAACAGACTTTTCTTTTCCTTTCCTTTTTTTTTTTCTCTTTGGGGTATAGCCCTACTAGCCTAGTATTGTTGGATCAAAGGATGTGCATTGTTTTATAGCCCTTTGGGCACACTTCAAAATTTCTCTTCAGAAAGATTAAATCAGTTTTCAACTCCATTAACAATGCAAATATTAGTGTCTCAACCGCCTCACATACCCTCTAACATTTGTCGTTTTCTTTTTCTGTTTAATAAATAGCTAGTCTTACAGGTGTGGGGTGGTACCTCAAAGTTGTTTTAATCTGCACTTCTCTAATCAATAGTGATTAAGAGCATTTTTATGTGACTATAGATAGCTTTGATTACTTTGAAAAATACCTTATTCATATCCTTTAACTATTTATCATTTGGGGAATAACTTATTTTAAAAATTTGACTCAATAAGATTTACTTCTTTATGAATTCAAAGGCTATGATAACATAAATAGACTTTGGATCATTTTAAGCCCAGTTTATTTTCATCCATTCTAGAGGGAAATGGGGATTTCTCCTTTTTTAAACATTCCAGTTGACAATAATGCCCTTGAGAAAAGATAAGCAAATGCAACTGTCTCCTTTCAAGGAAAAGCTAGGAACAGTTCGGGCCTGGAATGTTGCATATACTTTCAGACAATGTTAATGTGTTGGTTATTTTTGTTTAACCCTTTCCCCTCTGCATTTTGGGATTATGCACAGGGTAGGTGAGGGAGAAGAGAGATATTAGAAGTGACTAATGTAAAAGCAAAAGACTTCAACAAAACAAACAAAAACATGTTAGACCTCCATTAACCAATCCTTCTGATCAAGATGCTGTTAATAAAGTAAAATGATCCACAAATTGATTAGCAAAAGAGATGGTTAATTGATAGTAATTGATAGTGCCTCAGAAAGAACAGGGAATCCAGGCATAAAGAGCAGCAGAGGCTTTGTGTTTAGAAATTGACTTCTGATTTAATTCCCAAACTTTTGAATAAATGTTAAATAAATGAAACAACTGCTTTCCTTCCCATTTTAACCACTAGAGGGGGTCTGTTCATAAGAATGAAGGACAATTCTGTGAATATGTAATAATTGTTAACACTTAAGCAAACATTATCTACTGGGGAAGGGAATTTAGTTTCCCTAAGGTAAGACCAAACCTGATTAATTTATTAGAGTTCTTTTAGACAGTAAATAAACTTTAGATAAGGTACGGATGGAGTTAAGGAGCAGAGGAGGCAATCTGTATTTACCAAAAGATTTTGAAAAAGAGCCTCATTGGAGGATTATTAATATTTGTTTTAATGGATATAGGACTTAGAACAAGTGCTAGGGGCATCCCAAAAACCTTACACCAAACCTAGGAGATAATAACCTAGCTGTCCTGGAAAAAATTGGGTTTATCCCTGGAATCCCTTCAATTGGTTAGCCTTTTAACAGCTAAATTAGATACTTTGGAAGATTTCCTAGACAGACATATTGCCTTTATTTCCCCCACTTTCCATTCTGTCTCTTGTAATTTGGCTTTTGATTCCATCACTCTCCTGAAACATCTTTTTCAGTGTTACCATGGGATCTCACTGCTAAATCCAATGACTTCCTTCAAGCTTCATTCTATTTGACCTCTCAATATATTTTGATATTCTTATCTTCTCTTAACTTCTGTGACATTCATCAAATTCTATTTCTTCCTCTTTATGTTTGATTGTTTCTCTTCTATCTCCTTTCATGTGTTATTAATAATTTTTTACCTAAGATAGTGTTCTACAGGCATCATCCTGGACCTACTTCCCTTTTCACTCTATACTTACTTATCATTGAACATTTGGATTCAATTATCCCCAAGCAGAAGATTCTCAAATCATATATTCTTCTTCAATCTCTCTCTTAAATTCTATCCCACATATGGACTATTGCATGATAGACATATCCATCTGGATATCAGCTCCCCAAATATATCATGTCCAAAAAGGAAACTGATTATTTTACTTTCTCAAACTTCCTCTCCATCCAAACCTATTTCTAATTGCATATACCATTCTTTTCCAGTTAACAAAGTTCATATTATCCTTATATCTTTTTTTATTTTTCTCATTCTGAATTTGTTTGTCAAATTTTGTTGAGTCTATCTCCACAGAATCTTTTGAAATTGTCTTTTTTTCTCATGCTCATAGCTTTACCAGCTAATTTGAGACCCTCATTGTCTGTATAAGAGAGGGGGTAATTAAATTATTATTTTTTAGTTAAAGCTTTTTTTTTGTTTTCAAAACATACTCATAGATTATTTTTCAACATTGACCCTTCCAAAATCTTGTGTTCCAAATTTTCTCCCCTTCCTCCCACTCCATCCCCTAGATGGCAAGTAATCCAATATATGTTAAACATGTTAAAATATGTTAAATCCAGTAGATATATATATTTATACAATTATCTTGCTGCACAAGAAAAATCAGATCAAAAAGGAAAAAATGAGAAAGAAAACAAAATACAAGAAACAACAAAAAGACTAAAAATGCTATGTTGTGATCCATACTCAGTTCCCAGCATCTTCTCTCTAGGTATCTAGACTCTTTTCATCACAAGATCATTGGAACTGATATCAATCAAAATGAATACTTTTTAAAGATAAATTTCCATGATGGTGTTACTTTCAAGGAAGCATATCTTAGGGTCTTTGACTTCATCTCTCTAAATTATATGAACTTGATGGTTTTACTTCACTAAGAGGAGTGAAGACATCTCAAAGGCTGGGTATTCCTGGAACCATTCATACCCCTTGGAGGATATGATTGATTTTAACTTTCTACATATGATTTGATTGACCCATGAATTTGTGGTTTAGAACTACAAGAATAAAGAATTCCTTCTGGATCTATAAAGGAACCAAGTGCAAGTACCATACGTGGACTGACAACACAGAATCAATTGAGACCAGATACCAGGAGAATGTGAACGCTTGAATGGAGAAATATGCATATTAGCTAAATCCCAAAAGTCACTTCCCTTATTCCCAGAGATTGCACCCATGCAGAGGACTTTATAAGTTTTGATAAGACTAAGTGCTGGATCTAGAGATGGAATTTTAATTTCTGCTTCTGATACTAACTACTAATACTAAATACGAATCATAAACAAGTCACAGAAATCTCTATGTCCTTATTTTTTAAGATAGGAATAATAATAACACCAAATAAACAACTTCATAGGATTAATATGAGAATCAAAAGGGATAATGTATGTAAAGGATTTTTGAAAACTTAAAAAGCTTTATGAATGTCAGTTGTTATAGTAAGAATAGGCAAATAATGGAGATTAGAAAGTGAAGTCATAGGATAATATAATGGCATGGCTTTTTCTGAAACAATGCATTATTTATTATGCTTCCAGAGTAGGAGGTAGAAAGTAGAGACAGTAAGGAGGTACATTAGTAGCATGGCAAGAATGACATAGTCAGGTATGTAGAGCCAATTACAAGTAGTGAAGCAATTAGTATGGCCATGAAGTAGGAACTAGAGTTCTAGTTGTAAGGGTTCAGTGGCAAGAGAAGCAGCCCTGGGCAGCATGGTATAAAGATGAATGAATGTGAATGTAGTGAACTTACTCATATGATGAAGAAAAGTAACAGAATGGATTAGAAAGCAAAATCCAACAATGTTATTCACACATCTGAGGTATACAATTTTACACAATTAAAATGATGGATTGAAACAAAATATATTTTTCTTATGTGAATTAAAAAATGGATGTAATCATGATCTTAGAAAAGATAACAGTAAAAGTAGATGTATTTAAGATAAATAAGCATTATATTTAATATTAATGTTATACTTAAAGATTTTATTATTCAGCTCTTTGTCATGTCTGACTCTTTATACCAAAACATAATTTCAGTGTTTTTGAGTGTCAGTGTTGTTGAATCCACTGTTTCAACCCACATAATTATTTCACATGATGCTGAAAATTTTTAAATAAAATACAATATCCGTTTACATTAAAACATTTAGACATATTGAAGTAAATGATTCTTTTCTCATTATGATAGTGTCTGGATAAAATCAAGAGCTTATTATTAAAAAAAATGATTGCTTTTTGACGATATGATGAGTTTCTAAGATAATTCTAATGATTCAACTACAATTAATTGAAACTATTAATAATTTCTTCAAAGTATCAAAGTAGAATAACTCCAAGAAATCTTCAGCTTTTCTGCATATTCTCAACAAAACCCAAAAGAAGAGAGAATAAGATATTCCCTTCAGATAAGATACGTAGAAATCTACTTATTGAAGCACACCCTGAATGATATAGCATTAATTCAACTTACAAAACATCCTTTACAAAAATTACAAAAAAGATATCAATTGTTCATACCTGCCTGGGCCATGCAAAAATGTAAGAGAAGTATCCCAAATCCCTCACTTCCAAATAATGCAACTAAAATGATTTGTTGCAAACAGATATGTTTTTAGGTTAGAACCATTCTTATTCTGAGTTAACAGAGTCAAATGTTTAAAGTAGTTGTGAATAGGTCCTATTGATTCAATAAATTAATCATATATAAATATATACAAAGCACATGCAAAATAGGTAAAAAAAGGCCAAGTGATTCTCTCTCAAAAGGTTAGCAAACTCTGCCCTATGAGAGTCTGTCCTGCTAATGTATTGCTGTATTCCAAATCAGGGTTCCCCTTGTTTTAGCCAAATCTCAGAGGATATGATTGGTTCTTTGCAGCCAGCTGTAAGACAATTCCTATATGACACTGGCTTTCATTCAATTCTTACCATGTTTATATCTTTGGTTATTTGAATCAATAAAGCTGTCTGATCATTTACAATTACCTTACTTATTTTATTGAATAAATAAATCAATCTAAGAGAGATGTCAAGGAAAGGCAATAGCTTTTCCTGGGGCTCTCAGTCAATTAATTATCTCTCTGACCAATTAGGAATCACTTACCTGAAGTCTCCTATCAGCTTCCTACCTGTGAGAGCAGATGGAACCCTTTTGTCAGCCACTTCTGCTCCCTTGCTAAAGAGGCTGTGGCTGCTCAAAGAGCCTACAGAATCTCTGTGAAGGGCCTTTTGTTTAAAATATCAGAGCTCCTCAAATCTCCCCAAACAAATGGATCATCTTATAAAATTATACATCAGTCTCCAAAGATTTTATATAATTTCTTTTAGTCTTATTTGGTTGCAATATATACATGCAAATTAGCATAGGTACACAACCTACTTTGTAGTTTGAATACGTGAACATCATGGTCAATCTCTAGTGCCCTTGAAGCTATGTTTCTTTACACTCACATTTCCCAATTTTTTAAATACAAAAAATATATTTTCTAGTTTTTGTAAATTTAAAATTTCACAAATTTTTCATTATTAACAAAGATATCCAAGTCCTCAAATTTATACCCCATATCAGATCATTTTCTCCCCAAAATTGTCCAAATCAGTTCAAAATAGTTCTTTTTAGGAGTATATATATATATATATATATATATATATATATACATATATATATATATATATTAAAACAAAGTTCTTTTTCTACTCAAATTGCATATCAAAATGTTCGTCTATACGAGTATCATTCACAAACTTAAATTTCTCCTTTATGCAGTAAGACTATTCTTTTCATCATTATCTGATCCTTATGAAAAGGATCTTAAAGAGATGGCATATCTTTCAAAAGCATCACTAGATAGAGTATTTCAGTGACATATCAAAAGAACCAATATAAGTAAAGTATAAAGCAAGTAATCCTAAACTGTTAAGCAACAGAGCACAGCAACTTTAACAAAGCAAATCTAACTAATTATAACAATAGCAAGAATGCCATTTGTCCAGACATTCAATTGGATGGACAACTCATAGAGTTCACCAAATTGGTATATACATTTTGGAAAAATACTGCAAATGGATAATAATCTGGGTCTAGTATATGTTTGAGTTATAATTGAAAGCATTAAAAAAACTCTATTTAAATATGAAAGTTGTTAGTGCATAGATAATAAATGATCAAACATCCTTTTGCAACATCCTTCTGTATTTCAAGAAAGCTGAATTTTCTTTATCTGAAGTCACTTATTTTCTTTTATCTCTTTTCACAGGCTCTGCATTAGACATGAGCTCCTTGAGAGCAGGTATTGTTTTTGCCCTTTTTTTTTTCTTTTTTGAAGATAAAGAAAATGAATGTCTAAGAAAATGAAATATCAGAAAAGCTGTTAGCTTAAAAAATTTCTTTAAAACACCAAAAGTTATTTTTCTCTTTTAGGCCTCCAAATCCTAACTTGTTCTACTTATTTTCAGAAGAGGCTTTGACAGCATTATCAACTCAAAATAAGTATGTTTACTTCAGAGTGTAATGTAAATGAAAAGTGTTTCTCTTGTGCTGACAAGAAAAGAGATCTGAATACATCAAAGACCTCTTATGAGCTATAATCCTCTAAAGTTTTAAACAAGTGTTCACACATCTCACCTATTGCCAAAGCTTGCTGAGTTTTGTGAGTTTTTTGGTTTTTCCTACAGAATATCTCTGAGATAATCCCTATCCCCTGGATTAAGCCATAGGCTTCAAGTAGGTACTGGTTACTATATTTTTGGCCAATTAAAATCTCATACTATTTGGGATCCCTTTCTCTCTTTCATGCCAGAAATGTCTTTTTTATTTATTATTTTAACTTCTTATATAATTTCTCCTTTTGAAATATTTGGAATGACCTTTTCCTCCTGACATTTATCAAGCTTCCAAGTTGCCACTTTCCGGGAATTCTTCATTGGCTAATTTGAAGAGAAAGACCATTTGAAATGAGTAGACAATATGGCATAGAGCATACAATGCTAGAATTTGGAGACCTAGATTTAAATCCCTCTTCTAACACCTTCTAGCTGGGTGCTCATATACATGCCATTTAATTTCTCTGAACCTCTGATTCTCTGCTCCTCAATTCATCATAATAATTTCTTTTAGTACTTCCCTCATAGATTTACTATAAGAATGTAATGGAAATGTATGTAAGGCATTTTGAAAATTTTTAAGAGCTATATAAGTATCAGATATTATTGTTATTTATTAAATCCCATGATTCTTTTTGTATTTGCCATATCAATAATTTTAACTTTCCTTTTGCTTGCAAATATGTATATATTCACTTCTCATTAAATTTTTCTTTTTTTAATTAAAGCTTTTTATTTTCAAAACATAGTCATGATAAGTTTTCAATATTAACCCTCGCAAAACCTTGCAAAAATGAGAAAGAAAATAAATTGCAAACAAATAACAACAAAAAGAATGAAAATGTTATGTTGTGATCCACACTCAGTCTCCACAGTCTTGTCTCTGGGTGTAGCTGGCTCTCTTCATCACAAGATCATTGGTACTGGCCTGAATCATCTCATTGTTGAAAAGAGCCACATCCATCAGATCATTACATTTTCATTATTCATTAATTTGTATATTTTCTTTTATTTATAAATTTTTCAATTAACATTTTTCTTTTACCTTTTTCCATAAAAACAAAACCAAAGCAAAACCACTGTTACAAATATTCATACTCAAATACAAGAAATTGTCTATATGCTTTTCTATCTTCCTTCAATTTTTAACAAATCACTTCAAGCCCATTTTTAGCCTTTATCATGATAGTATGGTACAAAATGCATTATAATTTATACTCCAAGTGGTTGACTGCAGTTATCTACTTCTAAGTGGTAATCACAGTGCCTTCTACATAATAGGCACTTAAGAAAGATTTGTTAAATGGAAGAGACCATGGTGTAGTTGTAAGGGTGATCTAATTCATGAATATGAAATTAACTAGAAAGTCCTGTCCCAACTAGACATTCAGGCAAACCAAAATGCATAGGTCAGAAATGTGGCCAAGGTTGGAAGGAGTTGGCAGGAACACTCCTACACTGGAACATCATGAAGCTTCAGTAGGACCTTGCCCTTGATTGATACTAGGGTCATATTATCTGGCCTTGCCACAGAAAATGGATGGAGAGAAAGTTTTTTCTCATTGAAAACAGCTTCATGTTCTTACCACATGAGATGGTAAGGTGATTTTAAAATGATTCCCCCCTCTAAACTATGGTGATTTTGTTTGTTTGTATTTTAGGGACTGGCAACTTGATTCATCTTTTCTCTAGACTAAGTAAAAAAGCATATTCTTAATTTGAGGATCCCCCCCTTATTATTTTCTTTTTTCACTCATTTTAGTAATAATGCTATATTCAACTTGTTTTGCAATTGTTTCATTTGATTCTGGAGAAGGAAGCTGTAAAATTAATGCCACAAATCTACTGGGACATCATTAGTTTCTTTAATGTTCCACGGGGGAGTGCTTTGGCCTCAAAGAATATGACTTCCCTTTTTTGCTAAGAACTCTCCCTTCACAAATAAAATAGTGATCTTGACAATAAAAGGAAGTCTACCACATTTTGCTACAAATGTTCTGAGTAAGACCAGAGGGCTCTATATTAAGAATGTATTGAAATATTTCTGGGAAATGTGTACATTTTGTCTGATTTGACTATAAAGTCCTTAAGAGCAGAGATTATGTTTGTTCCATTTCTTGATTACTTTTTAATGATGATATCACATAGTGGATTCTTAATAAATACTTGTCTAGTGGGACTTGAACTGAATGAAAGGTACAATATGATAATCAATGGGCTACAATTTGGCTACTATGGTTCTAATATAGACAAAATATCAATATTCAATATGACTGATTAAGATGCTTAGCATCTCTCTGGCTTCATTTTCATGAAAATAGTCCTATCATTTATGAAGAACTTTAATTATGACTTTTAGACATGGTAAGTATCAAATATTATAGCAGGTGCTTTTCTCTTCTCTCATTCAAGCTTAGATAATGTATCTCCAATTTACACAGTTTCTGGAAAACTTCTAAATCACAAAATGATTGAATAGGAAGGGACACCAAGGATCATCTATTATAATTTGAATCAAATCAAGAAGCATTTATTTAATACCTACTATGTTCTAGGTATTGTGCAAATTGTTGAGAATACAACTAAGGGAGAAAAATGAAGGAAGTAAGGAAAGAAGGAAGGAAAAAAAAGAGCCAAAGAAAAAAGGAGAGAAAAAAGGAGAGAGGGATAGAAGAATGTAAGAACAGAACAAAAAGGAAATCTCTCCAAACATCCCCAACAACAAAAACATCAAAAACAGAACAGTTCTCAAAAAACCTCAGTCTAATAGAAATATATATATATATACACACACACACACACACAAATATGTACAAACAAGATATATACAAGACAAAGTGAAGATAATCACAGGATAGTAACATTATGAAGGATTGGAAAAGATCTTGAAGAAAATGGGTTTTTAGCTGGGGCTTGATGTAAGTCAGATAAGTCAGGAGATGAAGATGAGGAGAGAGAGAATCCCAGGAATAGGGGGCACAGTCAATGAAAATTCCCAGAATCGGGAGATAGAGTGTAACATGTAAACAACCACAAGGAGGCTATAATATGTGGGTGGAAGTAACATATAAAAAGTCTAGAAAGATAGGAAGATCATAAAAAGCTTTAAAGGGAAAAATAGGAGTTTATATTTGATCCTGGAGGTAATAGGAAACCTCTGAAGTTTATTAAATAGGAGGGCAACTTCTTCATTTTATGTTTGATGAAACTAAGATCTATTTGAGTTATGTTTAATACCTTATAAGAAATCTGGTAACTTTTAGTAAAGTTAATATCTTATTTGTATGTTAAAGTTAAAGTCAAGCCAAAGTCATACAACAAATCATTTAGAAGTCTGAAGAATTTTAGTCTTTCAAGCAGACAGAATTTGAAGCAGAGAATCCGAGTTCAAATTCTGGTTTTTACATTTCCTGCATGTATGATCTTGCACAAATAATTTAATCTCTCTGGGTTTCAGTATCTTTATCTGTACAATCAGGAATTAGAGTAAATGACTTGTAAGATCCTGTCTAGGTTGAAATCTTTGATCCTATGATCTTATTTTTGCAGCTGTTGCTACCATTGATTAATTCCTTGCTACTATCATTAATTTGTCCTTAGGCAATTCCTGAACCTGAGATAAGGGTTTCACAAGATAAATCAGTTCTAAGAATGATTCCTTGCAATCTAGCCTTAATACATACAAGTAATTAAATTATTAAAAATCTGTCATTCATTTTTAATTTTTTGATTTTGATTTTGATTTAGTCCATGTTTCAGACTTATATATATATATACATATATATAATGCTTTGTACATTATATATATATTATGATTATGAAAAATATCATATATATTTTGTGATCAGGAAAAATTTTTTACATATTTCCCCATTAAAATCATTAAAAGTGATACTGATGGAGACTTCCCATTTTAATTTCTATATAACAACTTATGCATACATACAAAAAATTGGTAGTCTATTGTCTTTCACAGATGGATTGAAATTATGTGCTTTATTTGGTGATATCCTTAAATGATAAGTTGTTTTTTAATTTTTTTAAGGTAGATTTCTGGTTACTTCAAGCTCTTTTATTATCTATATAATGATATAAGGAAAAAGTCATAGCTTTCTGTGTCTTATATTTTACATTATAAATAGTAAATAACATAAATTAGTATTTTTTTTTGATAGATTACACTGGAAATGTAGATTGAAGGAATGCTGCAGATAAATATATCTGGACTTCACCAAAGCATTTGAAAATTCTCATGATATCATTGTGGACATAATGAGAAAATATAGATAGATTGATAATATAGTTACATGGAATCATAGCAGCATGAATAATCATATGCAAAATATTGTGTAATGGATCACTATCAACCTAGAGGGAGTTGTGGAAAAGGATCGCATCCTTAATGCTATCCTAATCATTTTTTTTTTTTTCTCAGCAACTTGAATAGAACCATTGGTGATATACATATTAAAGTT
The DNA here is from genome assembly GCF_048593235.1 of Sminthopsis crassicaudata. Taxonomy (NCBI): domain Eukaryota; kingdom Metazoa; phylum Chordata; class Mammalia; order Dasyuromorphia; family Dasyuridae; genus Sminthopsis; species Sminthopsis crassicaudata. Next base: position 292,800,164 of record NC_133617.1, on the reverse strand, counting down.
TGAAGATGATATAAAATTTAGAGGGATGACTAATGCAATAGATCAGAATTAGGTTTCAAAAACTCAAAATGAGGAAACCAGACTAAGGTAAACTTGTGAAGGAAAAACATAATGTATAATATTTAGATTTAAAACATGAATTACATATATAGGTTAAACTAGATTAGATGTGATAGGAATTTGTTGGAAAAAGCTGAAGGAGCTTTAGATCAACACAATATGAATTAATATATACAGCATGTTTATTGTTTTAAAAAATAATGCAACTTTTAAGCACTTTTGAAGAAAAAAAACAGAACTAAGTAGGAATTTTGGAATAAAAATATAAGATTTCAGAGGTCTTATGATGAACTATGTAGCCCACCTCTTGAAAAAGATAGGATGAATATAGAGCAGTACAAACATTTTTGGATATGGTCTTTATGTAGATTCATTTTACTTGACTATTATTATTTGTAATAAGGACTTTTTTTTTTCTTTTTACTCTCCATTAGTGGAGGAAAGAAGATTATAGATAAGGACGGGGTTAGCAAAAGTAATACCAAACAAGACCAATTTAACATAAAAATATCCCAAAACAGTGCTGACTTTGGTAACATACACTAAAAATGGAGCAGCACAGAGAAGATTAGCATGGCCCCTGCACAAGGATGACATTCACATTTATAAAGTGTTCTTTTAAAAAAACTCACAAAGAATATAAAGAAATTCAAAATGAAGTACAGTTTTGAAAATTATGTGTAGAATTTATTATATACTTAAAAAAACTAAGGCAACTTGGGCTATATTTATAGGATAGGTTCTAAATCAAGATAAGTATTAGAGCACTATTCATACAACATTTGGTTTATTTTATTTAGTTGAGTTCCCTATTTCAAGGCATAAATAAAAAACTAGAGCTTTGTCCAAAAGAAGACAATGAGGATGGAAATGACGCAAAAACATGTCATCATCTAATGAATGGTTGAATAAATTGGGAATGTTTAGCCAGGAGAAGACTATTATAGGTGACTTCAAATAATTAAGATGAAGTTTGGAAGACACATTCTAGGAAGCTATAGAGACTGAATTAGGAACATATGGAGGGAAATTATAAGATTAATTTTAATTTAACATAAAGAAAAAAAAGTATTTCCAAACAATTAAAGCTTCCTAGCTGAATTGACTACCCTTATTAAGCAGTGAATGATCCATTTGCCAGTAATTAGTATTTACTTTGTTTATATTTTCCATTTATTTATTTGCATATCTAAGTGCTTTTCTGCAATAGAATGTAGACTCCTTTAGATGGAGACTATTTCATTTTTGCCTTTGAATCTTTATGCCTAGCACAGTGCTTGGTACATAGTAGATACTTCATAAATACTTGAAAGCTTCATTGAAGCAAAATGCAGATTACAAGAATGTTTTAGAGGAGATTGGGGAATTTTTATTAATTTGTTTCCTAAAAGATTTGGACTTTATGAAAAAATTATAGAAAAAATATGAAATATTTTTTTAAAGATAACTATTAATATTTAGTCTCTATACTGTTCAAGACTATCCTACATTATACACAATATATGGCACTGCATATCATATGTACATACTCCTTTCTTCCTGGCTGGTAGTCAGGAACGTGAAGATATGAGAATGTCTCTGTGTTTTATGCTATTTTTAGTTACTTATTAGATGTGATAGGAATTTGTATACTTCTAGAGGTCTTAGAGAAGCCATTTCTTTCAGCAACTCTTAAATCAAGGTATTCCCTGGCTGTTAATCAGTCAGCCAGCCCTTCTGACTATAGTCTCCCTCTTTATAGGTGGAGTTAAGAAGAATACTTTAATATAAGATATATGAAGAGAGATTTGTCTTGTTTTATCTGCAGAATCACCATCAAAAGCTCTCAGGTTTTGGAGGAACCTCAGAAGCAGTATAGTATATTTGATAGACTACAAAATCTTTGGTAAGTACTAATGAAGCCTCCACTTGAAAACCTCCAGTGATAGGCAACTTGCTTTGTGGGCAGTTCATTCCACTAATTGTTAGGAAGATTTTTCTTTTATGGAATCTAATTATTCCTCTTTGACATTTCCCTTCCACTGCTTCCAGTTTTACCTTATGGTACCAAAGAGAATGAGCCTGATCCTTTTTCCATATGGTCACCCTTAGATAAATGAAAAATACTATTGTTGTATTCCTAATTTGGAGCTGGAAAGGAAAACCCTATCCCCTTTTAATCCCAGAGTGAGAAACTGAGACTCAGAGAAGTCAAGCATTTTTTTTCTCCAAGGTAAAAATCACCAAATCTTTTAAGTATGACCTCCATTTTTTAAATCATCCTTAGGTTCTCTTCTGTGGTTATATACTAATTGGCCAATGTTTTTCCTAAAATATAGTACTTGGAAAGGGAACCAAATATTTTGGTTTGGGTTTGAGTAGGGTTTGAATATAGCAGGAATATTATTTCTCTTTCTTGGAGTTGTTCCATCTGTCAGTCATGGCCTTGATGACTCTACTGAACACTGCCATGGTTTGTCATTTCCTTCTCCAGGAGATTTAAGTGGGCATATGTTAAGTGACTTGACTAGGGTCACACAATATCTGAGGCTAGGTTTGAATTGAGGTCTTCCTGACTCCAGGTCCACTACCTTATCTACTGATTTAACCAGTCTTACTGCTTCTGGGTACCTTGGTTTAACTCAGCCTAAAATCATACTAGCATTTTTTTAGTTACTATATCCCACTGTTGCCTCAAATTGAGTATGGAGTTAGAATACCTGGATTTTTTTTTTTCACATGAAGTACTGTCTAGATAAAACTACTCAATCCTATACTTGTGGGTTGTTTATCTTTTTAATTTTTATATTAGCTATTCTCTTAGCTTGCTGAGATCTTTTTGGATACAGTTTCTATTATTTGATATATTACCTATTCTTCCCAACTTTGTATCATCTGTAGCTTGTATAAGCATGCCATGTATATTTTTGGCCATGTTAAAAACATTTTGTTTATGCTCCTTTATAAAAAGACCATAGTCCCTTCCTAATGCTATTCCCAGTCTCAAATAATATCCTCTCTTACCTATCTATGCTTTTTTTCAAAACATGATAAAATTTTGAATAGAACAGGTACAGAATAGATCCCTGTGGAACTCTTTTAGAAAGCTCTGTAGGAGTTGACATTGTCCATGGTTGCAATGGAACCAACATTTATGAACATTTCCAAAAAATAATCCCATTCTCCCATTCTGCTCCCTTGTTACTACTTCAGGATAGGTATGGAAGATATTGATCCAATCTATAATCATAGAACATTTTTTCTCCGTGTTAAGTTAACAAGCCCACAAAGAATCAGATCTTTGCTTTGTTATTATGTGTCCTGACCAAAGGAGCTAAATGGAAAAGATAAGAGATGACTATACCTAGCTGGAGATAAAATATATGCTTACCTGAAGAAGACTTAGGTACATTTAAAAGCCAAGAAGTGATAATCTACTTTTTGCTTGCTACTTTGAGCCATGACAGTATTTTGCTAGAATAGCCATTTTCAATGGTACAAATTTAAGGATTCTATCTATATTATTAGACAATAAATATAAGGGAAGTTTTCTCTGCTTTATATGCTACTTTTAGTCTTCATCTGAGGAGGTGAAAAAGAAGTATTTCTCATTACAAGACTCTTTAAAAAAAAAAAAAAAGTATTTCTCATTCCAAAGCTCATAAATTAGATCCCCAATCAAAAACTTTCACTTCAGAGTTTTCTTCCAGTGAATATTAGCTGCCTAGGGAAAGAGACTAGTTTATTTTTGTCTTTGTACCGCCAGAATCTAATATAGTGCCTTGCAAAGGATAGGTTCGATTGTTAATTTAATGCTGAGATCAGCATTTCCCTTCCTTTTTGGGTCATTTTGCCTCCTTCCTTTTGGAGGAGTTTTGAATGAAAAGGTGTATTCCTCAATTCTTTATTTTCCTCTTTTTTCTAGGTCACAGATAGTTTGAGCAGATAGGGGAAGGCATTCTTCTACCTATAGAATCAGAGTTTTCCAACTTGCTTCATGAGGTAATGTCATAGTTAAGTATGAACTAAGATCAGCATCATATCTCGATGTCATCAATGTGATATGATTAGTTTAATGTTGGGCACAACCCAATTAGTAAGCCACACTAACAAGAACCTGTTTGATGATCATCTCAGTTTCTGCTAAAGTTCTGTCTTGTTAGAACAGCATTTTAAAAACTGACACATGGACAAAACTGTCAATAGTGTTGACAAAAGCAAAAGGTTACTTTAGTCTACTCAATCTACAATTTTTTTCTAGTAGATAGACACCTAAGTTAATAGACAGCAGCAAGGTAATTCATTTTTCAATTTTTGGTCTCAATTTAGGTTTCTACCTTCCTTGTATCTTTAGTCATTTAATATTTCTACTTTCAGTCTTTTAATATTTCTGAGTCTTAGTTTCTAAACAATTTAAAGATATTGTACCAGATTCCAGCTTCTTAAACCCAATAGAGGTCTCATAATTGAAAATGGGGATCATTAAGTTATGATTTATTATCAGTAAATATTTGATTTGCATATCTATATATCTGGGTCATATATATCTGGATCATGTAGAAATTTCTAGGGCAAAAAGAGGTTGCAAGGGAAAAAGTTCCTGCCTTTACTCTGCCATCTTGGTTCCAACTCCATTAAGTGGAAAAAGTTTAAGAAGCCCTGGAGTTAATTTACTCATAGGCCTTATTAGGGTCTTTCTAGTTCTCAGTCCTATGAGCCCATCTACTTGAACAGATAAAGAAGCATAAGAGTTCAAGTTGAAAAGAGGCTCCAAAGTCAACATATACTTTGGTATTCAATGACTTTGATAAGAAAATGAGATTGAAAGGAGCAATGAAAACTATGTTGAAAAATAAAGTTCAGGATCAAAAAAATGAAAGAGCCAAAAGCTAAAAAATCAGATTACTCAGCAATTTCATAATTATATCATGAATATTTTTTTCATTATCCAGAGCAGTGCCTGACACATAGTAGATGCTAGAAATGCTTGATGACTGATTTATTCATTCAAGACTAGCACTGGATGTGACAGACACTGAAGAATAAGAAGCAATAATGAATGGACTATTCTCTAATAGACAATAAAAAATTGGTTTGGTCACTTCAGAATACACTCTACATATATACGCAGTTAGGTTAACAGTTGGTTAGTGCATGCGTAGATCAAAGTATATCTTTGTTAGTTGCTTAACATGAACACTAAATTAAAGGAAAAAGCTAAAGATCAGAAAGTATATCACATATACATATATATGTATATGTGTGTATGTATATATATGTTTGTGTGTATATAGACATACATATATAAATATTCATACACATGTCTGTGTGTATATGTATATATGTGTGTATATATATATATTTAATTCCAGCCTGACTTTTTAAAAGAATCTGCAACTTTGAAAGCATTATTGTGGTTGTTCAATTGTATCCTACTCTTCATGACTTCAATTGGGGTTTTCTAGCCAACAATACTGGAATGGTTTGCCATTTCCTTTTCCAGCTCATTTTGTAGACAAGGAAACTGAGGCAAGTGATTTGTCCAGGATCACATAGCTGGTAGCATCTGAGGCTGAATTTGGCTTCGGGTCATACTAATGCCAAGTGTAGTGCTCTATTCTCTACCCTACCTAACTGGCCCAACTTTGAAAATAGCTAATGAATAAGCACAAACATATTGATTTTAATCATAATAGTTTTCTAGAGGAGTTTAACCCATCCAAAACAACTATCACAGCTAGGAGGCCAGGATTCAGATATGGTCTTGACCAGCACTCTCTTTGTTGTGTATAGACAATGCATAAGGAAAGGAGAAGGTATTTTGCACAATAATACTCAGCATTATTGTGAAAATAAGTGAAGAAGAAGACTGTGAAAAGAAGTCAAGAAGAAAATTAATTTGCAGAAAATTTGGTCTGAGATCCAGCTTAGACACTTAATGGATCTGCGACCTTTTTGATATGTATCCTTTCCAACAATCCATATCATAACCCATCCAGATGAAGCAAATCATTCTAAGACTATTTAGAGATGAAGGGTCACCTTTGCATGATCCTTTTCATGCACCAGTATACCCTACTTATTGCTTGTTGCATATGATTTGTGGTTTTGAATGCTTCCTTTCAGGTAAATGAAGCAGTATAAATCTCACTGAATTCTCTTAATTTGACCTTCTAGCTCTTGTTTTCATGAAATCTCTGTTTCTGCTCTCATTTTTAAAGATCATGTCTAAAGGTGCAACCCAAGTATATGAAATGGTCATATCTCAGTTAATAATCTTCGTTGTGATGTTAATGGGCAATTCAGGTCAAGGCAAATGTTTTGGATCTCAACAAATAGACATAAAGTTCAAACAAAATCCTCATTAAGAGGCAAAAAGAATGTTTACATTTTGTAAAGAGAGACATAAATAATGGAAGTCCAAAATCCTCCTCTGTGGGAGACAATCTGTGGGAAGCCTAGAACAACTTCTGGCAAATATACAACATGAATTTTAGCTATTTTGCCATAGTCCACACATGTTTCTGAATATTACTTTTAAGGATTACTGATACATTTAAATGTGACCTAAGGAGGAACCATGTTGACAAGGGGATTGGAGATCATATCCTACAAAAATAGACTGATGGAATTAGGATTATTTATCTTCCAGTAGAAAAAGCTCAGGGGGAATATGATTTTGGGAAGAATATTTCTTGAAATAGTTGAAAGGCTGCCATGTGGAAAGGAGCAAACAAACACCAGATTTGTTTAGCTTTGTTTTCCCCAGAGGGTATAGTAGGAGCAATGGGACAATTTTTAGAGAGACAAAATTGGGCTTGATGTGAGGAAAAGAATCCTCATAATTTTGATCTTGTTGTTCAGTAATTTCAGTCAGTGTGACTCTTGATGACCCTATTTGGGGTTTTCATGGCAAAGATGCTGTAACATTTTGTCATTTCTTTCTCCACCTTATTTTATAGAGGAGTAATCAAGGCAAAAAGGATTAAATGATTTGCCCAGGATCACACAGCTAGTAAGCATCTGATGCCAAATCTAAACTAAGGAAGATGTTTTCCTGACTCCCAGTCTGGCACCCTATCCATAGTATCACCTAGTTAATTGACCATCCCAATAATTAGTGCTATGCAAAAATGGAATCTGTTGCCTCAAGAAGTAGGGTGTGTTCTTCCTTGCTAAATAAGATTTTCAAATAAAGGCTGGGTGACCATTTGTCCTGGATAGAAAGAATTCTTGGTCAGGTTGGACTCTGAGGTCTCTTGCAACTCAGATATTATTGTCTACACCTTTGTAAGTGACAGCTATATATCAAATTGGAGAAATTTGAAAAAGACAAAATGAACTCTCATAAGAGGATTCACACAATCTGGAGGACTTAGTAAAATAAGAGGTGGGAGTAATAGAGGACAGAATGCTGGACTTTGAGCCTGGAGGACTGTGTGAACACAGGCAAATAATCTAACCTCTCTGAGTCTCAGGCAATTTTTAAAAATTATTTTATAGACAATCATGATCTGCATGGGTAGGATGATGACATTTCATGTCTTTGTAGTATTGATATTGTGTGTCTTTCTGTGTTTTTAATCTTATTTTAAATTTATTGGATTTGGGTAGGAATAGGTGTCTTATAAAAATGTTTTTTGATTATGAAATTACTGGCTTACTAACTGTAATATCTGTCCGGATATGTATGTATAAATGAATTTGTTAAGTACTTATGGCAAAACACCGTATTAAGCATTAGGAATACCATACCTTTCTCAACAAAGCTCGTCTCATGGGAAATTTTGGTCTCATCTCATATCAATGCTATTGAGAGAAATGGAATCAGAGATTTATATTCAAATCCAGCTTTTAATAATTATTACCTTTAGGACATTGAGTAAATCTCTTTTCCTTTCTGGGCCTCAGATTTCTTACCTGTAAAATGAGGCAGTTCAATTTGATGGCCAAAAGTCCAAACACAGACAACTCTAAATCTAAGTCTTGACAATATCAGAGACAATATGATTTCAAGAAGAGGGAGAAAAATTTGTTCCACTTTCCTCTGTTTTCATTTGTCTGTTTTCATTTTCTTTTCAAAGCATTAATTCCAAATGCTATCAGGTTCTCAGTCATTAGAAGATGCCTGTTCCTATGCTGTAGTTTGGCTGGGAGTAGAGTTTTTCAGGAATGTTGGCAGCAAAGTTAGATATAGGGGTTTGGGTTTATATTCTCCCATGATTATTAAGCAAGCTAATGATAACTTGTTATCCAATTTTCCTTAATGTCACTAGTACAAAGCTAGATAGGCCAAGAGGCCTCTTCTCCATTAGTCTACACCCTACTAATTTCTGCCTTTGAAGGATGTATAGTTTAGTGAAAATATGGGTGAAGAGAAAAACCATTAAAAAAAAAGAAAAAAAGAAAAACTTCTTTAGCCCCTAGCATAGTCCTTTGCATATAGTGAGCACTTAATATTATTGAGACATAGTTGGGAATAAGTACGAAGAATAAGCACAAAGAAAATAGACCAGCAGGTACCAAACAGTACAGCTCTAAGGAAATACAATGGAGATTCCTTGGAATACTTTCCTTAAGATCCAAGTTTTGAGTCATAAGGTCTTATACATGCCCTGCCCTTAAGAAAGACACATTGTGATTAACTATGTTATACTCTTGTCAGCAATATAATGATCCAAGACAATTCCAAAAGACTCATGATGAGAAATACTATCCATATGCAGAGTATGTGATTGAAGCATATTATTTTCAATTTTTTTCATAGTTTCCCCCTTTCTTTCATATTGTTTCTTTCACATGAGTAATGCAGAAATATCTTTAACATGATTGCATGTGTATAACTTAGATTTCTTTCTATCTTTGAGAGGAATAGGAGAATAAAGGAGAAAAAAAATTGGAGCTTGAAATCTTATAAAAATGAATTTTGAAAAATATCTTTACATGTAATTGGAAAAAATAGAATATTATTTACAATTTTTAAAAACTAAAAAACCCTACATTATCTTCTTGTTCAGCTTCTGGGAGGTTCCGGAAGTTCTTCATATATGGACAACCTTTGTTTTTTGTTTTGTTTTGTTTTGTTTTCTCTATAGCCATTGATGGTTTAAGGATTTGTTTGATTATGATTTTTATGACAAGTCTATTGCAGAAGAAATTTCAAAAGCTTAGTGCCTCATACTTTCATGTACTAGAAGGCAAATGACAACCAACTCAGACACATAGATGGCTAATGAGTACAACTTCCTGTAGTTTTTCTATTCTCTTGTGAAGAATGCTTGGTGACATGAGTGAAGGTGACTTGTGGAGGAAATAATTACTGTTGGAGGTAATCCTGATAATGGGTAGAGGAAGCCTTCATAAAACTAAGTTTTCAAAGGTCTTGGAAATTTCTGAGCAACAGGTTAATTAACTCTTAAATATTACTCCAGAACTCCCTCTCAGTTCTCCCTCCTTAGGTCTTCTCCTTTGAATATGTTCCTTATTGGCTCATGCTAACTGCGTTGGTACTTTTTGTTTAGCCTTACCTTACCCTAACTCAGATTCCAGCCTACAACTCCCTTCATTTCCAAGAAGAATAAAGTCAGTATCACTTAGAGCAAGTCTTAATCCTCAAACTCCAGGAAAGGGGAAATCAAGAATTTGTTTATTCAGTCTTTGAGAATGTTGTAGGAGAAAAGAAGGGAGGAGAAAGTAGTAAAGGAGAAATTTAAGAGCATTGATTCACTTTCTCTTTGAGAAAGTCACTTTCATTTTTTTGCTTTTGTATCCACAGAACCTTAGCAGGGCAGACCTCTCACAAAACAGGTACTTAATCAGTGCTTATTGAATTGAAAGAGAAATTGGAGCTAGGTTGAAAAGTAGGAATGGAACCATACAGCAAGGAAAACACAGAGTGAGTCCCTCCTTGTCACATGCCTATTGCCATCTGAGCCCAGGAGAGAACTGCCTAGGATAAAAGTGTGAATTAAGGGAATATTCTGCTATGGATTATATTCTTGTGATACAAAGGCACAAATGAGTAGTTTAAGGGGCCATGATAGCCAAGAGTAGCTCAAAACTCAAGTCACAAAAGGAATTAATTAATTTATCTCTAAATTTTTAAGAACTTTATATGTTCTTGTGGAACAATTGGGAAAACTTCTCTCCCTTGACCAGTCTTACATATTAATACCACTATCTATACAACAGTAGGATTTAAATGAAGGGAAAATCTTTGTTAGTCTTTCCTTGAGAAACATCAGATGCCAGTTAATCACAGGTATTAATTTATCTTTTCTCCTTAGTTGGGAAATGACATCAGGGAAAACCAGTAGGCTATGTGTCATAAGAACTGTTTTGTTTTTGTTTTGGTTTGGTTTGGTTTTTTTCAGTTTGATAGGGACAGCTCTCATATAATATTTAAGTCCATTTGGCCTAAAGGGAAACTTTGCAATCCCAACCTTCTGTGTCCCAATGGCTTCCACCTGGCATTTAAAAATCACTCTTCCCTAGAACCAACTTCTAATTATCCACATTAATCAGAGCCTTCTATACCTTTTATGTGGTCAAAACCTAGGTTATCATCAGCCTGGGCTATGTGGTCGGAGGTCAGGACTGAACAGAAGGGGGAAGAGCTTAGCATGTATCTGACCATTAAATACAAATGATCTTTTAAATATCTACTATTTAAAAATTTTAAAACTTGTTTATAATTTAAATATCTACTCTAGCTACAATCGATTTCTTTTTCTCCATTTACTGGCAAGGAAAACCAAGAGTTTACTATAACAAAATGATCAATTCAATGGCTCTGGTACCAACTAGTTGAGTGATTTTAGGAAAGTTAACACCCTGTTTTTTTCTTTGCAAGAAAGATGTAATGAAACTTTACTTGTTTACCTAGAATCATGGGGTTTTAAAAATGCAAGTGAGTCTAGAGCTAACCTTATAAAATATCATTTTACAGATAAGGAAACTGAGGCCCAACATGGAGAAATAACTTTCATAGGATCACATAGACATTAATAAGTATGAATCCAGATTCAAAACCAGATCACCTAAGATCAAACTAAACTAATATTTTGGTTTACTATTCTTCACGTAATATAGTTTCTAGATCCTCTACTATCTTTGTAGCCAGCCAGCTTTCTCCCTGTCTCCTTCCTCTCCTTCTTTATAGTATTTATTGATGTAACCTAAGTTTGTGTTGACTTTTGTGCCTGCCATGACATATCAATGGTTCCCATTTAGCTTGCAGTTATTAATTTTTTTCCATCTCCTGCAGTCTAGCTACATCTCCATAACATCTAGTTATACATATGTAGAGATATGTGTGTTTATAGATACATATAGCACTGATTTATTCTTGTAAAGTAAAAGCTCAAAACATATGTTACGTACGTTATAGAGGAAATTTTTTTTTCAGGATGGGGTGTATGGGGGAGTGATGTCCTCTTAAGTATTTTTTCAAAAGTTAGACTTGATGCCCACTAAATTCCAGTCTAATCCTCTTCCCCTATTCTGTGAAAATGGTAATAACAATGTCTGTAATACAGACCCTAAAGCTGTGAAGATCTAATGAAATAAAATACATAGAGAACTTTACAAAACCCAAAGTACTATTCATTAGTTATTACAAATATACTTACATGCCATCTAATAGTCTTCATATTATTCACAAAGATAAAGGGAATTTTAATGGTAGCACTATCAGGGAACAAAAGGGAATTTAGCAAAATCTTAGTAAACTTATGTTAGTTCCAAGTGATTGCCACTTCACTTTCTCAGTGTTCATAAATTATCTGTTTAATAATTAATTTTTTTCTGAGACAATTGGGATTAAGTGACTTGCCCAGGGTCACACAGCTAAGAAGTATTAAGTGTCGAAGGCTAGATTTTAACTCAGGTCTTCCTGACTTCAGGCTGGTGCTCTATCCACTGTACCATCTAGCTGCCCTCTATTCCATTCTTTTTTTTTTCTTTTTAAAGGTGTTGACACTGAGTTCATTAGGTTATGGCTTGTGAAAGCTAGTTTCCCTTTTATGAAAAGTTGAGTAATATGCTCATCTCTAGTCTGTTGGAAATTCTTAAGAGTTCCATGATTTTTAAAAAAGATTATCAATACTGCATAATCATACTCTAAAGTCATTGTAATATCCTGGCATAAATTGCTATCTTTTAAAATCTTGATTCTTGAGATTGAATACATTTAAATCAGCCATGTTCTCTCTGACCGTCTCTTCATTTATCAAATATTTCCATTTCCTCTTTGCCAGTTCTGTTAGTCCTTTTCTGGTAAGAATATCATTGATCTTCCTAGTCTGGTATTTTTGGTCCTTTACAATCTGACTTTCACCTGCTTTACCATGATAATATGAATAGTCAGCTTTTTTCTAACACTTTATGGAACACTTTGCATTCATTATCTCATTGATACTTAACTTCACACCATTTTCTTTTATACATTCTTTGTTCCAGCCAAATTGGACTTTTAGCCATTTCTCAAATTTGACATTCCATCTTCTCTCTTAAATACAGGACAAATTGTATTTGTCATGGAAGAGTGCCCTTCACCCTCATCTAAAAGCTTAGTCTTTCTTTAGATGACCCCCTTCCAAGGAGTCTTAATTAATACCTTAATTAATACCTTTTAAGTTTTTCTTTAACTAGACTGTATTTAAGTACGTATTTTATTTTTTCCACTACCCAATAGCATGTAAGCCTCTTGAGGATAGAGGATATCTTGCTTTTGTTTTTCTTTCCCCAGAGTCCATTACAGTACTGTGCACAAAATGGGATGTTAACTATTTGTTTAAGTGAATTGATGGTATCTTACCTGAGACAGGTAGATGGTATGGTGATAGCTTGGTACAGTGGATACAGGAAAACTTGAGTTCTAATCCTGCTTTAGATCTTATAAGCCATGTGACCCTGGACAAATCATTTAACTTCTTGGGTGTTTCAACTGTAAAATAGGGGAAATCATACCACCTACCTACCAGGATTGCTTTGAGGATAAAATAAGTTTATAAAGTGCTTTGCAAACTTTAAAGTGCTGTGTAAATGCCAATTTTATTGTTATTGTTGTTTTGTATAGGATCTTGGGAAACTGACTAGCTAAGCAGAATTTGGTCAATGCTACAGCATCATTTAGCAAATGGGTTAAAGAACGGTATTTGACTTATAGTAGAAATTGATGATGATAGGTAGAAGATATAGTTAACAGAGCCATGATTCTTAAGGAGATTCCATGTTAGTTGGTCAAAGAAAGAAGAAAAACAGAGTAGATAAATGTGACAAAATTTAGTAAGGAAGTTCTAAGAGAAGGTGATGAGTCAAGGTGACGAGTCAGGAGATAGTTTGCATTTTGGAAACAAGATATTTCAACAGTGGTTTCTCATTAAGTAAATATCTTTTAATGCTTCCCAGAAATACTTCTACCTTGTCAGTATAGTATCTTAAAGGACGTCATCAATTCCTGGGGGAAAAATAGGATGCATCACCAAAGGAATAGTTTCTTAATACTTAGTTAAATAATAATCAGAAAAAAACTAGTATGAATTCAAGAACAGGTCATATTGATCCAATTATTCTGAAGAGCAATTTAGAACAACGCCCAAAAGGTTATAAAATTGTGCATACCCTTTGATCCAGCAGTGTCTCTTCTGGGTCTTTAAGCCAAAGAGATCATGAAAGAGGGAATAGGACCCACATATGCAAAAAATGTTTGTAGCAGCCCTTTTTATAGTGGCAAGGAAATATACATTAAGTGTATGTGCATTAGTTGATTATTATTATTTATTTATTATAACTATTATTATTATATTATAACATAATTATATAGTCCTACATACAAATGTAATTATAATATTAGATTAATAGATTTGGAAATGATGTGGACATAGTATGTTCCTGGATTTCAGAAAGACAAAAACCTCTTCTAATAGCTTTTGGAACAAGATAGAAAGTTGTGGGCAAAATAATAGTAAATTTAGGTGAATGACCAGACCCAAAGAATGAAAATCAGTAGGTAAATGTCACTCAGTAGGGAGATCTTTAATAGTGTGTACTAGTGATCTATCTTTGGCCTTATTTTAGACAATATCACTATGAGTTATTTTTTATGAATGCATATATAGTATATGCCATTGTCAAATCATTTGATGATACAAAACTGAGAAAAGTATCCAACCCATTAGATGAGAAAGTCAAAATCCAAACAATATTCAACAGGATTGAACAATAAGCTAAATTTAATAAGATGAAATTCTGTGAAGAAAAATATAAAGTCTTATACTTTGGTTCAAAAGCCAACTACACAAATGCAGGTTGAAGATAGCTAGACAAAAATGTGTATTAAAAAAAGATTAGAAGCTTTTAAATAAATCTTTAGCTCTACTTCAAACTCAGAAGGAGTCAACAGTATTTTATGAGAACCAAAAAAAACTAATAAAATTTTCAGTTCCAAAAATAGAATCATAGAATTAATGAACAGTTTATATATTTTCTGATCATAACAGGAAATGAAAATAATATACTGCTAACAAGGATATTCAAGTTCTTCTAGGAAGAGGATCAGGATTTTTAAAAGGATTTGAAATTGTGTTGAGTAAAGAGTGAAGAAACTAGGAAGGTTAAGCCTGGAGAATAAAAGAAAATAGGATTGTGATAAATGTCTTCAAGTATTTTGAAAGATTCTCATTTGGATATGGTTATGATAGATGTGAATGAAGTACAACAGAACTAACAAGTAGTTCTGAAGAACAGGAATAAAGTCTATTATAAAAAATTTTATGACAGAAAGAGAAGATGGACTTGTCACATGGCAAGAGCAAAAGATGGATAGCTAGGATTTTACACTAGTAAAATTCATTTTGAGAGAAAGAAAGGCCTTCAGTACTTTGGGTAGCAAAATTTCAGGAGGATATGGATGAGAGACATAAAAGAGGGAAAGGCATGGATGGATGGCAATCAACATTGTTGGAAGAATTGATGAAATCACAAAATCCATTTGAGTATTGAATCATTTAGAGAAGGGATAAGATTTGTTTAGCTTGTCCCTAGAAGGGAAAAGAAATAAGAGTGTTGGATGGAAATAAGAGTGAAGTCTGATTCACTAGAAAGAAAAACTTGCTAGCATTTGATAAAATCTATTCAAATGTATGTGAACTGTTTTATAAAACAATGGGTTTCCCATCACTAGAAGTCTTTATGTGGAACAACTTGTCATAGTTGTTCCTCCTCAGAAACTATTTTAGGTAAAATAATTTCTTATTCTATGATATGTACTTCCTTTTTTGAATCATTTTAGATCTTATCATCTTTCCCACACAATCTCACAACAGAATATATATACATATATATGTATATACATATATGTGTGTGTGTGTGTGTGTGTTACATCAATTCTGAAATCCAATTGTGTTACATTTCTTGATTTTTACTTTAGTTGTCTCTTGTTTCTGCAACTGGATTATAAAGTCTTGGAAGGCAGAGGAGTTTTATTCCAATTCTTTTTCCCTCTACATGTTATATCTAGCACAGTGCTGTCAGTAAGTGCTTAATAAACATTTATTTGAGGAGCTATCACTTAGAAGAGGTATTAATTTTGATTTGCTTCTCTCAGGGAGCAGAACTATGAAGTAATGGATTCAAACTAAAGATAGGAAGATTATGTCGATATAAGAAAACAGTTCTCCCCAGTTAGAATTCCCTAAAAATGCAATAGACTGCCTTGGCTAATCCTGGATTATTCATCATGGGAGCTCTGTAAGCATAGGATATGTGACCATCTGTCTGGGTTATTGTTGAAGGGATTTATGCTCAGGTATCTGTAGGGTTGGATGATCTCTATCTCTCTATTTTGATAGCCTGTGATCTTGTGCTAACAATTCTGTAGGATTTCATATAAGTAAATAGAATAAAAATAGACCTTGAATCCTTAAAGGCTTTAATACTCCCCAAATCTGTTAGGACTTAACATCCTTGAAATGTTGATATTGCATTATAGTGAAAGGTCTGTGACTTCATCCATGTGAGTAGATAGACATTACCATCTCTCTGTGTTTTACTATGTGGTTTCATAAGTGACAATAGCTAAAAAAAATTCACTTCTTGGTGGGTGAGCTTCTTCAAGATCATGGGATGATGATAGCTCTTCATTGTAAGACTTCTACATAAATCTTTTCATTTTTGGCAGGGCTTCTTAGAGCTTTTGTTCCTTTGGCACAATGTATGTTTCACTTCCAAGCCACTAAAAGGTATAGGAGCAAGATTTTAAAAGAGGAAAAATATTTACAATGTTTAATTTTGATGGGATCTTTTGGATGCCATTTTGAGTTCTATCTCACTGTGTACTCTCCCCACATTGTTATAATGTAAAAAGCCATAGAACAGAGCCAAACATGAAGTAATAATTGACAGTGTACAATGTGTCTAACCGTAACTATTGAGGATAAAAAGAACTAAAACTATCACACTCAATAAAATGAATGTGGAGTACCAGATGAAACTGGTAGGAAGTCAAATGAAGTCATTTGGCCCTAGGCTTTGCTTGTAACATCCTGCTCTAGGTAATGATGTATACTTTCTTAGAAGGTATGCCTATGAAAAGATACATTTGAATTGGTTTTTTTGCTTCTACTATTTACTATTTCTTGTACATTTGTCATGATGAAACAAGCCTTTGACTGAAAACAAAAAGAAATGCAATCAACTGGCCAAGATGTCGTCTGAGAAAGATTTGATTCTTTTTGTTCCTAAATGACTTCTCATATTTGGTTCATGTTCCTCCATGTTTTTAGAATGAACTACTGGATCATGTGGAACCTGAATCTAGTGCTTCTGAATTTTGATCTCTTTGTCTTATCCCTTTGTCCCATTATTTAGAGTAGTAGTGAGAAGGAAAAAAGTTTTTTTTTTATACCTTTCATTAGGAAATCTTGGGAAAAATGAGATAGTTGCTTTTTTAAATGAAAGGCCCTGAAAAGAATGACTGTATGAATAAGTAAAGAAGGCCTAAAGACAAATGGTTTTTGGATGTCATTTTGATTTTATTTCAAAAATGTATATATATATACATATATATGTAATATAATATATATGTGTATATATATGTATATATCTAATATATATAGCCTTAGTTGAATGGGTTATAAGAGGACTGTGAAAGTCCCATCAATCAACTAGTGATCTGTGAATATAGGTGGATAGTAGTATGTGCTTTATAGAATTAATGATATTGAGAAACAGAAAGATAGGACTCGGAGGATACCAATCCCACAATCTCTGGTTGAATTCCTATGATGGAAAATACTATAAATGAAAATGCTACAATTTAATCTGCCTATAGCACATTATAAAGTAAGTACAATACTCTGTTTGGCCTTCAAAGTCCATCATAACCTAGCCATTTCTTTCCTTTTCAGTTTTTTTACATCCTACCTCCCAATATGTACCCTTCAATTCAGTGATACTAGCCTCCTGACTGTTTCATGAGCAAGACACTTTAATTCTCAGCTTCAGAAATTTTCTCTGGCTACCTCCATTCCTAGAATGTTCTCCTTTTTTCATCCCTTCTATTGATTTCTCTGGCTTTCTTTAAGTCCCAACTAAAATCTCATTTTTTTTTTCCAGGAAGACTTTCCTATACACTCTTAATTCTGGTGCCTTCCCTCAATTAATTATTTCATTTTTATTCTGTATATGCATTGTTTTGTGTGTATGTTTTTGTTTATATGTTGACTTCCTCATTAGACTCCTGAAAGGCAAAGACTATCTTTGGCCATTTTTTGTGGCACTTAGCAGAGAACCTGATACATATTAATAAATGCTTATTGATTGATTAATTGATATATCACATTTGTTTGGCCTTTCCCTTATCAAAAGGATAATACTTTGTTTTGATTCTTTGCTCTCATAAAAGATTCTTTTATAAATATTTTGGCGTATATAGGAACTTTCTTCTTTACAGTGACTTCCTTGGGTTATTAGCCCAGTAATGGAGTGTCTAGTTCAAAGGGTGTGGACATTTTAGTTAATTTGCTTGATTCCAAATTGCTTTATGAAATGATTATACCATTTCATAGCTCCACCAATAATGTATTAGTGTATTTATCATCCTGTAAGCCATCAAAAAACTCACTATTGCCATTTTTTGTTGGGCAAGAGTGAAACCTCATGGTTATTTTCAGTGGTTTGGAGCATTTTTCATCTGGTTGTAAATACTTTGCAATCCTTTTGAAAGCATTCTTTGACTAATTATCTTTTGGGGAATGACTATTAGTTTTGCATATACATATTAATTGCTTATATATCTTAATATAAAATTTGATACAAAGATTATTTTTCTTATTTATCCACTTCTTTTCTTGCCTTAAATACATTAATTTTGTCCATTTAGCTTTTCAATTTCATGTAATCCAAGTTATCTATTTAATCTTTGTAATTGTCTCTATAGACTACATCTCCTTCCTATACATATGAGAGATTTATGATATATTTCTCTTGATTTTTAAGATCATATATCTATTTAGAGGAACATTTTGTGAAATATAGAGTAAGGTGCTAGTCTAAGCACTTCTTTCCAAGAGACAACTTTTCATAATCAGACTTTTGCTTTAGAAAGCTATATTTTTATGAGTTAACAGTTTTTTTCTGTTATATTTTGAGATTTTATATATAAAGAATTAATAATAATTAATTAATGATGATATGGCACTTGTCAGATATCTGGGATGAACTCCTTTCTTTATTTTCCAGCTAACTATATTATGCTTTCCTCGGAAGTCTTACCATCATCTCAAACTCAGTATGTTTAAAACACGTTTCAGTCTTCTATACTATAAACCTTGAAATTTTTTTTTGGTCTCCCTTAGCTTTCTTCTACCATTTTGCATATATATAATCTCATCAAATCTTGTCATTTCTTCTGTCATGTCTTTCTCTCATATTTATTTCTTCCTCTTTATTATTACTGCTATCACTCTTTTTCATCCCTTTATTATTCCTGGATGAAAACAACAACCTCCTGAATATTCTCCTTTCAAATATACATGTTGTTTCCTGTTAGGTTCCTGAGGAACCTAAATTAGATTTCTTTTCCCTAGGCTAGTAAGGCTTCTGTCTATCCTCCCTAAGCTGAATCTATGCCATGTAATTTCCCACTTCTTTCCTATTCTTCTCAGGGAATAACTAGTAGCTGGAACCATCTTGTAATGTTGTTTAGTCTTTTCAGTCATGTCTGCCTCTCTATGATCTCATTTAGGGTTTTCTTGGCAAAGATAGTGGGATAGTTTGCTATTTCCTTCTCTAGCCCGTTTTATAGATGGGGAATTAAGGCAAACAGGTTAATTGACTTGCTCAGGGTCATACAGCTTATAAGTGTCTGAGGCCAAATTTGAACTCAGGAAGATGAGTCTTCTTGACTTCAGGCCTAGCACTTTACCCACTATGTCCCCTAGCTACCTTATAGGAATCTGCCTTACCAACATCTAATTTAACCTATATCTCAAAAAGAATCCTTTTTTACATTATAACAGAGAAGTTGTCATCCAATCTTGGTTTATAGACCGTTAATGAATGGGAACATACTCCTTTCCAACACAATCTACTCTGCTTTTGCATAACTCTAATAGGAAGTTTTTGCATGTGTTTGTTTTTGTTTTTGATATAAAGCCTAAATCTATTTCTTTATTCCATTATTATTCCCAATAATAATAATAATGGCCAACATTTGTTAAGTAGCTTGCCCAAGATTAAAGTATCTGAGATCTGATCTGAACTTGTCTTTCTGACTCTATGTCTAGTACTCTATCCACTATATCATTTAACTGCCCTTTGGGACCAACAGGACATTAGTGCCTCTTTTATAATCCTTCAAATACTTGAAGGTGCCATTTAATTCAGTCTCCACATTTTATCATCAGTAAATCCTGCTCATTCTTAAGTCCATGCTTTTTCATGGCTTTATCTCTTCCACTAGTCCAAATGCTACTTACCTTCCAAATGTCAGCTCAAATTCTATTTCCTCCATGAAGCTTGGTCCATTTAATAAATCTAACCCACACTGATCTTTGAGGAATTTGAATTGCATTTATTGTCAGTACTATATAATGCTTATTCTCTAATTTTTCCAAGTAATACTTTGCCTCCCCAAAATGGATCAAAACCACTCCTTTATGGAGAGAAGTCATTATAATAACTGGAATTTATAAAGTGCTTTCAAATTTGAAAAGCTCTTTGTATGCAGAATCTCATTTGAGCCTCATGATGATTTCTTATAGACAGCTGTCTGAAAAGCTTTACTTTCTTGTCTCTCTTTTCCATTCTTTCAAGTCTCAGAGAAATCCCACCTTCTACAGGAAGTCTGTCTAAATCCCTTAGTTCTTGTGTTTTTTTCCTCTGTTATTTATGTCTAATTTATTTTGTGTATAGCTTATTTGTTTGCATGTTTTCTCCCTCTTAGATTGTGAATGACTTGATGATAGGGACTGTTTTGTAATCCCTAGTACTTAATTTAGTTCTTGGCACAGGGTCAGTGCTTAATAAATACATATTGACTGACAGATTGACTATTATTCTCATTTTACAGGTGAGAAAACTGAGGTTTGGAGAGATTATCTCAGTCATCCAAATAGTATCAAAACCAAAGTTTGGACCCTGCTCTTTCTGATTCCAGGCCAAGCAAGTGTCTCCAAGGTGTTTCCTTTAGAATCTTCACATCCTGATTATAATGTTGAAATAAATAGCAGGGACTTAATAAATTCTTGCTGAAACAATCAGTTTCACACACTCTTTTTTGAAAGGCAATTGGATTAAGTGACTTGTCTAGGGTCACATAACTAGTAAGTGATAAGTATATGAGGAGGGATTTGAACTTGGCAGTCCTGACTCCAAGGCTGATGTTCTATTCAATCTGACTGCCCTTCCTTTCCCCCCAACCCTAGAGGTACACTCTTAAAGTCTGAAATAAGGAATTGCCAAATTGTCTTAGAAAATTCTTCCAATGTCTTCAGACCAAACAGTGATGCAGTGATATGCAAGAGTCCTTTGAAACATTAGCTAAATAGATCTCAAAAGTTAATAAGCAAAACATTTCAAATTATATAACTCAATGAAAGGATCACTGTATTGTCAACCAACAAGAAGAATGTCATCTTTTTCTGTTATCAAGAAAAAAAAGAACTCATAAATTCTATTTTTTTTCATGTTCTCATTGCTATTTTTGTCAAATGGTTGGAAAAGGCTGACTTTGCACTGTAATATTGACACACCTAGGTATGACTTCAAGTTGGCACCAATTCCCAGTTAAGCTAATTAAGTTCCTTGTGGGAATCTGAATTGCAAAAGTAATCTCTCAATAAGTAGTCCTCTGCCACTAAGGACAGGAACTGATAAAGTGGAGGTGGTACTGCCTAATAATTAAATCACTACATTGAAACCCTACCTTATGAATTATGCTGAAATCTTCAGGTGTTCTTTCTGACATCTTTATATTTCTCTGCTTCCTCATCTATATAACAGGAATAACAATAAAAGTAGGTCAGATTCTGCCAGATCTCAAATCTAAAATCTCTGGCAGGAGAGAACCTCAACTGAGGATCCTGGTTTTGGGCAGAGTTTGTTGAGGGAACTTTTTGCAATAATAGAGGAATAGGGGTGTAGCTATTTTCCCTTCTAGAATTGAGAGGTCTTCTCTCTGAAAGTTTAGGATCATGACTAAGAACAAAACTCACAATATATCTCCCAAAATCATCTAATTTTTTCAGTTTGTCACAGGGGAAAATAAAAACTGGTGGGGCAATCTGAGTTGGTTTTTATGCTAGCAGAGTAAGCAGGTACCTATGGAGATGAACTGAGAAAACCCCAGAAAAACCTTGTTCCCAGAAATCCTTTCTATACCCCATGTACCAAAACACCTGAAGCTCTAAATATGCTTTTCTTTGGGTTTTTATTCCTGCTGATTTTCTTTAAAATTGTAATGTATCCCACAGAAGAAGAGGGAAAATACACCTTTTTTAGAAAAAGGGGGACATGACTGTGGAATATTGCAGTTTGTCACAAATGACTGATATGTTGGTTGATTTTGGTAAATTGTGTTTTCTTTCCTTCTTCCTCTTAAAATCTTTGTTACAAGAGATGATTTTTTTTTTAGATAAGGAATTAAGGAAGAATATATCTGTTAGTAAAGGTGATATAAGAACAAAAGCAATAAAAACATGGGTTTTTTCCTCCCCTCTCCTTCTAAGGAATGTCTCTCTTTTTTCCCTGAGGCAATCGGGGTTAAGTGGCTTGCTCAGGGTTACATAGCTAGGAAGTGTTGTGTCTGAAGTCAAATTTGAACTCAGGTCCCCCCCTTCTTCAGGGCTGGTGCTCTATCTACTACACCACCTAGCTACCTAGCTGCCCCTTAAGCAATATCTCTTGAGAGAGTTTAATAATTTAAACCAATTTACACTTTGGTGTTAGTGATTTACCAGATCCTATTTTGGGGCTGATGTTGGTGCCTGAGCTAGGTCTAGCTTCATAGAATGTTTCTGTTCACTTAGAGGAAACCAAAGTAATTTCACTCTTTATAACATCAAGGATCGTTTTCTCCATTATTTCCAACAAGCTACCTGGCTTCACCATGAACATCAGGAACATTTTGATGAAGACTCATAGAAAATATTAAGTAATCTTAAGTTCTTACTAAAGTTTTTATATAGGACTCATTGCATATTTGGATAAACTATAATTATTAGGAAAACCTTTTTCCTATCTTGAGCTGATATCTGCCTCTTGACATTTCCACCTACTGGTTCTAGTCCTACTCATGGCAGCCAAGAATAATAAGGACTAATCTTCCACAGGTGAATGCACTAAATGTTTGAAGATTGCAATCAAATTGTTTGAGGACAAGCAACTCAATTAGTAAGGTACTGATGGAAAACCAGTTCATCTTCTTTCCCTCACTCAGATTCAATGGAATGAGGAGGGGCAAAAGTTTGGGAGATGCAACAGAAAGTGGTAGATAGAGGGTTGGTTTAAGTGATGGGAGGATTCTGTAGGTAAAGTAATTTATAAGCCTTAAAGTGTTATGTAGATGAATTATTATTGTTGCTATGGTTTTATTTTTGGTATGGATGTGTGATTTTACTGGTATAAGGATATTATATTTAGGAAATCACATGGCATTGTTCTCAAATATGAGCTATTATTTTCCATTGGAAATTAGGAACTATTTTATATTTGTTTTTTAATCTCCAGTGCTTAACATATTTACTTACCTAATGAACATTTGTTTAATTTAGTTGGTAATGAAATTGACCAGCATATTGAAGGCAAGGCTTAAAATAATCAGAAATATTTTTATATAATATTTTAATACTTGTCAAAGCATCTTCCCAATCATTATCATAGATGAGCCTCAAGATAGCCCAATGAAGTGGTAGAGCAACAAGACAAAATGCAGGAATTTTTTTCTGAAGGAGACTGAGAAGGAATATGTACTATACGATTTAAATCATTGTGGGAGCATCCCTTAAATGTTTAACTAAAAGGTTGAGATTATGAAAGAGTGAATGAAGTTAGAATAGGGAATTAATGAGAGAATTATGAGAAAGGGAGAAATTGCTGATCACAAAGAGAATGAGCTACTAGACACCAGGAGACCAGATATGATGTTATCCTAAATTCCTAATTGACAAATGATCAAAGGATATGAGGTAGCTCTTTTTCCCCACAATGTATTTTTATTTATTTTGTTAAATATTTTCCAATAACTTGTAAAAATTTATTTTTAATTCCAAATTCTTTCTCCTTCTTGTCTTCTCCCCTTCTTGAGAAGGCAAGCACTTTGATATCAATTATACATGTGAAGTCATGAAAAACATATTTACATATTAGCCATGATGTAAAAGAAGATATAGACAAAAAATCCTAAGAAAAATAAAGAAATTTTTAAAAGTGTGTTTCAACCTGTATTCAAAGTTCATCAGTTCTCCCTCTGAAGGTGGCTTCCATTTTTCATCAAGAGTCCTTTGGAATTGTCTTGGATCATTGTCTTGAGAGCAGTTAATCAGAGCAGTTTATCATTGTTACAACATTGTTGTTACTATTTATCTTATTCTCCTAATTTTGCTCACTTTACTCTGTATCAACTCATTTAATACTTCCTAGGTATTTCTTAAAATAGATTGCTCATCATTTCTTATAGCACAATAGTATTCTATTAGAATCATATGCCTTAACTCATTCAGCTTTCCTCTAATTGATGGGCACTCCCTTAGTTTACAATTTGCCATCACAAAAAAGAATTGTTATAAATACTTTTGTGTAAATAGGTTCTTTTCCTTTTCCTTTTATTTCTTTAGAATATAGACCTAGTAGTGGTATTACTGGGTAGAAGGGAATGGATAGTTTTATAGCTCTTTGGACATAGTTTCAAATTGTTCTCCAGAATGGTTGAACAAGTTCTTAAGAGAAAGAATCTAAGCCATCAATAGTTATGTTAAAAAATTCTAGAAAGAAAGAAAAGGAAAGGAAAAGGATGAAAAATGAAAAAAAAAATCAAACCACTAAGAATTACAAGAGTACATATTAAAACAACTCTAAAGTTGTCCTTTATATCCATTCATTAGACTGGAAAAATTGACAAAATGGGGAAATGACAAATGTTGGAGGGGCACCTAGAAAATTAGCTTATTGGTTTAATGCTGATGAATTTGTTGTGAATTTGTGAATTTGTGACGAGATATTGAAAAGCAATTTGGAACTATGCCTAAAAGTTAATAAATTCTTTGATCCAGTAATACCACTACTAAACCTGTTCCACCAAAAAAAAAAATAAAATAAAAAAAATAAAAAAATAAAAAAAAATAATTAATGTCCTACATGGTGTGCATGAGTGTGTAAGCACATGCACATGCACACACACACACACACACACACACACACACATACACACACACACACCATTTTGACTAGTTCTTTTTTGTAATGACAAAGAGTTAGGAACTAAAGGGGCTGCCTATCAGCTGGGGAATGGCTGGACAAATTATGACTATTAATGTAATGAAATACTATTGTGTTGAAAGAGTTAGAGAAGACACAGTTTCAGATAAGCCTGTGAAGGCTTGTAGGAACTGATACAGAATGAAGTGAGCAGATCCTGGTAAAGAATTTTTAATGTAACATCAACATTATAAAAATGAATGATTTTGAAAGACTCAAGAACTCTAACATCATAATCAGTCATGTTTCCAGAACACTGATAAACAATGATATCTACCTCTTGACAGAAAGGTGATGAAATAACATGCATAATGGGATACAGATTTTTGGGCCAACATGAGAAAATTTTTATTTGGCTAAGCTTTTTTTTTTTTTTTTTTTTTTAGGTGGTTTACTTTTCTTTTTTTTTTTTTCTTTTTTAAGAAGAAAGGAAGGAGAAGAAATAAATGCTTGATTATTTTTTAAAGAAAAACGATAAACAAAAAAATTCACTCAAAATAAGACTATTACAATACTAAATAAGCAAGAGGTGATTAAGTCTAGAACTAGTATGGCAACTGTGTGAATAGAGTGAAAGGGACAAAGGTAAAAGATGTTATGGAGATAAAATTGACAGGGTTTTGTAACTCATTGCATATTATGGGGGATTAGGGAGAGAAAAGAGTTAAAAAATGACTTTGAAGTTTCAGATTTGGGGTTGTTTTGTAGTACCCTCTAATTTAACAAGATTAGTTGATGTTATTGTATTCAGTTAGGATTAAGGGAGTTTATGGGAAAGACTGTTTTGGAGAAAAGATAATAAGTTCAGTTTTGGACATGCTTTATTTGAGGTATTAATAGGACATATGGGTGGAGATAATAGCAGTTCAGGAGAAAAATTAGAGTTGGATTTATAGTTGGGAAAAATTCAATTAAACAAATATTTATTCATTGCCTACATAAAATGAATAGGATGAGACCAGCAAAGGCAAGAATATGAAACAAGGGATCATTGCTAATAAAAGGGGTGGAGAGTAGAGAAGTTAATCAGGGAAGTCTTCCTAGAGGGAGTGGCATAGGAGGTAATTTTACATGAATATAGCATATGAATGATATCACTGTTTGCTTCTTATACATAACTACTTGTGTGATTTTTGAGGAATTCTCTTAATATTCTCAGATGCAGGTGTCCTAATCTAAAAATTAGGGGTAAGGTTAGAAGAAATGCCTTGTAGCTCTACATGTAAGATTTTTTTCACTTTGAGAATGGGATATGAGATTTTATACATATTTCTTTTTTAAAATCCAAACTCTCAGCAACTTCTGACAATGCTAAATATTGGCTATCATTTTTTTTAAAGCACTTCCTTAGTATTTGGTGCTCTTAATAAAAGTTTCAATCCTTACAGCCTATTGGGGTTATTACAGTTCATTATCTCCTAGCCTAATACCTACATGAGATTAAATAATTTTCATTCATAGGAGCCACTATCACAAAATCAGCGTGAGGTGAAATATTCTAGCAGGACAGCATATTGTCCAAACATGTTGAAGAACAACTATATTTAATTGTTCCTGGAAGAATTTATGCAATGTTCGCTTTCAATATAGCAGTTAAAGGAATATAGCTGAAAGGAAGTACATTTGCATTTATTACATTCTGCCTAAATGAAGGAGCAGATAACCACCCCTAGTATGACTACAGAACTATAGAAAGAGATCCTGGGATCTCTGGGAATTCTGGTGAGATGAAACAGAATACCAATAGCATTGGGTGTGGCTTTAATTTTGCTTTCATGCTGAAAGCGTGCTTTCATGTTGAAAGGTTTTCCAGAAGTTTTTGAAATTTTCTCAACCTTTTTACTTCCAATCCTTCAACAGTTTACAAGTATGACTGAAATAATTTCTGGTACTGGGACAGTGAGGGATAATGGACTTTCATTCTGCTTTTTAGTTTACTTTCTTATATGTGGTGTTTAATACAAGGGAATGCTATGAGATGAGAGGAGTGTGGACCCTATCCCTACTGGATTTCTGTTAAATGTTTTGCTTAGTTTCCTCCGTCTTCACAGCTTTGATACTATACTATTATATTATATCTCTTGCAAAATATTGATTCCACCTTGATCTTGATAAAAGTAGGAACAAAATACTTTTTCTTCTCTTATAGGAGGTTGGAAGTTTGTAAAAGTTATGTTTATTAAGAAACTAAGATTGATGAGGTTTAGGTTTTGGGGTTCCCTTTTGTAGGGAACCAAAATAAGATTTGGGTTTCTGGTGGTCAGGGAGTTAAATGATAAGGTCTAGTGTCAGGTTTGGGGTTCAGGGAACCAAATGAAGAGGTTTGGCTCTCCTGTACCCCCTTGGGATTCTATGCAAAGGTAGGGAGTTTTGGGAAACCCCCTTCTGGGGCCACAGGGATTCTTTTTAAAGAAATTTACAGACCTGAAAACCTAGATTGACAAAAGAGTTTATTATAAGGATTGGGAAGTAAGATTAGAAATCCCTTCAGGCCTAAAGTCTCATTAGGGAAATAGGTGAGGATAAAGAGAGGGTAACACTGGAAAAGAATATTATTCCAGTGGGCAGAGGCTTCCTTGGCATGGCATGGCATAGCATAGCATGGCATGTTTAGAACCTTTGCAAAGAGAAGATTTTAGATTGGCTCTTTTATAATAGGAGCTTTGGCTACAAGCTGAAGGGGATTAGTGGGTGGAGTCCCAAGTTGGCTCATCTACAAGCTGAGTTTCAGCTTAAGCTGGAATTTGAATAGAATTGAATGAGTTTCTTTAATTCAATTGGGTGGGAATTCTTTTGCTCAAGACTGAACCAATCCCTGTTGTTTCCCTCAACAGGGTCCCTCACTGAGGCAGAGTTGAAGATTTTCTCCTTCAAGGAGCTTTACAGTTTTGGGGTCCCTTCTTCAAGATGATCATGGCATATTTATATAAACAAAAGTCCAGAAATGGGTATATGTTTATAGGTAAGCTGCTATCTACATTTTACTGAAACCTAGCCAAAATTATTGTTTCAGTTGAGCTTTACTTCTTCAACTTTTATCTTTACCCTTAGTTCAGCAATCTTTTGTTCATTTCTTATTGCTAACTTAGCAAATGTATCCCAGAATTTACTTCAAATAAGTTTTCAAAAATCACATATAGGGTAGTTGAGAGCTAGTAATGATTTCTTAGGAATGGGATAACTAGAAGGTCAATAAGAGTCAGTAGTTTTACTTGCCTACTAGAAAAAGGCTTATATGATCTTAGGCACAAAGGCAACTAGATAATGCAGTTAATAGACCTTTTAACCTGCAGATATGAATTCAAATCCAGCCTCAAACACTTGTTAGCTGTGTGATCCTGGGCAAGATATTTAACCTCTATTTCCCTCAGTTTCCATGGTGCTAATATGGAGATAATAATTGCACCTAGCTTGAAAGATTATTTTGAGGATCAAAGGAGGTATCTGTAAAAAGCACTTAATAGAGTATCTGTCATATATACTACATATGTCAGATATATATGTCCCTATATAAATGTTAATTTCTTTCCCTTCTTTTTCCCATAGATAACATTAGTACTTATAAAGTGTTTAGTTTGAAGTAGAACACTTCATTCCTTTTCTCTGTTAGACTATGTCTGTAATATGGTGTTTAGTGCTGGTCAACCATATTTTAGGCAAAATATTGACAAACAAATTAGAATCACAGTTTCAGAAGTGGAAAGGAGTTGGTTTTTTTGTTTGTTTGTTTGTTTTGTTTTGTTTTTATAATAAGCACAAAGATAATGACTAGGAGTGAAATTTGTAATTTTTCTTATATAGAGAACTCTCTTATAATGCAATTCCTCTCCCACTGCAGATTACCACCACTTCACTTGCACTTTTACAGAGTTACCTAGAACCCTGACAAGTTAGTAATAATGGCTGGCATTACAAAGCATTTTAGTTTGCAAAGTGCCTCACCAAATTATCTTAGTTCACAATTTCACAACCCTCGGGTGAGGTTAGGTGATTGCCCTGGGTAACAAGCCATTGTTGTTCAATCCTTGTTCTCTAAGGTGACCATGACATCAGGGAGGTGATGCCTTAATCTGCAAATGAATTGGATTTAAGTGGGAGAGGGCTGTGCTAGGTCACTTGCCTCACTTCCTCCTCCAGGGCCATTCAGGCCCAAAGATAAGATATAGACCAGATGCAGTGGGAGACCTTGGCCTTTTTAAGCTAAGATCTTTAATACCCAGTGATTAATGCTGGGTAAGAAAGAAATGAGGCAAAAAATAGCCTTTTTTACGCAAAGGAAAAAAAAAAAAAAGACTCCGTCCAGGAGGGGAAGACCCTCAGGGTTTCTGGTCAAAACCAACAATTCATTCTAAGGCAATCAGGGACAAAACAAAACCAAATCTACCTTTTGTTGGCCAATTAACAAGAGTAAGTGTTTTGAGTTTAAGGCATGATCCTTAAGAAAGAAATCTAGCCCATAAGAATTAAGAAAGAAAGCAAGGAGGGAAGGAACAAAAGAAGGAAGGAAGGAAAGAAGAAAGGAAGGAAGGAGGGGAGAAAGGCAGTTTGTCCTTCACCATCGAAGACAATCATGACTCAGGGAGGTAATGCCATGACATGAAAGCCATTTGAATCTGAGGTAGGGAGGGTAACAGTCAGTATGTGTCTAAGGTAGTACAAGAACATGGATCTTTCTGGTCACAAGGCTGGCTCTCTATATATTATTTCCAAGTAGTAGGAGTAGGAGTAGGAGGGGTAGTGTAGAGTTTCAGGGTCCCTTCTTCAGTAGGAGCAGCAACAGTAGCAGTAGTAGTGATGGTGGCAGTAGTAGTAAGAAATAATAATAGTAGTGGAGTAACATTAACAGTGGTAAAAGTAATCGTTGTTTACTCATTTTCAGTCATGTCTGATTCTTTGTGACACTATTTGGGGTTTTCATGACAAAGATATTGCAGTGATTTGCCATTTCCTTATTTAGCTTGTTTTGCAGATGAAGAAACTGAGGTAAATAAGTTAAATGATTTGCCCACAGTCACCCAGCTAGTAAGTCTCTGAAGCCAGATTTGAACTCAGTAAGATGAGATTCCCTGACTCTAGGGCCTGTCACTCTATCCCACTTAGCTGACCTAAAAGTAATAGTAATAGCAATAGTAATAGTGGTAGCAGTAACAGTAGGAGCAGCAGCAGCAGCATAGCAGTAGTGTAGTAGTTGTAGCAGCAGCAGCAGCAACAGCAAGAGCATAATTACTATTAATGATTAAAACTCTAGGGTTGTATAAAATCCATTGTTATTGACTCAAATATTTCATAGTGGTACATGAATTTCTAGCAAACCACCTTTATTTAATATCTTCCTCTCAGACATAATGCTCATCTTTTCTTAAAAGAAGGTATAAGATCTCATCTTTTAGCAAAAGATAAGAACATCAGTGACCCTTGCATAATGTTTATGTACTTTACACAAAGTACTGACATCTTATATTCCCTCAATCCCTTTTATTAAGATACAAAATTATAAATTGACCAAAGAGCAAAAATGGTGTACCAAAAATACCCAGGGTTATAAGAAGATATTTATCATTGATTTGGTACTGAACAAACTGATTGAAAGCAACACATCATGTATACTGCCCTTATTGATTATTAAAAGGCCCTCAGTACCCCAGTCATGGTTTACTTCAAATATATAAAATAGACTCAAGCAGAGTAAGAGTTACAGAATATTTGATGTATATATCAAGAACTGTTTCTGTTTAAACATATTACTAATGCAATATCAAGATGACGTTTTTCAGGGAGACAGTTTATTTCTTCTGGTTTCAGAGGAACTCATACTAAAGCATCTTACTAATCACTTGATGTATTTGAATAATAGGTTATATGGTTCCACTGGAAAAAATATTTAAAAGTTTTTGCATCTTGTAGATTTTTTCTATAATTAGGACTTGATAAGTATAAAATTCATAAGGTAGATTCAAACTTGAATGTAAAAGACATGCTGAATTAGTGGTTAAATAGGATATTTATAAATATCTTGGTTCTCTCCTGGGAAGAAACATAAAAAATAAATGCATAAAATATGAAACTATTGTGACTTATATCAAGAGACTTACTGGCACCCTTAAATCAAAGTTTAGTAGGAAAAAAACATATTTAAAGCAACTAATTCCTATGGAATAATGATGAGTATTGTCCCTTTGAGGTTTTGACTTCTCACATGTTACAGTTTAGTGCTGAAATGGAAAGAAAAATATTTTTACTAAAGAGAAAAATTTTTTCATCTTGTAGAAAATATTTTTGTTGAAGAAAAGTTTGATACCTACAAGTATCCAGGAAAAAATGTTCAGCCAACACAAGCTGTTAAAATATATAGGTAAATATCTCAGGTAACGAGACTTTTGAATTCTCTTTGAACTCTGAAATAGAGTGAAGCACTGGGTGAATGTACTGCAGAGATTAACAAAGTAGTAGTTAATTGACTATTAACAAAGAGCATCATCACTCTCTTACATTACTCTTGTAACAACTCTTTGCAATGTTTCCTTTTGAATATCCATGATAGGTGATTGCTGGACTACAGGATTTAAGGGCAATTTAGCTAAGAAGAACAGAAGATTTTAAAATTTCAGTAGGATTTTATTTTCATTAGCTGCTTGCCGATTGACAAGAAGAATGAGAAATCTTGTTTTCAAAAACAGATTTTCTTATGTGTATCTTTTAACCGTACTTATTATTAGCACTTATTGAGCATTTTCACTATGTCTTGTGTACTGTGCTAATAACTGGGGATACAGAAAAAGATGCAAAAAAGAAAATTCCGGCTCTCAAAAAAAAGATATAAAAAGGAAAATTCCTGTTCTCAAGGAGCTCATAATTTTATGGACAAAACAACATGCAAGCTATTTGGCTATAGATGTACACACAAAACATGTATATATACATACATTTGTATATATATATATATACATATATATATATATACATATATATATATATTTACATATACTAAATCAGAATTAATCAAGAAAGGAAAGGTATTAGCATTAAGAGGACTCAGGGAAGACTTCTTGTAGAAGGTGGGATTTTAACTGAGACTTGGGGAAAATTGGAGAAACCAGGAAGCAGAATGAAGAGGGCGAACATTTTTAGCATGGGACTCAGCCTGTGAAAAGAACAATCAGGAAACGAAGTGTTTTATTTGAGGAATAGAAGGAGATCACTGTCACTGGAGCACATGGAATGTAGGGTGAGGGGGGGTGGGAAGTAAGGTTCAAGAAGACTAGAAAGGTAGAGAATGGCCAGGTTATAAGGGATTTTTAAATACCAGGATTTTCTATTTTATCCTTGAAATTTACTAGATAATAGTAGTGGAGGTGGTATTGATATAGTCAAACTATTTAGGAAAATCAGCCTGACAACTGAATTGAGGATGGATTAGAGTAAGGAGATACACAATGTAGGGAGATCCATCAATAGGCTATTGCAATAGTGTAAGGTGATGAGGGCTTTGGGGGGAGGGAGGGAGGGAGAAAAAAAGAAGAGAAGAGAAAGGGAAAGGAGAGGGAGAGGAAGAGAGATACAGACAGAGAAAGTGAATCAGTTAAGTAAGCATTCAATAAATATGGTGCTAAGTGCTGGGTATGCAAGAAGGAAGCAGAGTTGAGCAAAACTGTTAGCCTGACTCTTCCAAAGAAGTACAGTGGCAAGACAAAAGTCGGAATAACTGGTGAAAGGAAAAAAGACAATTTCTACCCTCAAGGAACTAATCTAATGGGAGAACTCTACATACAAAAGGAAACTGAAAGTAGAGTGGGAAGTTATGGGGGAAGAAATATGAAGAATTCTAAAGAATGGGAAGGACCTATGAAGATTAGACTGGCTTAAGCATCCTTTCTGTGAAAGATTTAGAGTAGTATTCTTTGTCCTGTGTTCCAATCAAAGGAGCAGAGAATACTAATGAGGTGCACCAAGGCTGGTTCCATGTTGAAGTAGCTCTTGGGGCATGATAAAGATGTAGAAGGTGATGAGATCTATATTTTGGGGTTCCCTTCCATCAGGGAACCAAATGATGAGATTAGATTCAGGGAACCAAAATGATGAAATTAGGGTTCCTGGTGGTCAGGGAGTTAAATAATGAGGTTAGTGGCAGGTTCAGGGTTCAGGGAACCAAATGAAGAGGTCTGGCTCCCCTAAATCCTCTTGGGATTTGGCACATGGGTAGGGAGTTTGGGGAACCCCACTTCTGGTGGTGCAAAGATCCTTCATTAAGGAATTTACGATCCCCAAAACCTAGATTGGTAAAAGAAGTTTATTACAGGCATTGGGAAGTCAGCCTTTGCTATGCATGAATAGAAAGGCTGAATTCCTTAGTGGCAAAGTCCCAACAGAGAAGTAAAGTAGTGGAGGAGTCCTGGCAGGAAAGTGAAGTTTCTAGTAGAAAAATCCCAACAGAGAGATATAAAATCTCATTAGGGAAATAGGTGAGGGTAAAGAGAGGGCAATGCCTGAAGAGAATATTATCCCTGGCCTGGCATGTTAGGCCCTCTGCAAGGATTGGGTTTAAAATTGCCGTTTTTATAATAGATGTCTTTGGTTACAAGTCTAGACTTGCTCCCCCTCCCAATGAGGCTAGTGGGTGGAGTTTGAGCTAGAATTGAATAGAAAATCTTCAATTGAATAGTGTTGGAATCTCCAACTCCTGACTCAACTAGTCCCACTTAGATAATAGAATGAAGCTGTTTATCTTGTTTCCCTCTGGTGAGGTTCCACAGAAGCAGGTCCAAGGAGAATCTCTCCTTCAAGTAATTTTAGAGTTTTGGAATCCCTTCTTCAAAGGGAGTTCAGCCAGGTGGGAATTGAGGATGACATGAAAGTTTTGAGACCAGGTGACTAAAAGAAAAATATTGTCCTTGATAGTGATAATAAAATTAAGAAAAGGACAAGGCTTGGCTGAGGAAATATAATAAGTTTGGTCATGGACATGTTAAAAAGTCTGTGAGAAATCTGGTTCAAAATGTATAATAAGCAGCTAAAAGCTCCTTGAATACCTACCCATATACCTTTTTACTATTGCTAAAATCTTTTCCCATCAAAAACTCAATTTAATTCAAGTAAAATTCAACAAACATTTATTATGGTATAATATAAAGATAATTAAATATATCTATTTCATTGAAAACTTACTAATTGATTCCCCTTCCCTTTTTATGGAATTGAGAATGTATCATTTCATGACCAGAACACTTGTTCCCAGACCTCTTTTTCCCCCCACTCTATTTCACCTCATTAGCTTTCTAATATAGATAGCTATTGTAATGTAACACATAACAACTGAATAAAAATCATTATATTCCAACCATTCTTTGGCCATTATTTTTAACTTTGACTTGGGAGAGTTCTGAGTCAGTGCCCTGCTAAACAGAAGATAGAAGACAAGACTTTTCACCACTTAAGGAGAAATGAAGGCAACCTCCTATCATCACCACAAACATCTACATTTTATTGAGTTTTGTGATTTGCTTTCTAACAGAGGAGGAAAATCAGAATCCTACAGCTCTTAGATTATTTTTAGGTAAGGGATCCTATTTCTTTGTGTTAAAATAATTTCTATGTTTGTGGCAGTCCTCTTTGTAGTGGCCAGAAACTGGAAACTGAATGGATGCCCATCAATTGGAGAATGGCTTAATAAATTGTGGTATATGAATGTTATGGAATATTTCTGTTCTGTAATAAATGACCAGCAGGATGATTTCAGAAAGGCCTGGAGAGACTTACATGAACTGATACTGAGTGAAATGAGCAGGACCAGGAGACCATTATATACTTCAACAACTATATGATGATCAATTCTGATGGACATGGCCCTCTTCAACAATGAGATGAACCAAATCAGTTCCAATAGAGCAGTAATGAATTGAACCAGCTGCATCCAGGGAAAGAACTCTGGGAGATGACTATGACCAACTACATAGAATTCTGAATCCCTCTATTTTTGTCCTCCTGCATTTTTTATTTCCTTCACATATATTGTATTTAACTTATACTTTAACATATTTAACATATATTGGTCAACCTGCCATCTGGGGGAAGGGGTGGGAGGAAGAAAGGGAAAAGTTGGAACAAAAGGTTTTGTAATTGTCAATGCTGAAAAATTACCCATGCATATATAACTTGGAAATAAAAAGCTATATAAAAATAATAATTCCTAGCAATATCAAGTCAAACAATTGTTCAACATTGAGAGCTTTACATAAAACAGTCATCTTCCATTATATTAAAATGATTGGAATACAGTGATTTTGATGATAATCCATAAACCTAATTTTAATAAACAGTTTTATATTTCTTCTACCTTCAATATTCAGTCAGAGTTGCTAATGAGTATTTAAGTTGATTCAGCCCTCTGCCTATCCTCTGGCAGAGGTATTAAGAAGAAGTGAAATGGATTAAAGATAGACAACTTTGAGAAAAACAAAGAGAAATCAGAAGTTTTGAAAGCTGCCACCAGTTCTTGGAATAATCAAATGTAAATTGTCAGAGTTGAATCTCTCCCTTTTCCAGCAATATGACTATAGAACAGTCTTCTAAATGTCATCTGTTGATGTATATTTCATAGATAATTTCTATTAGATAATTAGAACTTGCTAATTTCCTTCCAAATGGAAAACAAAGTATGCCATGGCAAAAATAAATCTGATAAACAGATAAAAGACACTCACTATAATAATATTGCATTTATCTAGCATAACTGCAAATTGAAGTTCTCTTAAGTGAATTTTTTTTTTTTTATAAAAATGAAGATTGGCCCTTTATCATAAAAATGCTATTAGAACTATTTTGGATGGTTTTAAATATTGTCCTGACTCAATTTAGAGTATGCTGAATATTATCTTTTTTTTTTTTCCAACTCAAGGCCATTAAGAATATTACATTATGTTAAACTGTAATAAAATGATATCCTGGAGGAGGTACAGCAACCGTATGTCCCAGATTTCCTGGAAAAGTCCTGATTTGGAAAAGAAATTGCTTATAATAAGGCTTTGTTTTTTTCTTTTTTTAAAGCATACTTTGTCAAACTATTTCCTGACTTTTTGGTTTGGAAAATGTTGTTACCATGTATCTACCTACCTCATATTATGGAATTTTCCCACACTGTTGTATTCTTCCTCTCCCATCCACCTTCACTCCTAACTATCAACTGATGATTTCAGAAGGTATTTTATTTAGGTATGTTTAAGATCATTTGCTGCAGCATTAAATAGTCCTTGAACTTCCTCCTGGCTTTCTCTTTTTCTTATTTTGTCACATATCCTTAAGTACAAAACAATGTGTTATATTTACAATATTAGTCCTTGAGATTTGTGAAAAATAGTGTTTGTTCTTGGAAAAACTTGTTCCTATCAGTTTCATAATTTTTTCCTGTTTATAGCTAATTCTTCTGCTTAGATGGTATGAGAAAAATCAAATATGTATATAGTGAGGTTTGCCCCACTTTCTTCATGATAGCATTACTTCAAAGCAGGGTCATAACAGATCTGAAAGTATCTTTTGATAATGATTATTCTATTAACATAATAAAGTTTAATACTTTTTTTTTCTTTTTAAGAATCAACTTATTTTCTGATAAAATGGTTGATAACCTCTTAGGAACATGGAAATAAACTTCTTGTGAAAATTTTGATGAATATATGAAACTGGGTGAACCAAATTTTGTTATTATATCAAATTTATTGGAGGTGGGATTCATTATAGCACAGTGCTAAGAATACTCAAAATTTGGATTCATCTTGAATTCCTAAATTCTCATTTTTAGCAATAACACAATGTTATTGAACATTTATCATTATAAAACACTGTCCTGAGCCCTGTTGGCATTACCGAGAAGTAAAGTTCGTTGCCCTGAACTATCTTTACTGGGGAATAAAGAAAAGAGAAAATTGAATAAAAATAAAGGATTAAGGAACTGAGACAATAATAGAAGAGATTTCACTTGACACTGAATGATTGATTTTTAAATTAGCCATACAGACAATAATTGAAGTTCAGAGAAGGCAGAAATAATTTAGATCTTTAAATGGAACTTGTGATAATGTGGTGTCATATATGGATCATGTAATAGCAATTTTCTTGCTTATCTATTCTCACAGACTTTGCCCAGGTTTTTTAGTGGACACATATAATAGCATGAAGAGCCATTCTAATTCTTAAACAAACCTCAAGAGAGAAGATCTTTTCATCTTTTTTTAACATAAAAGTTTAACTTTAATCAACAATGGTATATCTAATTTGGAATCATCATTACTTCTAAGCTGTAAGTTATTTTATTTATATTAATATATAACAAAATGAATTTTTTTCCTAAAGAAATGTTTTTGTCCACTAGTTTAGTCAACTAAACTAGGTGAAAAGGATGAATCAGATAACAATGAAGTTAAGTACAATTCTGAGCAACAGCAACAGGAGCACCTCCCATCTCCTCCCTCAATTAACCCTTCAGAGGTGGAGGAAGAAGGAGGGGAAGAGGCAGAAACACAAACAGAATTGTCTGTGAAGCAGTCTAAGCCTATGACAAGATTAGAAAAAGCATTGGTTAAAGCTAAGAGAGAAGGACAGGATATAAGTGATTTTATACATGCATATCCTGTGATTGAAAATATTGACTCTGTAGGTCAAAAAAGGAGAAGATATGCACCTTTAGATTTGAATAAAATTAAAGATTTGAAAAAAGGTTGTACCCTTTATGGGGCTACATCAGCTTATGTTAAAATGTTACTAGATGGTTTGTCTTATGAAATCCTAACCCCAAATGATTGGAAATCCATAGCAAAGATATGCCTGGAACCTGGAGAAAATTTATTATGGCTTGCGGAATTTCATGAATTATATAAGATTCAAGTCAGATGCAATTTGGAAATAGGAGTTAACACACAATTCACTTTTGAGCACTTGGCTGGTGAAGGTCGGTATGGAGAGAATTCAGAACAGACTAATTATACCATGACAATATATGAACAAATTGCTAAGGCTGCAATAAAAGCTTGGGGTGTCCTCCCTGGACAGAAAGATCGTGGAGAGGCTTTCACTAAAATACAGCAAGGTCCCAATGAACCTTTTGCAGATTTTGTGGGACGTTTGCAAACTGCTGTCAAAAGAACTATTGGAGAAAATGCAGCTACAGAAATAATGACCAGACATCTGGCTAAGGAAAATGCCAACGAGATTTGCAAAAGAATTATATGGGGATTAGACAAAGATGCTCCTTTAGAGGAGATCATAAGATGCTGTGCTACAGTGGGAACAAATGCTTTTTACACCCGGACAATGATGAATGTGGAAAGGCAGGGTACCTCCTGGCAAGGGACTTCTAGAGAAACTCGGCGATGTTTTCAGTGTGGAAAAATTGGACATCTAAGAGCTCAGTGTAGATATGGCGATACAATGAGAAGACAGGGTGAGAGAAAACCTAAAACCCCATGTCCAAAATGCAACAGAGGACTCCATTGGGCATCAGAGTGTAGAATAATTCAGGGAAATGGGATGAGGGGCCCAGGTCCAGGGCCCCAAGCAAAAAAGACTTGGGGCATGATGGCAGCTGATGTTATACCCAAAGAACCTTTAGAAGGTCAGGACTCTGATGTGATCAACCAGCAGAAAAGCAATCACATGGCAGAAAGGGAAAAGGCAATCAGATTGCAAAAATGGATTACACTTGGGGAGAATACAGGCCTTTTAAACCAACAGGGCTGTGTCCAATGCAAACAATTCCAATGTAATTGCCAGATGATGAGAAGAGATTTAGAAAGTGGTAAATAGAAGGTAATTAGATAGGTTAACTGCCTGGGAGAGAGGGTTTGCTTGTATTTCTTCAGCAGGAGAAGGGATCAGATGGGTGCCAACGAGTCGTATTCGCCTTGTCCATCAGAGAGAGACAGAAAAAGAGAAAGACCTCAAAATAAAGGAGAAAATCTAAGAAACATCTGACACTGAAAGAGCATGGATAATAAGAAGACTGTTAAAGAACTTTAAAACCAGCAGGAATCATTGGACTTCCTCACACAAGATGAGACTAATGGACAATGGACTTATGGACATTTATAAATTTTCAATTTATGATTATTTGATTATGTTATTTGTTATATACTTCTAGCATGTGTTATGTTACTATGTTACTATGTGCTTATGTAATTTATGTAATTATGTGTAATACTTCCCATATTGATGGATTTATGTTTCAAGGTCCTGACTGTCCTATGTTCTAAATCAAAAGAAAGGGGGAGATGTTAGGATTACTAGGTGAGAACTCAGGTTGTCTGGACAGTAACAAGGTGAGAATTCAGGTTGTCTGGACAATTACAAGGTGAGAACTCAGGTTGACTTGATAGAAGGAGCAAGCTCATTGGCTGAAGTGGTTCTTCCCAGAAGCCCTTGCATTATCTCACGCCCATTCTCTGGGAGGATAAAAGAGGCAACATTGGGCCTGGAGAGCAGATTGGACTGGAGTCAGGTGGTGTGAGAGCTGTTTAGCTAGTGGGAAGTTGCTAGGAGAAAGTTGAGAGTCTTTAAGAAACTTCTGCATTTGCTGCGCGTCCAGTGAGTCCAGCTGCGGAGCCGCGTGTGCTCCACTCCGGGTCAAGACCTTGTATCCTCCCAGAGAATGGGCGTGGGATAACGCAAGGGCTTCCGGGAAGAACCACTTCAACCAATGAGCTTGCTCCTTCTATCAAGTCAACCTGAGTTCTCACCTTGTAATTGTCCAGACAACCTGAATTCTCACCTTGTTACTGTCCAGACAACCTGAGTTCTCACCTAGTAATCCTAACATACTCCCTTTTTCTTCTTGATAATACTTTAAAATAACAATCAAATTGGACATCTAGATGGTGCAGTGGATAAAATACCAAGAAAGACTCATCTTCCTGAGTTCAAATCTGACTTTAGACATTTACAGTTTGATCTTGGGTAAGTCATTTAACCCTGTTTACCTCAGTTTCTTCATTTGTAAAACAAGCTGGAGAAGGAAATGCCAAACCACTTCTGTATCTTTGTCAACAGAAGGCCACATGGGATCACAAAGAGTTG
This sequence comes from Sminthopsis crassicaudata, assembly GCF_048593235.1. Classification (NCBI taxonomy): domain Eukaryota; kingdom Metazoa; phylum Chordata; class Mammalia; order Dasyuromorphia; family Dasyuridae; genus Sminthopsis; species Sminthopsis crassicaudata. The sequence continues at coordinate 292,760,093 of NC_133617.1, read as the reverse complement.
GACACAACTGTGTAGTGTAGTGTTATGGAAAGAATATAGAATGACATTAGGTTGATGGGTAAAATCAGAAAAGAAATACTAGATGATTCTTAAATACTATATGGCTCAGTTTTAGGTCTGGCTGTATTGATCAGGGTGTGTGGTATGTGTGCTTGCAAATGAGAAGGATGTGTCAATGTAATATGATTTTATTCCAGAAAGAGAGTTAATAATCATCTGAAATGTCTGGAGAGAACCATTTTTTCTTCCCCAGAGACCAAGAGGAAGTTATCCAAGCTTGGCTTTAAGAGTCATTTTGACTTTCAATAAGCCTTTGCTTTTCAACTATGAACCGGCTCTCTTTAGAATTTGCTGTAAATATTTTGGAATGCAAACATCTATTCATCTTTGGTTATGGCATTACTATTTTATACAGAGATGACACCTGAAGAAGCTACAATAATACAGTAAGTTATGTATTCCTTTTACTAAATAGTCAGTTGATTAATACTCACACTTATCTGTGATTTCCTTGTTTTGGGAGTCCCCACCAACAATACTGGTCACAACTTATCCACATCTTCTCATGCTATGAAACTTCTGACTATATCTTCCCATAAGGTCACCAAACACAAGGAGTCCAACAAATGTTCTGGAAGTATTCCTTGCTCTCTCCCATCATTAACAGTGGAATATTCTGACTGTACATCCATAATCCCTTGCTCTCTTTGTGTGGCTAGCATCTTTTGTTCCTCTTCTATTGTAGCCTGCTTACTCTAAGAACCGCCACTATAGTGTTCTCAAATTATATTCATATTTAATTCTTCAGATACTGTTGTGATTTACATAATAACATCGGTAGAATGTTGACTTTGAAAATACTGTAGCCTCGGTCAAATTAAATGAAGTTTAAGATCTCAACTCAAACAGGCCAAGGTCTCCCACTGTATCCAGAGCCAATCCCAGTTTGTTTCCATGCTGATTTTGGAGTCAATAAAAAAATTTGCAATTTGTGGAAAGTAATATTGTCTGTTCTATTATTTCTGTTTTTAGTTCATTGTCTATCTGTGCTATTTGTCCAAGATATTTATACTGGGCTCTATGGCTGTCTATATGGCTTTTTAAAACCTGGGCAATGACTATTTTTCATTCACATGGTGTTTACTGTGTGGTCAGACTAGACTCTTTTGAGTGATTACTAATCACTTCAAGAAGTCTCTGATATTTTCCCAGAATTCAGTAGAATTCCAATGTGATATAAACAATACAATATCACCCACAAAGAACATCTATAGGATATCATTATCCAAAGAAGTCTGTGATGGATCTCTTTTACTGCATTTATGAATGTCTCATCATAATCATTCCTGTTTTATTCTTTTCCTAATATTTATAATCAAGATGTTGTTGAAAAGGAGTGTTTTTTATGTTTCTCAAAGATTCTTGAATGATTTTAATGTGTGAATAGGGAACATCTTGTTGAAAAAGAATCATTTGTAACATTTTGCTCTATTGAATGAAATGCTTTTTCATAATTAACAAACAATGAGTATTGTGGTATAATGCTGGAGAGATTGAGGCAAGATAGAGATTAGAGAGTTTTTACTATTTTATTTGGATTTCAGAGAGGGAAAGATTGTTCTGGGACCAAAAGAATCCATTTTTGATCCCAGGGCTGAATGAGATTTTCATCTCAAAGAATCCAGTAGCGAATATGAGTTCTCAATGACATATATATACACACCTAGCTCCAAGCTCAGGTAGCTAAACAAAGACAGGGGATGGAGTCCAAACTCTGGTGAGTGGGCATCTCCAGGCAGGGATCATCAGTCTGGTCCTGACAGGTTGGGGATAGGACCATAAATTCAAACAAATTGGGAGTTAAGGAGGTGTGCAACTAGAGCCAGGAAATCTGAAACTTAGCGTTATAAATAATGCCAATTAGGTATTTGAGCTAGAACATCTGGAGTCTTATCTTCTAGAGTGCCAGATCTTCACAGCCCTAATTATCTCAGTTCTAATGAGCAGAAAAGAAGGGTTGAAATCAGGGAAACTGAGGCAGAACAATTTAGGGAAACTGGGGCAGAATAATTAGAGAAACTGAGGCTGAACAATAAAAGGGAACTGAGGCACAACAATGGGACCTTATAATCTCTAAATTTTTCAGTCAACTGGGAAATGGCAAAGCTGCATTCATAGTTGAGTATTCCCCACTTATACATTCACTAAAGATGTGTTCAGTTTGTGTTTAGATGATTCCTCCTTCCTTCCTTCCTTCCTTCCTTCCTTCCTTCCTTCCTTCCTTCCTTCCTTCCTTCCTTCCTTCCTTCCTTCCTTCCTTCCTTCCTTTCTTCCTTCCTTCCTTCTTCCTCCTTTCTTCCCTCCCTCCCTCCTTCTTTCTTCACTCTCTTCCTCTTTCCCTCCTTTCCTCCCTCCCTTCCTGCCTTCCTTTTCTTTCTTTCTAATCTTCCCTTCTTTCCTTTTTTCCTTATCATTTTTTCTTCCTTTCTTCCTGTTCACATGAGGTATAATATCATTACCTGTGGGTGCTCTGCCCAAAGGAATATAAACTTTTATTGCTGAAATCTCTCAAAATATCAAGCTAGGTCCTCCTGACTTCAGGGCTGGTGCTCTATCCATGGTACCACCTACTGCCCCCATAATCCATCTTTTTCTAAGGTCATTGAGCTCATCATTTCTTATAGCACAGTAGTATTCTATCATAATCATATACCACAACTTGTTCAGTCAATATTATTTAATTTTGTATTGGAAATCCTAGCAATGGCAAAAAAGATAATAAAAAAGAAATAGAAGGAGTCAGAATCGGGAATAAAGTAATAAAACTATCTCTATTTGCAGACAATATGATGATATACTTGGAAAATCCCAAAGACTCAAATTAAAAAGTCAGTTGAAACTATTAATTTTTAGCAGAGTATAAAGTTGATTCACACAAATCATCAGCGTTCCAATATACTATAAACAAAACCTAGCAAGAAGAGATGATAAGAACTATCTCATTTAAAATAACTCTGGACAGTATAGAATACATGAGAGTATACCTGCTGAAACAAACCCAGGAACTATATAAACAAAATTATAAAAATTTTATACAAATGAAATCAATTTTAAATAATTGGAAAAATTTTAATTGTTCATAGATAGGCAGGGCCAACATAATAAAAATGCCAATTTTACTAAACTAATATTCAGTGTCAATCCAATTAAATAACCAATTTTTAATACTAAATTAGAAAAAACAATAGCAAAATTCATTTAAAAAACCAAAAAAAAAATCAAGAATATTAAAGGAACCAATTGAAAAAAATGTAAAGGAACAAGGTTCAGCAGTACCAGATCTTAAACTATATTATAAGGCAATAATTATCACAACTATTTGGTACTGGCTAAGAAATAGAACATAGATGAATAGAACAAAATAAACATACAATTTACAGAAGCAAATATAATAACCTTGTATTTTACAAATGTAAAGACAAGATTTTGACATAAAAATTCATTATTTGGTAAAAGTTATGGGAAAACTAGAAATCATATGGCAGAAATTGGGCATAGAACAATATTTTTCCATTTTGAAAACATGGTGATGCCCTAATATGGATCTGATAGAACCCTATATAGGTTTGGAACCTCCTCTTGTCTTGATTCATAATTTTCCCTGGGCATTGGACTACTATCCACATGATAGACTCTGTAGCAGCTCTATTTCTAGTGTATAAAGATCTCTGTCATTCTCTCTGGGGTAACTAGGTCTGACAAATTGTGACTTTTCCCTCAATTTCTCTATGAATATTACATCTGGTACATTTTGCAAATCTGTTCTGGGGGAGTATTTTATATTGCTTCCTGCTACTCCATCCTGCCTGTTTTCCTCTGTACTTTTTAAGGATGAAATAATTAAAATAGCATATATTAATAGTTAAATGAACATTTGTAAATAATCTGAAAATTAGAGGATTCTTGGTAGTTTCCATATCACTATAGATAAGGAAGGGTATTACGAAGAACTGAGGACCCCTTTGGATTTTTATTTATTTAATTATCAAAAAACAACTGGCTGAGCTCATGGTAGAGATTCTCTCCAAATTTAACTGGACAAGTTTTTGAGAGGAACACATATCTTGCTGCCAAGATATTATTCTAAGCCTTTCCTGCTTGGCATGATCTGCCTGAACTTATGCTTTATTGGCATATATCCTTTGAAACCAAAAGGTCACTTATAAATTACAATGAAATTGGGCAAGGGCCTTTATGAAGGATTTTATACTTACTTTCAAAAAGTCAAATATTTTAAGTTTAGAATGCGGGATATGTATATGAATTATACATAATTTTTGCTTCATAAGGACATGTATGAGTGTCTTAGGGGTTTGGGAGCCAATTAATAGTTTTCTCAAGTCAGAGACTTATTATTTCCTCTACTACATTTTGGTAATATCAAATCTCTTTAAGCATTAACCAATGAAATTCAGCCATTTAAAACATAACACTTTCTAATAGTGAACAGCTCAAAGAAATTCTTACTTGTCAACAATATTAGAAAACAATATTATTTGTTTTCTTGGAGTGGGAGTAGCTACCAGGAAACTGAGTAATCTGATAAAACTTGTTATGACCATTAGTACGGAAGGGGATTTAATTACCATCAGGACGAAAAGCATCTTTAAAAATAATGAAATCTCTTTTAAGCTTGGAGAGGATTTTGAAGAACCCACAACAGATGACCAAAAAACCAAGGTGAATTCAAAAACTTTCTTCTTGAAGACTCTTTGACAAATATAACTAAAATATACAATAATCTATTAAGTGAACAGTTAAGCAGTCAATAAAAAAGACAAACGATTAATATTAAATAGTGTAAAAATTTTAAAAAACTACCATTCTAAAAAATGGTTAAGATTATAATTCCAAGATAATTGTTTCTCTATTCTTTTATCTTCTATTTTGCACCATCTTTCTATTCTCGAAATTATATTGAGTAGAATGAGTTAACAAATAACTTTGGTTGAAGGTACAAGATTGTGGAACAATATTCTCTGAGACATATATATATATATCATATAACATATTATATTATTATTTGATACTTAATATGAAATTATAACATGTATCAATAACAATAGGACTTAAATGTAGCAAAGCTTAACTGTGGGAGAGCTCAAACCTGATATAATTGCATAGTTTGAAGAGCAAAAGAGGCTAAACACTTTATTTTTAAAGATTCTGGGACAGGGGAAAATGGGGCATGTGACTATGAGAGGTACAATAGAAATTTTATTATCTCAATTTTGCTGATGAAGGAACTGAGTTAGATGATTTGTCCAGAGTACCATAGCTAGTAAATATCTGAAGCCCAATTTAGAATCACATTTTCCTGACGCCTGGCCCAACGTTCTATCCACTATGTCACCAGTCTGTCTATACATGTACACATCTGCCAATGTAGGGTGTGTGTATATATTATATCTATATGCATGTATAAAACATATACCTATATATCTGCACATATGTATATATATATGTGTCTAGTAAACAGTAATGTGGTATGTTTATTTATATATGTATATATAAAATACATATACATATATACACACATATATCTAGGTATATGTGTCTATTATACATAGCAATGTTGTATATGTATGTGAGATAACTACTTAATGGATTCAAGTCTTGTCTCTGCAACACTGTTTCTGTGCCCCTTAGAAAATTATCAGCCTTAATGCCCCAAGGCAAACATTCTAAATTACAGAGGAGAGAGGAGTTGCCTTTCCTAAATTATACTTTTAATTTTTTCAAATATGAATATGTATTTATATATGAAAATATATGTAGATATTTAATATCTTTATCTTTTTTTTTTTTTTAGGAAAGTGCCATGAATGATGTTACCTGCACTTTAATAGTTGAAAAAATGTGAAGAAACTCAGTCTTAAGCCACATATAAACATGAGACAATGGTATCCATACTTTTTTAGACATTTCAATAAAATTCCAAAGCAGAATGCTATGACAGGGACAACTCTTCAACTCTGAACAAAAGTCAACAACTTTGGTTATCATGTCAGATTTCCCTCTAGTCAAGGAAGTATTTTAAATGGTTATAAATAAAACAGGCTGCTATAATTTCCTTCAACTCAGGACTGATGGGAAAAAAAAAAAAAAAACATCATTCTTGAGTAATTTCAACTTTGATCACTTTGACCCTTGAGGCAAGCAGAATGTTTTCTAAAGGGGTCCTTTTTCAGCCAGGAAAATTCAATATAATCTGTGGCAGAATGGAAAAGTAATGTCAATTTCTTTTTAAACAAGTAAAGACACAGTTTTCAAGGAGAAGGTGAGGGGAAGAAAAGAAGATTTGTAGAATTATACCCATGAACTAATAGTTAAACATGATCCAAGAAAGTTTTAAGGAAAAAAAAACCACGAATAATAAAAGCTAACAAAGGAACAGAGAACTTTAGTTTTTATTATTCTTTTTAAAAATAGTATTTTATATACCGAAATAACTTTCAAGATCAAGCACATCAAACCCTTCATTCCTAAAATGCTAAAATAAAATGAGGTGACTGTATAAAATTTGTAGTAGTTTGTTTTCTTATACATGTACATTGATTTTTGTCTATATGATAGATTTATGAAGTAGAGCCTGCATTCATAATAATTGTGCTTTTAGAAAAGTAATTATGAAATGACATGTTTATGACCTTGGTAGAGAACATGATTTTCTTAAAACGAATGAATTGGAAATTAAGCTTCCAGCCAGAAACTAAGAAAGTTCTTTTGCTTCTATGTGACTCTCATTGAACATTCATGCCACAGACAAATGACACAACAATTTATGAAAAATAATATTAATTCTAACAGATGTATTATTTAACATATAAAATGTTGACATAAAAACATCATCAAAAGTCATCATAATTTCATAATTAGACACATAGTTAATCACACAATTAACCAGAAATAAGACCAGGATGGAAAATAGTGGGAGCTTCTGCTCTAGGAGTCAATATTCTCTATAAAAAGTCACATACCTTCCAACTTGTCTATTTAGAAGTCATCTTCATGGTCTTAAGGAGAAGCACCACAGACGTGGTAGCCACTGGTATCTGTAACGGTCACCTTACCATTATAGGAATGTTTTTACCATTCTCTTCTTCTTCTTTTCTTCCTCTCCTAGTTCTTGGGAGTCTCCCAAACTCCTGTCATGGTCTTTGTGTGAAATAAAGCTCTGAAATCAATAAACCTAGGGCTAGAGCCAGCTTAAGGCTCTAGCTAGTTTCCTCTTTTCTGAAACTGGAGAGAATTACAAATCCCATATGTAGCAGTGATGACCTTAGCCCCCATTGCCAAAAGTCTAGGAATGTTGCTTTTTATTACATTTTACTCTCAGGGTAATCCAATACCCTTAGAGTGATGAGGTTCTGAATGGTGTTTTAGACCAAGAGAAATTAAAGAATTGATCCCTGAAGCAAGCAGGCAGAAGGCAATGATAGAGATCATTTTGGATCCATGATCCAACCCTTTGGGGAGGTGGTCCAGTCGGAAATCCAAGTTATGTCAAACTCTTGAGATCCACCCTCTGTAGAAATCCCAGTCATGTTCCTGAAGTTAAACTTTCCCTATAAAATCAATTTGTGGGCCATCCCATGGCTGCTACCCTCCTTTGGGTTAATGCCCCACAGCACAATACCTTGAGAGGTCTTTCTCCTTACCTTTCCTCCCCTATGCCACATGGTATTTTTCCTAACTCTGCTATGCTTCTTAACTCCACTTTTCTTTATATCTAACTAACTCTTTTAGGGTGCTAAGTCCCTTTCAGGATTTAATCTGCCAGCTAAGGTCATGCCTCCAACTTCATAGGGTGCTCTCTTTCTACTGAGTAATTGGAGTTCCACTGAAGAATTTGACTTTCATATGCTCTTCCACTCTCTTTCATATTTACCATTCTCATTGTCTGTTGTTTCCCTTCATTTTGTCTGCAATCTATTTCCCTAAATAAATCTATCTTTTGCCAAAGAGAATGGTCATTGTGAATTCTTCACATGACTGAACTCCAACTTTTGGTGCTCACCATCATCTGGTATCTACATTATCTACATCAATTTGGTCCTGAAACCACATGAATAGGACTTTAGAGGGTATGTAGATTCTCTCCCATTGGCTTCAACTCCTACCTATTGTCTTCCTCCAATTCTAGGGATCCCTAGTTGCATTTAACCACTTAATAAATTAGCTTTTACAAAAGAATAATTTACTTTAAAGGTATAATAAGAACAATTATATAAACATCTTTCCCAATATCTGGGAAATAATAGTTTCCATACCACATCCGTTTAAAGGGAGAGAAGCAAGATTAAGTTCACAGCTTAACTCAATTCTTTTATAGCACAATCCCACCAAGTTCCAAGTCCAAAGTCCTTCTTTGGGCTCAAACCATGCTAAGTTGATAGCAATATCTGACCTGGAATCCTACCTCCAAAATTGCTATGTTTTGAAATCCTAGGTCTAGGTACTCTGCCATCTGTATCTAGAATTGTAAATTGTAACAAATTGTAACAAAATGTGAAGCCTATTTCTTGAAGCCATATTGTCTTTAAAAAAAAAAAAAAGGAGGAAAAGGTAATCCTCACCCATCCACCTCCACTTACCATGGATAAATCATGGATAAATGTATGTGTATATGCATATATGTATGTAAATGAGCACTTGTATATACATATTTGATAAACATTAAGCACCTTCTATGTACAAGACACTGTTGCTAAGCACTAGGGATATCAATAGGAAAAATAGGCAGTTCTTGTCCAATAGAAGGTTAATGGGAGAATATAGCATACAAAAGGAAGTCAGAAAGCAGGCTGGATTTGGAGACAAGGGGAACACCAGAGGTTATTTTGTTTGGTGGAGTGCAATGAGGTGAAAGCTCTATTTCTGCCTCCCTATAAAAGGAAGGTTTGAGGAGGAGTTTAGTACTCCACTTTTGAGCCCTCCAATTAGAGGGCAGTGGTATCCGCGTGATGAGAAAATGACAACCTTGTCCTGGGTGGAACATTTTGTTCTTAGGAGCTGAAAACAGGTAGAATTGTAGAGGGAAAGAGGAGTGTATATGTATATGTATATGTATATGTATATGTATATGTATATGTATATGTATATGTATATGTATATGTATATGTATATGATATATACATGTATAATATATATGTAGCTGATTTATCTGTATATGTGATGGCTGTTCAATAAATGCTTCTTTTTGTTCTATGCTCCTATAAAAATGTAGTTCAAAAATCACAACTCAGTAATTATGGGTATTTAAAAATGTTTTGATTTCTTTAAATATTTCTCAAGTACATTTAGAAAAATTTTGACAATTTTTTGAATTATAGAGTCTCTCTGACCTCTATCCCTTGAGAAAGTAAAGCAATATGATATTATATTTGTGAAGTCATGCAAAATTTATTTTCATATTAGCCATGTTAAAAAAGAAAACTCACACAAAAACCAAGAAAAATAAAGTGGAAAAAAATGCCCTTAGTGTTCATTACTCTAGTTGAATGTGGATAGCATTTTTCATCATTAGTTCTTTGGAATTGTTTTGATCAGAGCAGTAAGTCTTTCACAGTTTATCATCATTACAATATTGCTATTAGTATGTACACTGTTCCAGTTCTGCTCACTTCACTTTCAATAGTTCATATAAGTCTTCCCAGGGTTTTTTTTTTTTTTTTTTTTTTTTAAGATCTATCCTCTAATTATTTCTTATAGCACAATTGTATCCCGTTACAATTATATGCCACAACTCATTCAATCTTTCCTCAATTGATGGGTATCCCCTTAATTCTTAGTTCTTTGTCACCACAAAAAGAGATATTATAAATATATATTTTTTGCAAAAATAGATCCTTTCCTCTTTTCTTTGATGTCTTTGGGATATTAGACAGACTCAGTAAATGATTGTTGGGTCAAAAAGAGTGCAGTTTTACAGCCATTTGGACATAATTTCCAATTGTTCTCTGAGATGATTGAAAGAGTTCACAACTTCACCAATAATTTCTCTATATCACTTTCATAATTTGTTATTTCTGGCATGTTAGCCGACCTGACAATCTGTCAGGTTGTATCTTAGAGTTGTTTTCATTTGCATTTCTCTAATCACTATTGATTTAGAGCATTTTTTTTATTATAGCTTTTTATTTACAAGATATATGCATCTGACAATTGCCAAGCCTTTTGTTCCAATTTTTCCCCTCCTTCCTCCCAGCCTCCCTCCCCCAGATGGCAGATTGACTAATACATGATACATATGTTAAAGTATAAATTAAATACAATATATGTATACATAGAACATTTCTTTTTAATGTAACTCTTGATAGCTTTTATTTCATCTTCTGAAAATTGCCTGTTCCTATTCTTTGACCATTTATCAATTGGGGAATGGCTCTTATTTTTTATAAATTTGGCTAAATTTCCTAAATATATGAGAAAAGAAGTATTTATTAAAGAATAAACCTTCATCACCTCTTCAACAAACCTATCTTGTGCATATCAGAGATCATATCTTAAATGAATTTCCACCCCTCATCTTCTGTCTCACCTAGAAATGGTTATGCTTTACTTCCTCCTAATTGACTACTTCTTCAGAAAGAGAAGGATAAAAGCATTAATGAATGCCTACTATGTGCCAGACACAGTATACTTATAATTATAATTACATTTATCATCTCACTTGATCCTCAAAACAATCCTAGGGAAGTAGCTGTTATTACAACTCCCCATCCATTGCATCATCTAGCCTCCCTTATAATAACACTGTCTTAACAATATTTGTATGGTTACAGAGATTGGAACATTGATTCTACAAAATTTTGAAAGCAATTCAAATCAATCTTGTGATTTAAAATTTTACTTAAATTATATAATGGGTTGTTTTTCAGTAGCTATTCTTTTGGTCAAGTAGTTGGTTCTAAAAATCAGGATGATTAAAAATGTTTTTACCATTTTTTTCCTGTCTGATAAAAGATATAAGTTCATGTACTGAATGATATTTTTAGTAACATTATTAGGAAGACTATTTAGCTGGTAAAAATTTTTTTATTAATGGAATATCTATAATCATATTTGATTTAAAGTTTCAATTTGAGATTCATGCTTTCCATGACCAATTCTTAAATTTTCTACAGCTCATATGACACATTTAATTAATTTTTGTGCTTTTTGAATGTTGGTTGATCTTAACTGAAATGTAATTAAGAATAATGAAAATTCCTCAAGAATGTTAATCATTAAAATAAGGTCTTGTAAGAAATTCATGTTAGCTAATGTTTTCACCAAAGCAGAATTAGAAGAATGAGAAAAATGCATATATAATGCACAACACAGCAGCAGCAAATAAACTACACAGCCTATCCCAGTACCAATACTCAACCAATTTTAATAGTTTCATTTTCGAGTTCTTTAGCTACTCGTCTAACTTGGTTTTATTTTTATTAAATTGGTGATTAGTAGAATAAATTTTATTGAGAAATATTTTAAGTGATTTACTTATTTGATTTTAGATATGGATTCATCAAAGAGTAATTGCCACCAATTTTTTTTTAAACAGTACCAAATTATTTTTTAGGTAATTTTTCTAACAGTATTATAGCTATTTTAAACTTTCTTTCCAGAATTGCATTATCATCAATAAAAAATGAAAAGTTCACTTTCAAATGTTCATTATTTAAAAGGCAAGAATTATAAAAAGATACAATCTACTGGGGTTGACACAGATTCTTTTAAACCAATAAATAGCATTACTGCTCAGAAAATTCCTGAACATTTAAATTGATTTGAGCTGACTCAGAAAACACTACTTGTTTCCCTCCTGAGAATGTAAATTCCTTGAGCATGATAATGTTTTTTGTTTTTGTCTTTTTATTCCTAGCATTTAACACAGTGTTTGGCACAAATAAAGTGCTTAAATTTTAAAATTTATTCATACATGAAGAAATGGAGTCCCACAGAATTATAGTAATTTGTCTGTGGTTTCATAGCTATCAAATGGCAGAATTATGAGTTAAATCCAGGTCTTCTGAGTACAAGATCATCAAATTGTTTCACTGTTCTAAGGCTGAGCAATTTCTTCAGGTTCACAAAGCTAGGAAGAATAGAAGGCAGGACTGGAATTTACTTCTTTTGATTTCAAGACCTGTGCTTTTCCCACTCTATATTGTTGTTTTCAAAGAGGACAAAATGACATCACTGTGTTAGAGTCAAGTTATAGTATATCCCACTATCGCTGATCAGTCCTATGGGAGCTTAGAATACTTTGCCATAAAACAGGCACAGATGAACATTTGAGGTGGATTCTCTAATCTTACGCATGTTACATTTTTTCTGAGTTACTTCAATTCAACTTTGCTCTTAGAGCACAGCGCTTTCTATGATGAAGTCATACCAAGTTGGGTGTACTCCATGTTATGTAATCAGTTCTGAAGTTCTTAAGATCTTCAGAGTGTCCTCGTATCACTTTTTCTGATCATGAGGTGAGTGCTTTCTCCTCCCCCCCAAAAAAAGACTTTTCCCCCCTATTCTATAGAATAGGATAGTAAATTGTCTGTACAATCCAAGTAATGGGTACAGAATTGAACTTTGGTAGCAGTTTTAAACATATTTCCCTGATGTCAGATATCCGAGTGGGCAATGTTAGGAAATAGAATCCCATAGCTAGATGGTTCTCCAGATTTAAAATGAATATGATCTACAAACTTTTTTACAAACTTGGATTTACAAACTTTTAGGATTCAAGATCATTTTTTTCAATCAGTTGTAGCCTTAAGCAGTAAGAAAGCTTACTCTCAGCTGTTGCTTCTCTGAGTTAAAACAAAATTTTCTTCCTCACTCGGGTTCAATTCGTTAGCATTTGTTTCTACTGGAATATCTTACTGATAAAAAGGGTAGTTTTCAATCTTTTAAAATTGGTGGGAAAAGAGTGTAAAGAGAACCAACACCTGAAGAAAGGTCAGGGCTGGGATCTTGAAGGCTGATTTTTCTCTAGTTCCTGCCCCTGTTTTTCCATTTCTAGTTCTTGTATCCTATCTCTTGTCTTGCCTTTCCTCATAGAAAGTGTATAAAACAAACATATTTGATGTGCTCAATAAGCATACTATACCATCTAAGATACTGATGACAGGTAAAGACAGATATAAGTGATAGGTATAGATAATACTTGCTATTCTAAGTTCACATTATATGTAAAACTTCTTTAGTTGACCTTAGCTAAATCTTTCAGCTTAATTTCTAACTTGGTCTCTACAGTGGCCAAAATTCCTTCCCAAGAGGCCACTTTGGCTTAGTGTTATGTGGGCTATGAATTTATCTCATTTGAGACATGGGTGGTCTGCACTCTAAACAATTAAAGATACAGGACACATAATAAACCTCCCCAGTTTAAAAGCTAATGAAAGGCAGAAAAGGGGGGGCGATTATATCTAAAGATCACTTTTCTTCTTATCTGTAAAATAATCTGAATCTATTATAAAAATGAGGAGTGTCATATAATGCACAGCAAAATTTTTAAGTGTAAAACACACATTAGTTCAAAAGTTAACCTAAGTTGATTTCTACTTCACTTTAATTTTTAAAACTCCCATCTATACAATTACATTTTCTAAGGCTTATATCAGCAGTATTGCCTTTCTCTTCTAACTGTAAAACCATGAGCCAATTATTCTGAGTGCTCTTATCACCCTTAAAACATTTCTAAAGAATGTTAATCCTTACATTCCCGAACCTGGCCACAGGTCAGGAAAGTAAAAGGGAAAGAAAGGTCATTTTGAAAACTTAAGTTAAGGGTTTACTAGAGTAGTTAACAAAACATACAGATTCTCTGTCAAACTTTTTATTTTGAACTCTGTGCACAGGACTGCATTTATATAGATTCAGAGAACTGAAACAGAGGCACAGTTAAATATACAAACAGACCCAAGGCCTTAAAATAGTGGAAGCTAGAAAACATTCAGAGGAATGTGACAGTGACTTTGGGAAAATCATTCTACTCTCAATTTGAGTTACTACCTCTCTGCAGTCACATATAAAAAATTTTCCTTAAAAATATTTTAGTAAGTACACAAGAAAGTTCTGGAACCCACCTACATACTTTAGAAATATAGATTATTCCAATTCTTGAGTTCCTACTTCAGTTCTTTTATGTTTCCTGAGAATGCTTTTTTAGTTTCATTTTCTTTTTTTTTGAAATTCCAATTGGCCTAATCCTCCCTAGAAGAGAAAGGTTTTAGATCCTTCCCCCTCCTTTTCAATTTTGATTTTTTTTTTTAATGTTTTCTTTAAGTGACGAAGGCATAGATTCTGTTTCCCTCTTAATGGTTTCTAGCAGTCATAGATTATAGTATTTCCATTCAAGGTGTTTGAATTTTTGGCCCTACCTTATGGAAGGACATTTAAAAATAGTTAATTTTATCCTTACCAAAGGGTCCTCACTCTGGTTAATAGTTTTTGAGAATTAAGTCCTAGAACTTGAAAGCATTCAAACTGTATTGCCCTTAAGAGCTCTGATAAAGTGGACCCTGTATTTTGTCCATAGGTTTTACTGGTATTCTCAATTAAAGAGGCAACTCAACCAAAAATGGTGGGAATATGGACTCAAGTGGGACTAGATATTTATTGGACACAAGAAGCCATTGCTGGTATCAGGACATCCAGAAGCTTTCCCAGGATCAGGGAAGATATAATCTCTGATGAACCCCACTGCTACCACCATTATTGTTAGTCCTGAAATAAATCAAATTCATAAGTGAAAAAAGGCATCTTTAATTGAGACAAAGAGAGTCATAAGAGCCTGAATCACTGAATCTGAGTACATGAATGCTCAACAAGTGATGCAGAGAAAAGCTTTTATACTTTCAGGAAGAAAAAGATGTGGGAGTATTATATGAGGAGTGAGACTTGGTCATGAGGTTCCATCTGCACTTGACAATCCAAGCAAGAAAAGCTACTTCATTCTAGTTATTTTGTTCTTCATGCTCTAACTCACCATAAATCTCAATGAAAAAGATAAGAATATCTGGTGAATGTGGCTAGACCAAGACAGTTTCTGTTTAGAGGAAAAGAGATTCCAATCTGGGGTCCCCTAAACAACCTAACTGAGCCTCAAGAATAGGACTGCAAAGATATGACCAGGATTGTTTAGAGGGAGGAGGGAACTTCTCTCACTGTCAAGACAACCTTTTGACAAAGAGTTTGACAAAAATGCACTTGCTATTAATTTTTCCTGTCATTACCAATGTGCTGTGCATGGGTAATAAGGGAAAATGCACAATTGTACTGAAGCCTGGAATGGCCTATAGCTTAATGCACTCTATTTTGTTTGGAGGTTTAGCATTTAATATATGTCACATATGTGTGTTTTTGCATCATTTAGTTTTTTTTTTTTTTTAAGCAATGACATGTGAAGGTTACTTTTAAAATTTGTCCCTCTCTACACACCAAAGGGGAGGAAAATGATGAGGTAGTCAGTATTAATTCTCATCCATCTTTGCTCTAAGTTCTGGTCAGGAATAATGGCAGGGCCATCACATTTGATGAACTGGATAAAGTCAAACACCATCAGGAAGGCTGCATTTGTTGGAAGCATGCAATCATTAGCTGGAGTTAAATGGTGCACAGAGAGGATTTTAACCAGTCACCCAAACTATAAAGATAAGGGACTGAGAAAGGAAACAGTGGGAATAAAAGGGATATAGCCTTTACTTGTACCTGTAATGCTGTGAGGCTAATAAGCACTATAGAAGTTTACATTAGTGTTGATATTTTTGAAGGTAGTTTACATAAAGTCTTTTTCTTTTTTTACATAAAGTCTTATAGTCATCTGACTATAAACACGTTTGTAACTATGACCTGGAATTTTGTTGTTGATACTGTTTCTAATCATAGGAGAATAATAAGTGTTTACATTTAGAAACAATTTTTTAAAAGCATATTTTGAACTTTATTGAATGTAAATAAATGACTCTGTAACAAAATCAGTAAATAATATCCTTTCAATTATTACATGAGATTGGAATATTGGAATATTACATATGCTGATAATAGTGTGGTAGTTAATAACAAAGTTTACTGTTGTTTTTGTAAGCTTCATAGACATTTCAAGTTTTCATGCTTCTAGCCTTCAGATATTATTAAAATGGCTTTGTGCATTTATACTTTTTCATTGATAATTTACTTGAGCAAACATTTTGGCAAAACACATCTTTTATCATTTTATTTATAAAAGTAAATTTCTGCATTTACTAGCTGGGTGACCGTGGCAAGTCACTTAACCTCCATTGCCACATTCCCCCCAAAAAATTCAGTATCTTGGATTCTCAGAATGACAGAAAGTAGGGGTGGAAGGATTATAGTGTTTCATAATAGAATGTTCAACTGGAATTTGTTTTATTACTATCTGACTTTTTTTAAAAGCACATTTATAATAATATTTTAACCTTTTTTCCTCCCATTAATATTATTTTGTTTTATTGCCAGATTTATGAGCTTCAATAACCTGTGTTCTCTTTTGTATTTTAAATAGCTTAGCAGTTATCTAATTTTTAAATGTTGCCATAAATATTATTATTATGGTATTTTTAGGCAAACTTCATTTTCATACCAAGTGTGACTTATGTCAGATTCAGTTTTAATAAAGGTACCTTCTCTCTTTATTTTTACTTCATTTTTTTCTTAAAAAGTATGATTTTCTTTTAATCACTTTCTAATCAAAATGTGAAAAGATGCTACTAAAAGCATATTGTACATTTAGTTAAATCAAGATGACTAATTAGAATAACTTTCACTACTGCTTTATGTATCAATGTTAAATGATTTGAAAAGGCCAACTCCCTTGTAGTAGTTCTGAGGTATATTACTAAAGCAATAGAGATAAAGATGTCACATATTCAACTAATTTCCTTTTTGGAAAAATCTCATTGTGAGTTTTAATTTTTCATTAAGAAACATTCAAAATTTTTCTGCATTTCATGTTGAGCTTTTATCAAAATTTATTTAAATCAACATTTGACAGTGACTATGCTAATAAATTATGTATCCAAAATTCCTGAATGATTTCTTTTCCTGTATTCTTTAATAGGGTTGGAGTACACTGTGATTTAACATAATGTAATAATAAAACATTTAAATCAGTATCAAAACTTTGATTATGTTAGTGATGATGCATGCCTGTTGTAGCTGACAGTATGGGTCAGTAAATTCTTCATTGAATGCCTTTCAATAATTTAAAATAAATCACATATAGAGTACTGTGTTAGATTGTAGGATTCAAATTTAAATCATTAGCCCTCTTTTCATACATATTTGAACTAAAATTGAAAGCGCCACACAAATATTCCACTGTTCTGCTTTAAGAATTTAGTTGTAGATTTGCCACACTGAGAAATCATATGATGTTACTTGTGGCTTTTAAGTCACTTAAATGACATGTGATGTTTTTAAAGTTCATTTAAAATCACAGTATTAAAGAGTGTATCATGACTTTTTTGGAAAGCTGGTTACCAAATATTTTGCCAGCGTATCCTTACTTATGACTCTTAGTGGAACAGGATTCCCAAGTGCCATTCCCCCAAATCCTCACCCAGATCTTGTGATCTTCTAATTTATGTCATTCTGGGCTTGCAAAATGTATGTATGTATATTGGGGTTCAGAGGATCACGGACCTAAAATTGTAAGGCTACTAAGGTGAATTCATTTGTTTATTTGCTTTTTCTTTATGCATAGTAATGAAAATGAAACATTTTTAATGGATAATTTCATTTAGTACTTACTAAACAAATGGGAAGATGGTATGCCTCCGTTTCTATTATGAACTTAAAAAAACAGAACAAAGTGTTTTTTTTTTCATGAAATTGCAAATCAGAATTTTTTAAAGATTGTATTTTTTAGATATAAAATAAATTGAACATGACTTTCAAAACAACAAAATAAAATCACAGTGTTGTAAATTATTCCATGTTTATCACTTTTAGTTTTAGCTTCATTATCAAAATGTATTGGTAGCTGACAAAAAGGTTTTTTGCATTTCTAAACTGAGGATAAATTGTATCATCAGACTGAAATTACCCTCATACATTATCTATGTGGAGAATAACTTACTAAATTTACAATTTTTTTTACTCTTAAATTAGCTCTCTTATGCCACCCAATTGGATAATCTCTCCATGAAATCATAAGAGGGTATATTCATGATGCTAAATCCTGTTAAAACATAAAATAACTATTGTAAAATTATTTATATAATATATCTCAAAACCACAATGAGTGATTATTGTATTATTTTCACAGCAGCTCCTCTTCTTTAGTCAAAAGCTAATATTTTCATAGTACTGTGAATCTGCATGTATTTTAAAAATTGATAAATTAATATCCCCAATGCAGCTATATATTTTCCTGAAAGACCTATGATGTAAATGCGGAAGGAAATATATATTTTATGTATAGTAATAATGATGTTTATAATAATAGCTAACATTTCCATAGTACCTTCAATGTGCTAGGCACTGTGTTAAGCACTTTAATAATGATGATAATAATTAACATTTGAATAGTGCTCACTCTGTGCCAGGCAGGTTGCACTTTACGTTATCTCATTTGATCTTTACAACCATCCTGGAAGGTAGATATTATTATTATTTCTATTTAGTAGATGAAGAAACTGAGGCAGACAGCAATTAAATGACTCGCCCAAGATCACACAGCCAATAAGTGTCATGTCTTCCTGACTCTAGAACCAGTATTCTATCTACTGTACCACCTCACTGCCTATATATATGTTTATATATACGCATATGTATATATGTATTGTATAACTGTGCATATATCCCATATGTCCTTTGAAAAAGCAATGAATTTGGACTCAAGAGATGGATTTGAAACTAGGCAAATTATTGATTATTTTCCTTAGTTTTAACCTCTTTATTTCTAAGATAATAACAATAATACATTCCAATTCATCCTCATAGGAACATTGTAAAGATCAAAGGAGTTAAAATACATCTAAAGTCACTTTAAACCAGAATCATGGGACATTACCTTGGAGGTTATCTGGGTCCACTGTCTTACTTTGCAGATGAGACACTGAGACCTAGAGAGCTTGACTCCTTGCCTAAGGTCACATAAGGAATCAATGGTAGAGTAAGGATATGAATCCAGATTAGTAAAGGTGCTAAGTGCAGCACATTTTCCACTTGATTTGATTCTAGGGAATGCTAGCAGGCAGGCTATAGTCATGATTATTATTGCATTGGAATGCCCTCCATTCTCCTCAATAGGAAGCTTGAATACCATGTAGTCTCTTTACCCCATATAGAAGATGTATGACTTCTGCCTGCATACAATCTATAACCTTTGGGCTGGGCTGTCAACACTGCTAGCCCTGGAGGAGTTCAGAAGACTATATTCCAGGCAAGGTAAATGACCTGCTTAAATGAATAGAGGCAAGAAATGGCAGGTCAGGTTTGAGAAAAAGATTGTAGGACAGATTGACTGGAATGCAGAATGTAAAATGGACTGGAAAGGTCAGTTGGAACCTGATTATGGAGGACTTGAAATGACAGGCTAAAGAATTTATTTGTATTATCTAAAAAGTAATAAGGAGCTACTAAAGATTTGTACAAAGAAGAGTGACATTGTCAGACTTGTACTTTAAAAAGGTGTAAGAAATCACTTTGGCAGTGGATAGAGGATGGATTAGAAAAGGGAGCAACTGGAGTCTAGGCAACCAGTTAGAAGTCTAGTCTAGATGATACAGTGATTTGAGTGCCAGGCCTAGAGTCAGGAAGACTCATTTTCCTGAATTCAAATTTGACCTCAGAAATATACTAGCTTTATGACCCTAGACAAGTCCCTTAACTTGTTTGCCTCAGTTTTCTTATCTGTAAAATGAGCTGGAGAAGGATGGCAAACCACTCCAGTATCTTTACTGAAAAAACTCCAAAGGGGGCCATGAAGAGTTGAACATGACAGGACAATAGTTAAGATAGGATGTAAGGAAAGGTTGAATTATGGTAATGGGCTAAGCATAGAGAAGGAGACTGTGAAAGTAGAATAAATAATATTGCATATAGGGTCAGACTAAAAGATGATTCTACTATTTTGAACCTGAATAATTAGGAGGAAGATGTATGATAAACAAAAATAGGGGAAGTTAGGTTTTGGGGTATGTTAGTGGGTTCAACTTTGAACATGTTAGAAGTGCAAGAATTACATCAAGCAAGCAATACTATGCCTACTGGGCACTAGACTATTAGACATCAAAGAGGAGGTATATAATTGGCAGCTGGAGATGCAAGATAGGAAGAAATGAGATTTGGCAATCATCTATATATTGATAATATCTGAACCAATAGAAATGGTTCATATCACCAAGGCAGAGAAAAGAGAACATATGGCAGACTCTTTTGGAACATTCTCTTAGAGAAGGAGAGAATGATGATAAACCTGAGAAAGAGACTAAAAACTTCTTACACAAATCCTGAGAATCATATTATAGGAAGCATATGAACAAGCTGGAGCATATAAATTTGATATATCTTCCCCTCTTCCTGACTTTTCTATTCCTATAAAGAGTACCCTTGTAAAGGGCTGAAATTCTGAGTAGGTGCACTGGAATCAGACAACTGAGCACTTAAGGCTAATTATCTATTGGACAATACTCTGTTAGCATATACTTGGAAAATGGCCCTTCTCACTGTTCCATGCTGGCTTGATCTTTTGGTGTATACAGATAATTGTAGGAGGTATTAGGGGGTGGAGTAAGACAAGTCAGAGTCACTTTGGAGGAGGACAAGGAGAAGGGAGGTCAATCTGTGGAGAGCATGAACTATCCCCTTTACTTCTCCCCCTAAAGACCAAAGGCTTTTGCTTTTCCTGACTGGCTGATCCTGAGGTCAACAGGGAGCTAACTCAGAC
This sequence comes from Sminthopsis crassicaudata, assembly GCF_048593235.1. NCBI lineage: Eukaryota > Metazoa > Chordata > Mammalia > Dasyuromorphia > Dasyuridae > Sminthopsis > Sminthopsis crassicaudata. Next base: position 292,739,128 of record NC_133617.1, on the reverse strand, counting down.
TTCACATAATCTCATCCTCTTAGTTGACTAGCCTTGAATCTCTGGTATCATCCTTGACTTCTCACTCCTTCTCACACACTTCCCAGCCTACCTTTCCGATATTTTAATCTGTTATCAAGATCTATCTTCACAACATCTCTCATTTATTCTTCTTTCCTCTTCTACTCATCACCTTATGCTTAGACTATTTCATTAGCTTGCTGATGGAGGTCCCTGCCACAAGTCTCTCCCTAAGCCAATATCTCCTCCATTCCATTGTCAAATTGATCTTCCTAAAACACAAATCTGACTATTATCTGATTATATAGCTCTTCTGCCCCTTCCCATTCGATAAACTTTAGTGGCTTCCTCTGGTCTCCAAAATATAAATTTCTCTGACTTCAAAGCTTATTATGAGCTGTTTCTTTTCTACCTTTCCAGTCTTTTTCTACCTTATTTCTCTCCAGGTATTGTATAGTCTGGTGACACTGACCTATTAGTTATTCCTCTCTTTAAAAAATTCATCCACCTAATCTGCATTTTCACTGGCCGTCTCCCATTCCTAGAACTCTTACCTCCTAGTTTCCATCTCTGACTGGAGTCCCATAGTCTACAAGAAGCCTTTGCTGATCTCCTTTATTGTTCATGCCTTCCCTCTGTTGATAATCTCCAACTTATCCTATATGTATTTTAACAAAGTTTTTGTATGTTGTTTCCTCTTGATAGGTAGTGAATTTCTTGAGAACAAAGACTGTTTTTTAGTTTGCTTGTTTTCAGGCCTGGCAGTGGAGGAGAATTCTTTGTATTTCCAGAGTATTTATCATAGTGCATGGGTCATAATAGGTGCTTTATAAGTGCTTATTGACTTGTCTTAACTAATCTTGAGAAAACTTTTAACTATTCCATACATATGTAGATTAATTAAAAGAACTAATAATGTTTAACTTGGAGGAAAAACTTATTATTTCTTTCTTTAAATGTTTTGCTTGGGCCTATTCAACCAGGAATCATAGTCAGAATATATAGAAAGGAAGATTTTGGTCCAATTACAATGGAAAATTTGTTAATAATTATATGCCTTCTCATAATGTGATGAGTATCTTGTCATAGGAAGTCTTCAACTAGAGACTGCATAACTACTTAGAGATAACAACTCTGAAGAAGATTTTTTTAAAATAGTTTTTATTTACCAGATATTTGCATGGGTAATTTTATAGCATTGACAATTGCCAAACCTTTTGTTCTAATTTTTCCCCTCTTCTCCCCCTCCCAGATGGCAGGTTCACCAATACATGTTAAATATGTTAAAGTATAAATTAAATACAATATATGTGTAAATGTCCATATAGTTGTTTTGCTGTACAAAAAGAATCAGACTTTGAAATAGTGTACAATTAGCCTGTGAAGGAAATCAAAACTGCAGGCTGACAAAAATAGAGGGATTGGAAATTCTATGTAGTGGTTCATAGTCATCTCTCAGAGTTCTTTCGCTGGGTGTAACTGGTTCAGTTCATTACTTCTCTATTGGAATTTATTTGGTTCATCTCATTGTTGAAAATGGCCACATCCATCAGAATTGATCATCATATAGTATTGTTGTTGAAGTATATAATGATCTCTTGGTCCTGCTTATTTCACTCAGCATCAGTTCATGTAAGTCTCTCCAGGCCTTTCTGAAATCATCCTGTTGGTCATTTCTTACAGAACAATAATATTCCATAATATTCATATACCATAATTTATTCAGCCATTCTCCAATTGATGGGCATCCACTCAGTTTCCAGTTTCTGGCCACTACAAAGAGGGCTGTCACAAACATTCTTGCACATACAGGTCCCTTTCCCTCCTTTAAAATCTCTTTGGGATATAAGCCCAGTAGAACCCTGCTGGGTCAAAGGGTATGTACAGTTTGTTAACTTTTTGAGTATAGTTCCAAATTGCTCTCCAGAATGACTAGATGTATTCACAATTCCACCAACAATGTATCAGTGTCCCTGTTTTCCCACATCCCCTCCAACATTGAGCATTATCTTTCCCTGTTATTCTAGCCAATTTGACAGATGTATAGTGGTATCTCAGAATCTTATATGCATTAGTTTTGTTTGTACAAAAACTTTTTAATTTGATATAATGAAAGTTTTCTCTTTTGTGATCAATAATGGTCTTTAGTTCTTCTTTGGACATAAATTCATTCCTCTTCCACAGGTCTGAGAGGTAAACTATCCTATGTTCCTCTAATTTATTTATAATCTCATTCTTTATGCCTAGGTCATGAACCCATTTTGACCTGATTTTGGTGTAAGGTGTTAAGTATGGGGCAATGCCTAGTTTGAAGAAGATTCATTTATTAAGTATAGGCAATATGACCTCTGTGATTCTTTCACATTTTGAGATTCTGTAATTTTGCTTTATTTCAGAGATGTTATAGATTAATTGGGTTTTTCTAGGTTGGGCTGGGAATCTAAGTATCATTTATGCCTTTAAAAATTAGGAATGTGCTTTCCAGTACCTCCCTCGTGACCACTTTCCTAATCTTTCCCATACCAAATAGTCTTCCACTACCAATATTATTGTTATTTAGCAAATTTTCAGTTCTGTCTTTTTTTATATCCCTTTTTGTGGGGTTCTTGGCAAGATATTAGAGTGGTTTATTATTTCCTTCTCTCCGGCTCATTTTACAGATGAGGAAACTGAAGCATACAGGGTTAACTGACTTGCTTAAGATCACAAGCTAGTAAGTGTCTGAGAATGGTTTCTAATTCAGGAAGATGTCTTCCTGACTTCAGGCCTCACTCTCTCCATTAAATCACTTAGCTGCCTCTACCACAAATATTTCTTATATACTCATCTCTTTTTGTTTCTTTCCTGAACCATCACCCCCAAAAGAATGTAAACTACATTGGGGTAGGAACTTTAGTTTTTGTCTTTTTAGTTCCAATATTTAGCACAGTTTTTGGTGTATGGTAAGCTTTTAATAAATTAATATTAAATCAAATTGAAAATCTAGAATTTTGTAATATTTTGGAATATAAATTATTTGTAAATTGGGAATTAAGAGGAAGGTCTCTAAGAATTGCTCAAAATTCTATTGACATTGTGAAGCTAATGATTTGTGGAATATAATATGAGGCAGGTAGGTAGTGAAGACTTGGAGTCATAAAGACTAATTTGAGGAAGACTTACAAGTCAATCCTCAGGGTAACATTCCTAAAAAGCATCATGAAAATAAAAAAGGAGGAATACTGACATATAGAATCTGTGGTAAATAAGTGATTGGATTTTTATGACCGCCAAAACCTGTAATCTTTCTGGAGAGACTAATGAAAATACACTTTTCAACATATGATTCTTCATGACAAAATGTTAATTCTGATAATCAGTTTTCCTAACATAGTAACCATGAAATAAGCCATAAAATTCAGGGGAAAAGAGAGGCAGCATAGGACAAAAGGGGAAAGGGCAAAGGCTGCAAATGTCACAAGAATCCAGAGGTAAAAAGGAAAAGGAGGAATATGTCATCTCCCCTCTGGCCTAGTGGTTGAACTGTTCCCTACTGAAAAGTACACATCTCAGGGGGAGTCCCTATCCCTGTCAGTCAGAAATCAGAACTCCAGCTTGGAGTTGGTTCTGTCCCACATGGCTCTTCTCTGACCTGACAATAGGGTATCAGAAGACATGGGCAGCTGGAGACATAGGGCTCTCCAACCCTGTGACCACCATTTCACTTATCCATAAACTTAGCTGCTTTTCCATTTTTTTCATTACCTTCATTGGGCATTTGAGAAAGTTACTTCCACACTTTCTGTAGTAGATGAATAAAAACTTTTATTCCTGTAGTGGATATAAGGAATCACTGATTCTTTAATAACAAATCCACAGAAATTGTAGATGCCTACTTTTCAGCATGGAGTATATCTAACAACTTTGTTCACTAAGCTGCAAGATTGACTTTGCATGCTTGAGCTTAGAACCCCAAGGACTTGTACTGTGCTTTGGAAGCATAATTGCAACAGAGAACTTGTTTTAAAGTAAACAATGAAAGTATAAAGCAAATACGCAGGGCCTCTTTACAATGTGGGGTGAACAAGACCAGTGAAGCATTTCAGTAGGATACTAGCAATATACAAACTTGCATGTATTGTACCTCTCATTTTTTTTTCCTCTACTATACATACCTATAAATGTGCTTTACGAATGGGAGAGTGAGATGGTTACTAATAAATTAATGAAAATGTTTGAGGTCCCTAAATTTAAACACAGGAATATTGAGGAATAACTGAACTTAGCTGTATGACCCTGGTCAAGAAACAATTTCTTTCAGACTCAATTTTTTTTTTTTTCTCTAGTTCTTTTTTTTTTTTTTTTTTTTTTTTTTTTTTTTTTTCAATTTTGTGCAACTCCTGACCTTGTTTTTTTTTTTTTTTTTTTTTTTTTTTTTTTTTTTCTTTTTTTTAGCAAAGAAACTGGAGTACTTTGCCATTTCCTTTTCCTGGCACATGGTAAAGGCTTAATAAATGCTTGTTACTTCCTTTCCTTAAGATAACAAAGCCTTCTGGACTCTAGGCTAAACATCCTTCATTCTTTCAACTCATCCTTGTCATAGTTTCGAGTCTTTTCAACAGTTTGCTTGTCATTATCTGGTTATACTCCAGCTTATCAGCATATTATAATGTGGGGCCCAGAATTGGGCTCAACATTTCACACGTAGTTTGCCAGGACAGAGGACTTGGCCTTACTTGTTTGTTGAAACATCTTGCCATTCTTAATAGTCTAGTTGATAAAAATGTGTCCCTCCTCTTCATTTTATAGTTGACAAACCTGATATTAATACAGCGTAATGTCAATGAAATGGGGATAACAATAACATCAACCTCATAAAGTGTTTGTGAAAATCAAATGAAATAATATGTATAAAAGATTTTGCAAATCAGAGTGGTGCTACATAAAAGTGGATATTATTATTACTTTACCTTCATAAATCATAAAAAATCCAGAAAAATGTGGGAAATGTTTTGAAATGACAATAAAAAACAACAGATTTCCTTTAAATGAGGGAATTATGCTATTATGTTTAATGTGTGTTATACATTAATGGATATTGATTATACACAAATGCATGTTCTAATAGCAGTCACTTCCTTTTCTGTCTCTCCATATCAGTTGGGTGGTTGTGGAGAAGTTATTTCATACCTCTATCTTCCCGGATCTCTTTTCCACTTTTCTGATATGAGAAATTTTCTAGTTAAGGTTTTTTCCAACTCTGGGCTCAAGGTGTAGTTTTCGAGTGGAAGCAATACACAGACTTTATTAAACATAAAGTAGTACTTCATACTCTCTCCCTTAAGGTGGAGCTATCTGTAGAGAAAAGCATTTACTTCCATTTTATTCTAACTTAAGCAATGCTCTTTTTTATTTTATTTTTTTCATGGAATATCTTTATTATCAGATATCTTTCTTGCCTTTTTGTTTTTTTTTTTTCCTCATGTCCTCTTTTCATTTAGTATGGTACTATTTTTAGGGGGAGGGGATTAAGGCAATTGGGGTTAAGTGGCTTTCCCAAGGTCATACAGCTAGTAAGCATTAAGTATCTGAAGCCATATTTGAATTCAGGTCCTCCTGATTTCAGGGCTGCTGCTCTAACCACTTCACCATCTAGTTGCTGCTAGTATGATATTATTACTGGGAGACTGGGGAAGGAGAGGAAGGAGATGGATTTTTGTATGTAGTACCTACCTCTATTCATGTCTTTTGGTTGTGCCTTCCTTATGGGGAGACTGCCAAATTTTAAAATTGTTTCTTGTTCAGTAATAACTAATACTGTATGACCTCAAAACGACATCTCTCCTTGTACCCTTCTGACAGAGATATTCTTTTATTCTCAATTTATTAAGAGATCATCAAAGTGTTGTGTATTAATTTGACAACCTCTTCTTTGAAAGGCAAGAATGGTTTCTTTGTATTCTATATTATACCTGTCTTATTCATGATTTATCCTAGTATTGTTTTTTTTCAGAGCTAGATTTTAAACCAACAGGACTATCATTTTGGGGGCCTACCTTTTCCCTATGTTAAGGCAAAAAAAATTTTTTTTTGCTGGTTGCCCAAAATGACAAACACCAGTTGCCATGATTATGTCTAAAAGTGGGGGTGAAAGTAAGAAGAGTGAAAGATTCCCAATTACTTTATTTTTCTTTCCAAAACAAGGAAGGGAGAAATTATAAAATTTCTTCTTCTTCCTTTTTTTTTTAAGTTGACTCTAAATGATCTTTTATAAATAGAATTTCTATAAAGTGGACTGTCTTTTTTCAAAGGCAAAAGTAACTCTGCCACCAAAATGATCTCTTCTCTTAAAGGGTGGAAATTCTTTGAGCATTAAAGACTTTCATTTTGAAGAAGTTAAAATGCAAATAATTCTTATAAGAGTAACACTTTAAGAAGTTATCAGGTAGTATTTTACAAAGGATTTGTTTGATTCTCTTAAGGATTATGAAAGTGGCAGTGCCACTTAAATTTTTTTTTAATTGTGTATATTGCAGGATTTGGAATCATAGAATTCCAGTTTTAATTATGGGATTATGCTATTTACTACCTCTGTGTTACTGTGTGATTTTGAGAGATTGCTTAATCCCTCTGGTTCCATTTACAAAAGGAAGGCTTTGGACTTGATGACCTTTAGGTCACTAACAACTCAAGTCTCCAATCCTATAAATCCCAACATTTTGGGGTTGAAAAGGACTTCAGAAATCATCTAAACTCATATGAGCATGAAACATCAACTCTCTCTTCTTGAATACAGGAAACTCACCGCCTCCCAAGGCAGTTAAATTCCAATTCTGAATATTTTTTATTGTTGGTGTGTTTTTCTTATTGTGAAATAAAAATCTTTCCACGTGCAGTTGCTACTCATTGTTTTCTGTTCTGTAGTCTGAGACCTAATAGAACAAGTCTAATCCTCTTCAAATCCTTTAAGACAGAGAGCTGGTTGGCACAGTAGATTGGAATTAGACATGGAACCAGGGACACCTGAATTCATATTAGGTCTCAGACACTTAGTAGCTGTAATGACCCTGGATAAGTTACTTAAATGTTTTCTGCCTCAATTTCCTCAACTGAAAAAATAAGAACAGTAATAATAACTACTTCCCAGGGTTATTATGAGGATCAAGTTTCTGACCTACTCTGCTATCTTTCCAGAATTCCCAGTAAATGAGATAATATTTTAAAAACATTAAATAGTGCCTGGCACATGTTGTTCAATTGTTTTAGCCTTGTCTGACTCTTTCATGACCCTGGATGGGGTTTTCTTGGCAAAGATAATGGAGTAACTTGACATTTCCCTCTCCTGGCATATAGTAAAAGCTTAATAAATGCTTGTTACCTTCTTTCCTTAAGACAACAAAACCTTCTGGACTGAAGGCTAAACATCTCCTATTCTTTCTGTCTATTTTTGTATGGTATATCAGGGTTTTGAGTCATTTCAATAGTGAATTTGTGTTTCTCTGACTAGACTTTAGCTTATCAACATATGTGAGATCCAGAACTATGCACTACATTTCACATATAGTTTGCTAGGGCTGTGGACAATAGGGTCATTACTTTCTCTGTTTAAAACATTTTGCCATTCTTAATAGTCTAGATGAGAATAATGTGTTCCTCTCCCTTATTTCCCAGATGAGGAATCTGACATGAACCTAGCCTAATGTCAAGTTAAGAGTTTTTGGCTGCTGTGCCATCCTGCTTATGAAGCTCATGGTTCATTATAAACCTGAACTTCTTTGTATATAAACTCTTAAATAGCCCTATGTACTTCATCTACTTGTGCACTTGATTTTTGAACATACATGTTGAATTTCATTTTTATCTTTATTTAATTATGACTTAGATTTGGACTATCATTCCATCTTGTCAAGATCTCATTGCAATCCATTTCTATCAGAGAGTAATTATATCTCTTAGTGTAATCAACCAGTCAATAATCATTAAGTTCCAAACACCCCCAAGCTTATTGGCTAAGCACTGGGTAAATAACAAAATGAAAATCCTTGCCATCAAGGAACTTCTGAGATAATCAGGAAAACAATGAATAATACGTGTCAATATAAATGTGGGGGAAAGAGAAGCACTAGAAACTTAAGGGATCAAGAAAACTCTAATGAAATTAGTTTTGAGGCAGATATTAAGGGAGTGTGCATTTCTGGCAGCAGTAGATGATAGTTTGTACAAAAATTCTGACATGAGAGATAAAACATTGTTTGTATTTGGTTTAGGTACAGTGTATGAAGTGGAGTAATGGTCAATTAGAAGAATAAGCTTGAGTCATATTATAAAGGTATTTAAATGCTAAGTGGAGGATTTTACACTTAATCCCTAAGGCAAATCATACCCTTAAGAGCTTATTGAGTAGAAGAATAATATGGTCATGGCTTTGGCCATGACTTTGGTAGATTTGTAAAAGAGACTGAATTGGAGAGAGACTTGAAACATGGAGCATTATAAGAACACTATTTCAATAGTCCAGGCCAGAGGTAATGAGGGTTTGAAATTGGGTGATGGTTGTGATGTTATGCCACAGTCTCCTTGAGCTGTTGTTCTACCTCAGTTTCCCTGCACTAGTTTTCCCTTATTGTCCTGACTGAGTTACACTGAATTGTTCTATCTCAGTTTCCTTAACTGTTCTGCCTCAATCTCCTTAGTTGTAAAACCCCCGGTTCATTAAGACTGAGGACCATTTGCTCTAAGGTTATAAATTGTCAATGGGAGAGGAGGAGCACATCAGAGATCCTGGCTCCCAAGCTCTCTCTGCCTTCAAAAAATTTGTGACATTGTCCCTCTAAAATATTCCAAGAGATAAGACCATCCCGGATACTTCAATTGACATCCTTACTCCTGTTTATTCAAACATCCTGACTCTGATTTTCAGTAAGATTTTATTGCCTCTCCCCATCCTGACAGAACCAAAATGTTCTGTAAGAACTTTTCCCACTCTGCTATTCTTTTCTTTGTTTGAAAGCTATAAAAGGGTTTGGCATTCTCCCATTCATCAGTGGATACTTTGAGACAAGAATCCTGTCTAGTCAATTAAACTCTCCAATTAATAAAATATTAAAACCTCTCTAATCTCTATTTTGCCTCAGTTTCTCCGGCATTACAGTGAGGGTGGAGAGAGGAAAAAGGATAAAAAAGATGCCAAGAAATGGACATTAATTGAATATACAAAGTAAAGTGAGGAGTAGAAGGATGACCCAATGTTGAGTGACTAAAATATTGGTGATGCTTTCAACAGAAATAGTAAAGTTAGAAAGAAATTTTTTTGAAAGATAAGGAGTTCTTGGCCATGTTAAGTATGATATGCCCACCAGACATCTGATTGGAAACATCTAAGAGACAAATAATGATACAAAATGAGAGTTCAGGGATCACTAGAAATGCTAGAGGGAGTCACCTGCATGGAGATAATATTTATTTACCCATATGACCTTAAAAAGTGTAGGGAGGGGAATATAGCACCCAATCAAAGCTTAGAGTTATACCTACTCCTGGAGATAGGACATGGAATGGTTGTCCAATAAAAGAGACTTACAAGGAGAGAGCAGAGACCTGGAAAAGAGTCCAAATTTTGTATTTAATACTCTGAGTCACCATTTTAACTGTGAGCTCACTCTAAAAAAGACCATTGAGTTTTTGTATCTATTATATGAAATCAAATGGTAACTGTAAAACAATATACTATTAAAACACAGAAACAGGATAATTTTTTTTAATACCATACAGCGGGAAGTGTCATAGAATACAGATCAGAGGACCTAGGTTCAAATGCTAGTTTTGTTATTTAGTGTCTGTATGAAGTAACTATAACATATATTAATATATCATAACAGTTTTATAAAGTATCAAGTCAAATGCTATCAGAAATTTTATCATTAGGGGAGTTCAGGAAAATATGATTAAATGTGGAAATATGTTTTGCATGCTTATATATGTGTCACCTATATCAGATTACTTATTGTCTCAGGAAAGGGAAAGATGGAAAATGGGAGAACAAAAATTGGAATTCAAAATTAAAAAAAAGAATGCTAAAAACTGTCAGTTTTGTCAATTTTAGAGATTTTTTTGAATATCAGATGTTTGGTGAAAAGATAGATTCTATAAACTATCTTTTTTTCATATTCTGGCTACCTTGATTTACAGCCATATTAAAATAAATGAATGTTTTAGAATATAATTGTGCAGTAAGAAATACTTATTAATTGTGCGCCTGTATTTTGGATTTCCTTCACAGGCTAATTGTACATATTTCAAAGTCTGATTCTTTTTATATAGGAAAACAACTGTTTGGATATATATACATATATTGTATTTAATTTACACTTTAACATATTTAACATGTATTGGTCAACCTGCCATCTGGAATGGGGGAGGGGGAAGGAGGGGAAAAATTAGAACAAAAGGTTTAACAATTGTCAGTGCTGTAAAATTACCCATGTATATATCTGGTAAATAAAAACTATAATTAATAAAAAAATTAAAAATTAAAAAAACTCTATAAAAAAGAAATACTTATTAATATGGAGAATGCAGAAAAATATGGGAACAATCTCATGAATGAGTTTGGAAAAAATAATATAGAAACAAAAGAATAATATAAACATTGCAATGATGCAATGATGAAAATGGCAGCAGCAAAACCAGTCAGATATGTTGGGCAATGTTGCTTCCAAATTTCTATGGTTAAAATACATACCTATCCTTTTTCATAACAAACAGTGAAATAGAAAAATGGAAAATGATTTATGTTGTCAGTCAAATCACTCTGCTTAATATTATTTCAAAGGAATATCCTATTGAGGGAGTATTGCTTGTTGGGAAATAATGGATGTTTTCAAATAAAATCTGTCAAGAAAAATAATTTTAACAATACTCAGTCAAGAGCAGCTTCTTGAAATATTCCAGAAGATGCCTCTCTCTAGGTAGATACTGATCAATTAACCATCACTTCTTGGCCTTGCTATTTAATGAGTTTTCAATCCACCTAACTGTAATGGTAGCATGGATTAGTTTACAAAATGATTACTTGGAGTCAAGAGATGTGAATTTCAAGCCTTTCTCAGGTACTGACTAACTAGGTAACCACAGGCAAAATAATTGGTTTGTAAGGGCCTTGGTTCCCTCTTCTGCAATATGGTGATATTAGTACTTCATGATCTTTGCCTTAGCTAACTCAAAATTATTTTTATGAAGAAAATACTTAACAAAAAGCCAACAATGCTTTAAAATGATTTATTATCCTTTATTCTAGTTTTCAATCTTATCCAAAAAGATTAGTATGAGAAAAAATTATCAAAATTGGTAAAATGCATATATGTTGCATTTATGGCCTTATTTACTATGTTTTTTTTTGTAGGAATTTAATAAATATTTGTTGATTGATGATTGATTCTCTTATTTACTAGTCTAGCATAAACAATAATAAATATATTAAATTTATATAGCTCTAAATTTTACAAATCCAGTTCTTATCAGTTCTATGTAATATCAGATTTTAACCTTAGTAATGGAAAATTCCAAGGTCATTAAAACACTTCCCAAAGTGTAAATTTAGCCCTTGATTTCTTTATGCATGCTATTGGGCAAAATTTTTCCACATTAGTCACTTCTTGGCTAAACCGGTGAGTTGCCTGCAAATTGGTATCCTTGCCTTGTCTCTCCCATTTCCAATTCTACATACCTGCCATAAATATCTTCCTAATGCACAGTTCTAACCATGTTATTCTTCTATTGAAGGACCTTCAATGGCTTCCCATTACCTATAGAAAGCTTGTCTTTATTTTCAGAGGGCTCATATTCTAGTGGGGGAGACAACATAAATATCTTTGGATATAAAAATTATAATACAAAACAATATGAATATGCAATACAAATGAAAGGTATAGAAAATGGAAGAAATTTTGAATTAATTAATATTTTTTCTCTCTTTTATCTGTTCTCATTCAATCTATTTAAACAGCAATCCTATTCCTACTTTAATTGTTATCTGTTTCCCTAGTAAATTTAAAGAGTAATTTTGGCTTTTATTGCCAGCTCATATTACTTTTAATACTCTTGACACCATTCTTTTTTTTTTAATTAATGAGGATTTATTTTCCCTCTCACTTTCCCTTTTCATTGAATGATTAAAAAAATTAAAAGCAAAAGAAAAGCCTAGTAACAAATTTTTATAGTCTAGTAAAACAAATGCCCATATTGGCTATGTCCAAAATTGTGTCTCATGCTATATCCTTAGTTTATCCCTTCTCTGTCAGGTGGTGGAAAGTAAGTTTAGTCCTCTGGAATAGAGTTTATCATTACATTGATTAGATTTCTTAAGTCTTTTAAAGTTGTTGTTTTTTTTTTCAATTTATTATTTTTTTAAAATAAAGCTTTTTTTAAAAAAAATTATTATTATAGCTTTTTATTTACAAGATATATGCATGGGTAATTTTACAGCACTGACAATTGCCAAGCCTTTTGTTCCAATTTTTCCCCCTCCTTCCTTTTACCTCCCTCCCCCAAATGGCAGGTTGGCCAATACATGTTACATATGTTAAAGTGTAAATGTATAAATAAATAAATAAAGTATAAATGTAGGTGGACAAAAATAGGGGTATTGGGAATTTTAGGTAGTGGTTCATAGTCATCTCCCAGAGTTCTTTTGCTGGGCATAACTGGTTCAGTTCATTACTGCTCTATTGGAACTGATTTGGTTCATCTCATTGTTGAAGATGGCCACATCCATCAAAATTGATCATCATATAGTATTGTTGTTGAAGTATATAATGATCTCCTGGTCCTGCTCATTTCACTCAGCATCAGTTCATGTAAGTCTCTCCAGGACTTTCTGAAATCACCCTGCTGGCCATTTCTTACAGAACAATAATATTCCATGATATTCATATACCGCAATTTATTCAGCCATTCTCCAATTGATGGGCATCCACTCAGTTTCCAGTTTCTGGCCACTACAAATAGGGCTGCCACAAATATTCTTGCACATACAGGTCCCTTTCCCTTCTTTAAGATCTCTTTGGGATACAAACCCAGCAGCAACACTGCTAGGTCAAAGGGTATGCACAGCTCAACAACCTCTTGAGCATAGTTCCAAATCATTCTCCAGAATGGCTGGATGTATTCACAATTTCACCAACAATGTATCAGTGTCCCTGTTTTCCCACATTCCCTCCAACATTCTGCATTATCTTTCCCTGTCATTCTAACCAATCTGACAGGTGTGTAGTGGTATCTCAGAGTTGTCTTAATTTGCATTTTTCTGATTAATAATGACTTGGAGCATCTTTTCATTTGGCTAGAAATTTTCAATTTCTTCCTCTGAGAATTGTCTGTTCATATCCTTTGACCATTTATCAAATGGGAAATGGCTTGATTTCTTATAGAGTCAATTCTCTATATATTTTGGCCTTTATCAGAACCTTTGACTGTAAAAATGTTTTCCCAGTTTATTGCTTCCCTTCTAATCTTATCTGCATTAGTTTTGTTTGTACAAAAACTTTTCAATTTGATATAATCAAAATTTTCTATTTTGACCTTATCTTGGTGTACGGAGTTAAGTGTAGGTCAATGCATAGTTTCTGCCATAATAATTTCTAATTTTCCCAGCAATTTTTGTCAAACATTGAGTTCTTATCCCAAAAGCTGGGGTCTTTGGGTTTGTCAAACACTAGATTATTAAAGTTATTGACTGTTTTGTTCTTTGAACCTAACCTATTCCACTGATCAACTAGTCTATTTCTTAGCCAATATCAAATGGTTTTGGTAACCACTGCTTTATAAAATAATTTTAAATCTAGTACAGCTAGGCCACCTTCACTTGATTTTTTTTCCACTAATTCCCTTGAAATTCTTGACTTTTTGTTTTTCCATAGGAACTTTGTTGTTATTTTTTTCTAGTTCATTAAAATAGCTTTTGGGGAGTTTGATTGGTATAGTGCTAAATAAATAGATTAGTTTAGGTAATATTGTCATTTTTATTATATTTGCTCTCCCTATCCAAGAACATTTAACATTTTTCCAATTGGTTATATCAGACTTAATTTGTGTGGAAAGTGTTTTGTAGTTTAAGCTGTTTTTCTTTAAGATATTGTTATTGTATAGATTATTGCCCTAGTTCTATTTATTTCACTTGCATCAGCATAGAACCTCCAAAATTGTCTATTTAGTTATTTCTTATGATACAATAGCATTCTGTTACATGAATATGTTATAATTTCTTTACTGTGTTCCAAAAGTTATCCATCCCTTTAGTTTTATTTTTTCACTACTACAAAAAGCTATTGTGAATATTTTTGTATTTAAAAAATTCTTTTCTTCTTTCTACTATTTTTTCAATCTTTTCATTTTGTTTTTAATATCTATTGTCTCATTGAGACTTTTTCTGTTTGATTCATTTCTGGGACTGCCCCATCTGGGACCTTTCTCTCCTTTTTCCTATTGTGGAAAACACTTTACTGATCTCTTGTTGGAGTTACTCTCCTTTCAACTTCATCTACTGAGGTCCCTTTCAGCTCTGTATCTGTGAGATAGTGGCCATTTTTCCTCCTCGAATGTTTGTGCTTGTCATCAGAATTTTGGCTTTTAAGGAAAATATTTCAATAGAAATTTCCCAAACAATTCCTTTTACAACAAAATTTGTAATAGAGTGATTGTGATTAAGAGTACATACTGCTTCAACTGCTATAGTTCATTCATTATTAATAAAAAAGCATAACTTTTATAGTATGTCTCAATAACCTTCTTGAGAGCATAGTCCCAAAAGTGGGCTCTCTGGATTAAAAAGTAGGACCATTTTAATAACTTTTCTTACTTTTCTTTAATAACTTTTCTTAATAAATTTTCCCAAAACAGTTAAACCAATTCACAGCTTCACTAGCAGTAAAATTAATGTACTTGTCTTTCAAAAGCTTCTCTAACAATTTTTCTCAGTTTTGTTTATTTGGGGAGTCCAAAGTGATAGCTTAGGATTGTTTTAATTTAAATTGACTGGATTATTAATGATTTTGAACTTTTTAAAAGATGGTTGTTGGAAGTTTGTATTTTTCTTTGAAAACTATTCCTATCTTTTAAGTATCCATCAGGGAATGTCTCTTAATCTTAGATATTTGTGTTGATCACTTGTTGATTTGAGCATCTTATTAACATTCAAAGTTATAATTATTAATTCACCCTATACTATCACATTCTATCATTTCTCTTTCTAAGTACTAGGGAGCAGCAACTTTTTCGTTTTTCTTTTTTGCTTGAAACAATTTAATATCTATCTATTTTTGTCTCATAAAATCCTTCTTTCCTGGTCTTTTATAACCTATGTTATCATATCTTGGATTTTCCCAAGCTCCTACTGTTTGTGACCTATTTTAAAAATTCCCTCTCTGAGACATACTTCCTCTCAAAATCTTGCCTATCTCTTTGATCACTTTACTCTGTGATTCAAAATCCCTCCTTTTGTTTTCTTATTTCTTTGTTTTAATGATTATCACTTGAAATAGACTGATTTGAAGAGATGCCCAAGTCTCTTTTTCTTCTTCTCTGAGTTATTTATTTTTATAATCCAAGTCCACAGATGATTTGTTTTTATTCCTTCAGTGATCCATATGTAATCTGTAAACTTAAGGACATATTAGAAATTTTGTTTAAGTTGTGTCTGACTCTTTGGGATCCCATTTAGAGTTTTCTTGGCAAAGATACTAGAGTGGTTTGCTAAATCTTCCAGTTCATTTTACAGTTGAGAAACCAAGCTAAATAGGGGTAAGAGACTTGTCTGGGATTGCACAGCTAAAAAGCATTTGAGGCTAGATTTGAACTCATGAAGATGAGTCTTCTTAATTCCAAGCTCTTTGCTCTATTTCTTGTAATGGCTGCAGATGTAGATAAAAAAATGACTCCTGATAAACCCATAGAACATTGAGCATGACACTTTTATTCTTTCTTTCCAGCCCCTGCAAGAGATTTACTTTCTTTTGTTCCAAGTACTTACCAGAAATAAATGTGGACAGAGAGAGTCCTGTGAAGTAATTAAGAGAGACTTTAACTAGCAGACTGGAGCTCTTCAAGTCACAGACATATATGGGAGCCAGCCCAATCACAGATCTTAACCTTCAGACTTTGCAATTTGTGAGATTACTGAGAGAGAACTACTGGGTGAGATCATTATCCGGATGGATAGTAGTATGAAATAATTTAATATTTGTAAAATATTTAGCATAGTGCTTGGCACATAGTAAGTACTTAATAAATGCTTGTTCTTCATAGGAACAACAATAAAAAAGAATCTATTCAATTTCCTCAGACATGGTATCAAACTGTTTTGTTTTTCTAGTCCAGCTTTATTAGATCAAATGATAGAGGGAATAAGGTAGGCTACTGACCTAACCCAGGTTTCCAAGAATGTAATGTAATGGTGTGCTCCTCAGGCCCGCCCTATAGCAGCTTATACAACTTGATCAAACCTGTTTCTTTCTGCATTAACAATTGCTGTGGTTTGCTAATCTGATCAACTAATGTATATTAATGTGTCCTATTTCCCAGGTAATAGTAATCTTTTTACTGAGGTGTTCTGGACATAATGCCTTACTTTCAGGAAGAAGGGAAGTCTTTCAGCGATCTTGAAGCCATCTGTTCAGGGCATTCTATCTTTCCAATGCAATGACTTGTTTAAGTTGGTTGTAGAAAGCACCATGGAGTGTTCTTGATAAATTATTTCTGCTATACCATTTATCTCATTTCTGCAGGTGAGCAACTGAGGTGAAAAAACAAACATTGTTGGCTTGCCTTCCACGACAGGCACTGGCCCAGAAAGACGAGGGATATTTCTTTACTTTTACCCTATAACACTATCCCTTGTCACCATCCCAGTTTCCAGATTCTATGTAGCTAACTCTTCCCCAGTGAGGCTTTCACAATCATAAATCTGGTTAGACAAGACTCAGGCACCTGTTTGCTGACAAAGTCTAAATAGCAATCTATCCACAATAGAAGAGACAGCTTTGAACTCTGCACACTATTATTAACCCATTTGAAAACTCATCTTACACCTGGAGAATGTGATTATTGATTGCAATCTGATTTGTTCAGTGAATGTTTCACAGCAGAGCATGGATCATAGGAACTGTTGCCAGCTAATTAATTAAACTTCAAAGATTTGAAGACACTAGCTACAGCCTGGTGTTTCTCGGATCCTTACTGGTTCATGGGATTCTAGTAAGGGACTTTACAGGTCAATTCTACCACTTTCATTTTACATAAATGAGAACTGAGTCTTTGACCAGGATTCAACAGATAGCAAATGAAGCCTTGGATTCAAACTCAAACCCTCTGATTCTGTGTCAGTATTCTTTCTCGCTGATTTTCACTGATGAAGATTTCTTTTTGCTGAGGCAATTGGGGTTAATTGACTTGCCCAGGGTCACACAGCTAGGAAGTATTAAGTCTCTGAGATCACATTTGAACTCAGATCCTCCTGACTTCAGGGCTGGTACTCTATCTACTGTGCCACCTAGCTGCTCCTGATTTTTCAGATCATTAATATAAGCATTCCAAGTTGCAAGATCCCAGCATACTAAGAAAATCAAGTGGAGCCACAGGAAGCTAAGACTTTTTCCATGATTCCCCAATAGTGGGGCTCCTTCCTGACGTGATTCTAGTTTCCCATTACAAAAGTATGGCAAAGGGATTAATTTCTTTCCTAACTTAGGTGACTGCAGGCTCCTTGAATGGTTGAGGGAAAGAAAAAACAGTCCCCCAATAGCACAGAGCAAAAAGGCTAGACTAGCCAGAGGTAAATAGAAAGCTAATTTAATCCTTTCCCTCTTTACCTTTAAAATCTCATGGAAACTGACCTATCTGGCAGGCAGAGATGTTTATTGGCCATAATAGTAAGATTTGCAAGAATAAATCTTATTTGAGATTGCCTATGGCAATAATAGAAACTGTATGATGTCAGCAAGGTCCCACAGAAATAGCTTTATTGTTCAATAGAAGAAATCAGTGTCAATAAACTTTGGCAAACATGATGCTCACGTTGAGGTCAATTTAAATCCAAACATATTATAGCCAGTGGCTGGTTTGTTCAGTCAGTTCAAGTTATGTCCTACTCTTTTGACCCTATCTGGAGTTTTCTTGGCAAAGATAAATAAAATAGCTTGCCATTTCCTTCTCCAGGTCATTTTACAGTTGAGGAAACTGAGGAAGTTTCCCAGATTTATAAAGCTAGTAAGTGTCTGAGGCCAAATTTGAATAAGCATTTAAGAGATTGCTTTCTTCTTGAAGATGAGTTTTATTTACTCCAGGCCTGGCATTCTATCCATTATGGCACCTAAGATGTCCTAGTAAGTGATCATGAATGATGTAGTTTTAAGGAGGGGAGAAGGAAGAAAAGTGTAGAAAAATAAATGATTCATTTATTTTCTATATTCTTCCTTCCCCTTCTTCCCTTAAATCTATATCATTCACTAGTGAATTTCAGGCTCCCAAACTTTAAGACAGCCACTTCTAATAAAGAAATGGAGTTTTCAAATCAACTTTTTTTTTTTTTTTTTTGGTTTGCTTTCTGAATTGATCTCTTGTTTTTGGTAACTGGAAATATTCTCTGCCTTGCTCATTACCATCAATCCTTGGCTCACTCATTCTTGATTTCTTGCTGAGGAGAGCAAGATACATGCCAGGAGGAGGCAGTGTGGACAAGGGAAAGGAATACTGGGCTTTGTGTTAGGAGAGAGCTGGGGTTGAATATTAACCTTTAGCATTTGTCACATGATTATGACTTAAATCACTTAAATTTTTTTTTTCTGTACCTTGATTTTCACGATTGCAACATTAGAACAATACTATCTATACTATAAACCTTATAGGAATATAGGCTCAAATGAGCTTAATTGCTTTTTTGATCTCTTCCTCTAGGTTCCCTCTCTCCCATAAGCATCATTCAATATATATATACATATATATATATATGTATATATGTATATGCATATATATATATATAGTATAGGGATTTATATGTGTAGAAGTTGTCTGCTCAATTTGAACATAAGCTCATTGAGGACAAGACATTTTTATCTTTGTGATCACATAAAAATTAATGTTAATTAAAAGAGCTTATTTCTAAAGCACTTAACCTGGCACACAGTAAATGTTTAATGAATGTTTTTTTCTTTCCCTTCCCTCTTTGTTTATACAACTTATAGCTCAATGACTGGCACATAAGAACTTACCAAGTATATGTTGATTAACTGTTACTTAAATCACTACCTAAATATCAGATATTATTATTATAAAAGCTTTTTAGCACAAAGGTAAAAAGCAATATTAGGTGGCTGCAAGAATAAACATTGATATAAAACAACCTAGTGCTTGATATGAATTTCTCTAGAGCTACATTTTGATAAAATACTAAGGATTTAAAGATATTTCAAATGTCATTTATATTCAGCATTTCTAGCAATCAAAATGTTGAGTGGAGGCAAGGGAAATATCATTCACTACAACTGTATTTCTGAATCAGGAAGAAGAAAAGATAACCTGGGGGAGAGTGTGCAGGAAATTTCACTGATGAAGACTTTTTGAATAAGCATTTAAGAGATTGCTTTCTACTATTTGCTTAAGTTGCATGCAAAATGAGACATTGCATTTAATGGTCATCTAATACTAGAGAGAGAAATCACTTCAAGCCCTATTCTCTATTCATAGCTTTGAAACCCATTGCTCTCACGAGTGAAGAACTACATTCTGATTTTTTCAGTGAGTTTCTAATGGAAAATCATTTTTGTATTTAAGTGACCAACTGCCTCTTCACTATTGCAAGTAAATGTCAGTAGCATGGTCCAAGGTAGGAGCATGACATACTTAATATCTTGATGGTTGCATGCTCTCATCAGTGTAGGATTTCTCTTAAATACAAATGCATTCCCTTTATACCATTTCAACTTTTGATATTCTCTTTCTTCTTTCTGTGAATCTTCCAGAGAGGATCTAAGCAACTCTCTGATTCTTTTAATATGCCATGTAGGAGCACTGGGGTTCATCCTTCACAGTCATGACATGATCAGGCCTCCTACTTTTTGGGACATAAATGTTTTTAATGACACCTTTATTTATTTCTCTCTCTCTCTCTCTCTCTCTCTCTCTCTCTCTCTCTCTCTCTCTCTCTCTCTCTCTCTATTTATTTATTTTCAAAAGAAATTTTGTGTCTTTATTGGAATGGTGTTAGGTTTTATATACACCAATTTTGATATCCAGATTTTTTTTTTAATCAGAAATGATACTACATAATTGCAATACTAGTCCAACATCTTGTCTTTTTTTTTTTTTAAAGCAAGAATTAGAATGATAGTATTCAGAAAGCATTAGCAGGCATCAGTTAATCCAAGATACTAGCTTTAGATCCAAAAAGCACTTGCAAAGAAAATGAGATTTTTTTTTGGATAGTTGAAAATTTTAATAACTAGGATAACATGAGTGTGTAAGCAAATGTCATGAGGATTTTTTTTTCAATTTATTTTAGAGTTGGTCTCTCTTTTCCTCGAATACAACAGTTTTCCTTTGACATTTTTTCCTCAAAGTATAAAAAAGTATGAAATATAAACAAGTTCTTGCATACACTTTGGTTTGTACAATTCAAGCATTATAGAGCTATCTACATTCCATTAAATCCCTTTAAATATTGGATAATCCATTAATATACAAAATATCTGGTCACAGAAAGAACTAAAACCCATTTCTTTTTGTTACACACAGATTCAAATATTATCTAAGGGAAAACACTTGTAATCATTTTGGCTTTCTTCTACATTCATTTGTTGATACATTAATTAAAATATTCCTGTTGAATTATGTTTGGTCTTTCTCTTGTCAAGTCAGTTTGCTATCTTATTATCAGCCAGCCATCCAGACAAAACAAGTAAATCAGAAAGATGAGCTCTTCCCCACTTCCCTAACTGTTATAAGTGTGAAGTCAATTTAAAGACATAACCCCAAACAATGGGTTTTGGCAGCAAATACTAGGTCCAATTTCTTCATAATCCTTTTTGGTGTGGCATACTTGGTAGAACTCAGGTGTGGAAGATAGCATTGATCCCCCAAATCATACTGCATATCGCTGCATGTGGTGTGTAATGACTTGCACATCAATAGGTTTAGGCTTCAGTCTAACCACCACTTAATTCTTCACTTAGTTTCAGTCTTGTATCAACAATTCTTTTCAAATCTCGCTGTAGTTGACGTCCAAAATCCCTGAACATGGTTGAACCCCCAGAGAGTACAATATTCTTCTAGAGAGGACGTCTGACATCAATGGGACAATTCTGTATTACCTCATCTACTACTTCTGAGATAGGCTGTATGAAGTCTGGATTAGCAAACTCTGGGTGAAAGATTTCTGAACCCAGGAACCGTTCATAACCAACATCAATAGAAAATTCTTTTTTTGAGATTGCATTGATTCCAGTATACTGTTTAATCCACTTTGACCTATCTGTATCATTCTTGTTAAATTCTTTGACTAAATCTGGGCAGACATAACTATAACGTTCCTTCACTGCCTTAGCTGTTTCCAGAGATTGTTCAGGAAGAATTCCTACTTCTCGTTCTCTCAGTAACTGCTGAATAAAATATGTTATATCTCTCCCAGCAATTGGAATGTGCTTGATACAGCTGCCAGTAACATACCCTTCAGCCACAGGAATGACGTGAGTGACACCATCTCCACTGTCTATAACTGTACCAGTCAGAGTGTGCTCTCTCCTACCTGTCTTGATGTCCAAGATGCAGCTAAGGCAAGGACAGCCTATACAGCTATGTATAGGCCTGGTACATTAAAGGATTCAAATATAATTTCACCAGTATATTCCCTGTTTTCTGGTGTATTTAGTGGAGGTTCCGTCAAAAGAAAATAATGATCTTTAATTTAAAGATCACCTGTTCCATAAATCTCTCCATCAAGTCCCAATCTTCAACTATACCATGACGAATTGGCCACTTTGTTGCATAAGTTGGCTTTTCTATTGCTTCATCCCCAATAAAGAAATCTAGATCATCAACACCCTTCATCACCCTCCTTTGTGCTTGATCTCCTACTTTTGCAGACTCCTTGATAGCAATACATGAAGGGATGATAAACTGTGGTTCTGTATTTCCAGTATATCCAATTTATACCGGTGCCACAGTCCACCACACAGGCCGGCAGCCCTCCCGCCATCTTCCGCCCCCTCCTCCTCTCGCTGCAGCCGCCGCCGCCGTGCGGTCCGTGCTGGATGGGGGGGGGGGGGGGGACTGGGCGGGGGGATAGGGTGGGTGGCGGCGGGGGCTATCTAATCATCCACAGCCGAGCCGGCCTCACGCTCCCGGGAGGTAGAAAGGAAGCTGAAGCCTAATGACACCTTTATTATGAAATTATTATGGCAAGGATGAAGGAATGGTAGTGGAAGGGAATAAGCATTTATTAAGTTCTTACTATGTGCCAGGCACAGTGCTAAGCACTTTATGTATGATCTTCACAACAATCCTGTCAGTTATATTCATTTTTTCCGTTGAAGAAACTAAGGCAGATAGAAATTAAGTGACTTGCCCAGCATGGCACAACTAGCAAGTGCCTTAGGATTAAACTCATATCTCCCTGACTTAGTACTCTGTGGATGTCTATAAAATTGGCAGTGTCTACTTGTAAAAATCATTGTTGGTAATAATAGTTATAAGTGACATCTGTATAACACTTTAAGGTTTGCAAATTACTTTCCATATAGGATTTGTTTCAAAATCTCTCTCTCTCTCTCTCTCTCTCTCTCTCTCTCTCTCTCTCTCTCTCTCTCTCTCTCTCTCTTATTAAACTAAATTAAAAAAAAAAAAAAAACAAAACCCAGAATCAAAAAAAGACAAAGAGGGAAAACAAAACAAAACAAAATATTTTCATATACCCAGCAGAACATCAGGGAGTATTCAAATTATATAATAATAAATTTCCATTTCAAGAAAGCATATAAAATAATAGAAGAAATTATATTCATGAGTGTCCTATTTTTCCTTTGCTTCCTTGTAGTTTTTTTGGTTCTCTGCTGTGCACTTTTACTTTATTCTTTTTTTCCCCTTTCATCCCCCTACATCCCCTAAGTAGGCTACAGTACAGCACAGGTGTGGGTATATATATATATATATGTATATATATACATATATATACACACACACATATATATATATTATATATATACATACATGCACACATATAAATGTATCTATATACACACATAAATCCCTACATGGATATTATGCATATACTCAGACACATACATAAGTACATATGCATTTACCCATGTATAAATATGCATCTAAAACAATGCTAATATGGCTGACACATAATGTAGATTTCACTCTTGATTGAATCTTTAGACTTTTTTTTAAGATCAATGATTACCAGCCCTATTTTTTCCCTAACAATTTCTATTCTTGATCCTTGTGGTATTTATGTAGATCTCTTATTTCCTAACCCTGCTAAATGCTTCTACTTTAATTCTGCTTCTTAACTTGCCTTGCTATTACTTAATCTTCCCCCATTCATGGATCCCTCCCTTATCTTCTCTCCTAAGTCTTTTCTTCCCTCTTTAACCTATTCCCATTAATATACACACCTTAACCACTCCTGTTGTTCTAAACACCCTTTTATATTCTACCTTATCCTATTCCCCTTCCTCCTTATTTCTTTATAGAAGAATTGGAGAGTGCTATACCCTTCATATTGCAAAGATGTAGTATTCTGTTTTAGCCCATTCCCATTATGAGTAGGTTTTCACAACTATGATCCCCAATACTCCCTTTAATAACTCTCTGGTTGAAAAATTACTCATGCATATGTTATGTAAATAATAAATAATTTTTCAACATTGACCTTTGCAAAACCTTGTTTTCCAACTTTTCCCCTCCTTCCCCCAACCCCCTCCCCTAGATGGCAGATGGTCTGATACATATTAAATATGTTAAAGTATATGTTAAATACAATATATGTATACATATCTATACAGTTATCTTGCTGCACAAGAAAAATCTGATCTAGAAAGAAAGAAAAAAAAAAAACTGAGAAGGAAAACAAAAATGCAAGCAAACAATAAAAGGAAGAGTGGGAAATGCTATGTTTGTGGTCCACACTCATTTCCCATAGTTCTCTCTCTGGGTATAGATAGCTCTCTTCATTATTGAACAACTGGAAATGGTTTGAATCATCTCATTGTTGAAGAGAGCCACAGCCATCAGAGTTGATCATCATATAACCTTGTTGTTGCCATATATAATGATCTCCTGGTCTTGCTCATTTCACTCAGTATCAGTTCATGTAAGTCTCTCCAGGCCTCTCTGAAATCATCCTGTTGGTCATTTCTTACAGAACAATAATATTCCATATGTATGTTAAATTTTCTATTAAATTTGGTTTGGTTAAGGCAAAGTCCTGAAAATCTTCAAGGTCAATGAATTTTTTTTTGTTCAATATTATGGAAAATTCTGCTGGATATGATACTTTTGGCCTCAGATGTAGTTCTTTTGATTGCTAGTATATATTATTTTAGAACCTGTGGTCTTTTATTATGACTGACAATAGTTCTAATTGTAGCTTCAGCATATATGATTTTTTTGTTTGTTTGTTTGTTTCTTGTAAAATTTTCTTTTTGATCTGGGGTTTTCAAAATTTGGCAATATTATTTCTATGTGTTTTTCACAAAAGATCTCTTTGAGGTGGTGATCAGTGGATTTGTTCTATTTCTACTTTCCCCTTGTTTTCTATCACCTCAGGACAATTTTCTTTGATTATTTATTGCATTATTTTGTCAAGGTTATTTTTTTGGTCCCAACTTTCAGATAGTCCAATTATTCTTATATTTTCTCTTCTTTATATATTCTCTAGATTTGTTGTTGTTCTTATAAGATATTTCAAATTATGTTCTATTTTTTCATTCTTTATATTTTGTTTTGCTATTTCTTGCTCTCTCATAGCTTTACTGGCTCTTCAAAGAGTTATTTTCATCTTTAAGTGTCTGTATCTCTTTTGTTTAGTTGGTTAACTTTTTTCCACATAATTTTCTTGTTTTTATTGAATGATTTTTTTTTTTTTTTTTACTTTTTCCTCAATATCTCTAATTTGATTTTTAAATTCTTTTTTGAATTCTT
Organism: Sminthopsis crassicaudata; assembly: GCF_048593235.1. Lineage (NCBI taxonomy): Eukaryota > Metazoa > Chordata > Mammalia > Dasyuromorphia > Dasyuridae > Sminthopsis > Sminthopsis crassicaudata. The sequence goes on along the minus strand of NC_133617.1, from coordinate 292,713,958 downwards.
CTATAAATTCTCTCTGGGCAGGTAGTCTGGGATAGAAAAGGCTTTTTTTTTTTTTTTTTTAAACTTTAGTGTCCCACTCTGAAGATAAACCCCAATCTTCCCTACTCCCTTAGTAAATATGATTAGGTACTTTCTTCTTTGCCAATTCATTTTTTTAAAAATGAGAACTATTAGTGTAAGTATCTCTAATCCTGGATTTGGGGAATAGTGCCTCTAACTTCACTTCAGGTCTCCCCTCCAACCTGGAACCCCAAACTAAAGTCCACCATACTGCAGTGCCAGTAGCCAACAGCTTCCTTGCTTTATTGCTTTTGCATTCACCTGGTGTGCTGGTTCCTTTTTACCCATGGCCATGTCTCAGGTATTTCTTATCAGCAGAGGTTCTTCGATCTTACTGGATGCACACCCTCAATTCCCCATGCTGTCTGGATGGTATAAGTTCCTCTGGTTCCAGCTGAAGTTCTAGCTGAACCCAATCAGCCCCAGTACTCCCCACTTGCTATTTATGCGGAGTTAGCCTGGAGATATTTGCATATCACACTGGTTAAATTCTGGCCTGGTATCTTTCTTTGAGTCTTCTTAGGTTGCCCCAGGAGAACCCCAGTTCAGCCTCTGTATTTCTCCCTGAGGCACAAATTTGTTCTGTTTATGGGAGAAATATGGAGAGCCTGAAATTTTCTGATTTACTTCACCATCTTCCCAGAATCCTCCTATTGTTTCATATTTTAAGATTTGTTTTCCTAGTACCTGGCCTAATGCCTGACTAGGATTAAATGAAATAACATATGTAAATTGCTTTGTAAAACTTAAAACACTATATAAATTCTATTTTTTGATAGCTTGATTAATTCTCATAACAATCCTATGAGATAAGTGCTGTATATGTTTTATAAATGAGGAAACTGAAGTTCAGAAAGACTAAATGATTTATCCTCTATTTTGCAGCTAGTGTCTTGGGTCCTTTTGGATCTTCTGCAATTTTAATTCTTCTGAGAGTATAATGTTAATGAATTTAATAAGTGTTTATTGACTTGAGATATCAAATCATAAATTACAGACGCACTGATCTTTATAAAGGAGGCCCTCATTTGGGGCATTAGAAAATAAAGTCTGAAAAAGAACAGAAAATGAAAAGAGGAAGCTGAACAGAAGAAGGCACCGGAGACAGGAGGAAAAGAGGCAAACAGAGGCCACAATTTGCAGGAAGACTAAAATCATTTCACTGGGAGCCACGATGACTGTAAGGGAGATATTGCTTGGCTGAGTGCTCATTGGTTCATTGGAGGGAATTTGAATTCTTATGTGGAAAGCTTTGTTTTTTTAGAGCCATCTACAACTTGTGAAAGGGGAAGTCTTTCTCAAAGGTGTCTTCTCTACTGGTCTCCCGTTTGAGACTGAGGGAGAAAGACTTGTTTTTAATCTTCTTTGATGTGACAAGAAGGTTTGCTTTGCTGAGAGCTGTATGGACAAAATAGAATCCCTTCCAATTTGAAGAGTTAAAAGAGCAATGACTGTAGATTGTTTTCTAAAGAGACCTATGACTCTGCTATTCAGAGTCATAAATTACTGTGGATTTTCCTTTTCCTCTGTTTCTTTACTAGATTTCTCTTCCATGTACACTGTATATATTGGTAGAAGAGGGTGGCAATAGTTTATGGATAAGTTATTATATTTTAAATTATTCTTGCTCTTATTTTTCTTTTGAGCAAATTTATGATTATTCTGCTTTGTTTTATATTGGCTAAAGATTATTTTTTCCCTGCTTTTGTTTTCTAAGTTCAAAAGAGAATTGATTTTTCCTGCTTTTCTCATTGTTTAATAAATGTTTTATATTTAGGAGTTAATGGTGTCATGGTGAGTGATTTTATATACTGGTTGGTAAGCATACTCGTAGAGGCTTAGAAACTACAGCAGTGAGTAGCAAGACAATAGCTTACCTATACCAGCTGATCTCTAGCATCTTGAGAGACATTGAATAGTAGTTTGGAGGCCATGTCTGGCCTTAACTCTGTGGGGAAAAGTCATAGATCTGCAAATATGAGGGAGGCAGATCAGAGGAAGAAAAGGAGAATAGCATATCAGATGGCATATCAGATGGCATACTCTCAGGCTACACTGTGTGATTAGGACAGGCCATGAACAAGCTACCTGTTAGAATGGTGAAATATCTATACAAGGCAGCAATACTAAGTGCTAAATGAGCAGCCCACCAAGGAATGCTAGGTAGGTTATTGAAGGGCTGCAGTTATTGGGGAAGGCTTCATCTAGGAAGGGGGACTTAAGCAGGATACTAAAGAAAGGGTAAAACTTCAAAAAGCAAACATGGAGTGGGAAGGAATACTTTTAGCAAAGGCAGCAAAGCAAGGATGCATCACTAATAATGACAGTGCATTGAATGAATCACAGAGTCATAAGTTTTTATATATCAAAAGACCTGCTGGGCTAACCTCTTCCCTTTAGGCAAATAAATTATTATTATTATTATTATCCCCATTTAACAGAAAAGTTAATTGAGGTTAAAGAAGAGGTTAAATGAGGTGACAATTGAAGCACAGAGATTCTGACAAAGTTAAATAAGATACCAAAAGGCAATTGTATGAATGGTCTTAAGTAGACCCAAATATTTTGTTCTTAGACTCTATCTCTTTTATTTCTGCCTCTTGGAATCTTCTTCCTTAGTTTAGGTGCTACTTTTCCCATAAAGGTTTTCCTGGCCCTCTCCTTCTCTTCTTTCTCCTCCCAATGTATAAAAGGCTTGTCCTTCTATAGCACATCTGATTGAGGTTATATATTGCTTCTAATGTTCCTTAACTTATATGTATCTGTATAAATATGTTGCAACCTCTTTCTCATTCCTTGTTCTTGTTCAGTTGTGCCTGACTCTTTGTCACTCGATTTGGGTTTTTTTGTTTTTTTTTGGTCAAAGATACTGGAGTCTCCAACTAAGTTTACAGATGAGGAAATTGAGGCAGAAATAAGTCTTGCCTAGAGACACAGAGTTTTATGTGTCTAAAGCCAGATTTGAACTCCTGAAGATTGAGCTTCCTCACTTCAGGCCCAACACTCTACCTAGTTGCCTCATTCCAAAGCCTTATAAACTATGGGTTGTTTGAAATAAGAACTCTGTCTTTAAAAGCAAAACAAAACAAAATTTCATTTCTTCAATGACTGTTATGATATCTTCTTGCACAGTATTTTAATGAATGTTTATTGGGTTAACTGAATTGAGAATAAGAAATTTGCTGTATATTTTCCCCTGCCAACTTTAACCTCACCTTGTAAATCCCTCAAACCCCAGCTCCAAAGGAAGTGAATTCTCCTGATAGAAAGAAATTTTACTCCTCTAAATTCACATAGTATTTGGTAGCTCTCCTGTTTTCATTATAATTTAGTAATTTCTCATTTGTATTGTATAATTTGTAATTTTGTATATATATATTAGCAAATTGTATATAAATTTGTAAATTATATAATTTAGTAATTTGTAATTTCATTGCTATAGAGAATTTCCAATGAGGAAACATCTCTCTTTTTCCACTTCTCCCCATAATACAGATTAACACCTGTTCTCTAATCTTCATATAATTAAGGCTGTGTTAGTGCTGGGACTTGAATCCAGCTCTCCCTGATGTAGACTATTTTTATCCACAACATTCTCCTATCTCTAATTATTGAATTTTATAGCCATATATATTGGGATATGTAACCTGTTAGATTAAACACTACATCAAAGAAGCAAATATTATTCTTCTCCCTAATATGTGCTTTGCACATAGAAGATGGCTGATAGTTTGTCAATTGATCATGATTTCTGAAAGTCTGAATGGCAACTTCATAGAAATGCAATTTGTGCCCCTTGTCCCATTTCAAGTAAGCAAAATATACACTGAGATGAACAATAAGATGAAATGCATATGAATTCTTATACTTAGGTTCAAAATGAAATGTAAAAATATAGGATGAAGGCCAACAGATAACTATTTATCATACAGAAGAGGTTTTTTTTTTTTTTTTAATGTATTACATGTTCAATCTAAGTCATCTAAAGGAAGTGGCCAATAAAAAAGCTAATAATTATCTTGAAAAGCAGAGCTTCCATAAATTAGGAGGCAATGATCCAAATGTGCTCTTGTCCTAGCCCATATCAGATATATTGTGCTTAGTTCTGAGCATCAGCTTAGGAGGAATATTCATAATCTAGAGAATGCCAAGGGGAAGGCAACTAGAATAGTGAAGAGTCTTGACTTAGTAGTTGAGGGTTGGTTGAAGGAAGGCAGTGAAACTAAACCTAGAAAAGAGAGGACTCAGGAGAGATCCAGTAGCTGCCATCAAGTGTTTGAAAGATTCTTCTGTATAAGGGGAAGCAAAGTGGCTCAATGGATAGAGTGCTAGGCCTGGAGCCAGAAAGACCTGAGTGCATGTGGTTCCTTCTGTCCCATTTCAAGTCAACAAGGACTGGATTGAGATGAATAATGGGCACACTTACTTAAGCATGTGATTCTGAGCAAGTCACTTAATCCTCAGTTTCCTCAACTATAAAATGAGCTGGAGAAAGAAATGGCAAATCACTCCAGTATTCTTGCCAAGAAAACCCCAAACAGAGTCACAAAGAGTCAGACATGATAGAAATATAACTGAAGAACAGCCACATGTACAAGAGGGATTGAACATATTCTATTTGACCTCAGGAGGCATAACCAGGGGTGATGGGTAGAAGTTTATTCAATTCCACTCCAGAGTCCATGCAGTCCAGGGTCCATGTGTCACAATAGGCAAACAAAGCAAGATAATCAGATCTTTTCCTTATTCAATTTGCATCTCTTATATGGACCCTACTGCTCTCATGCTCATTCAGAAAACCAGCAAATGTTCCTTCTTACTTTTTCATTAGGCTAGTTATATCATTGAAGTGGCTTAATATGTAGGATCATATGATAATTTATGGGCTCTTAATATCAACCAAAAAGAAATAGTAAATATCAAGCATTAATTGAAACAGAGGTCCCATTCATTCATTCATTTATTCATCAATTTAATCGTTCTTTTATTTATTCATGTATGCATATATTCATTCATTCTAATAGAGCAGGAAATCTTAACCTTTTGAAAAGCAGATATGGCATCTTCATAGAAATGCATGTAGTTCCTTCTGTCCCATTTCAAGTCAACACTGGATTGAGATAAATAATAAGATTAAATCCATTATAGTTAAGTATGAATTCTTATACTTAGGTTCAAAATAAAATTTAAAAATGTAGGATGGGAATTAATGGAATAATTTATTCCAAAAAAGAGGTTTTTATGTATTGCTATGTATTGTATGTTCAATATAAACCAACTGAGAGAAGTGTCTGTTCAGACCTATGTACTCCTTATAGGAATAATTATTTTAAATGCATAAAATAAAATATGCATGATTACCAAGGAAACAAATTATATTGAAAGCAGTTATCAAAATATTAAAAACAAAGCAAAACAGACATGTTAAGAATCCCTGTAATAGCAATGCCTTTCACTAGCTCATTTTTTCTCATAATGAATAGATTCTCTTTTATTTTTGACTGAAGCAATATTGTGGAAAAGGTAGCTGACCTCATGTGACTGAGCAGCTTAGTCTCAGGGAATTTATTCAACTCAAATTTTGACCCAGTATCTAATTCCATTCCAAGGTCAGCAAGCCCTACATGCTTTTGGAAATAAGGAAGCAGAAGAAATTACCATCTGTGTTTCTAGATGGGAAATGTAGATATTTGATTGTTAGGCAACTCTATATGCTCTATGACACAGCTACCCTGGGGAATCGTGCTAAGATCAGTTTTTGATCTAAATCCCACTTCCTGCAAGAGGCTTTCCTTGTATCCTGTTTACAGTTACCTTCCATTTACACTGAATATATCTTTTAAAAAATTATTTTATAGTATTTTTGTTGTTTTTCATCAGTTGAGGTTAATTTACTTACCCAGGATCACATAGCCAGGAAGAGTGTTAAGACAATAAATCTAGATAACTCTCTTAAGTCAGATTTGAATTCAGGTTCTTTCTGATTCCAGGGCCAGGGCCAGTGTTCTACCACTGTACCATCTAGCTGTCCCTACATTGGATATATCTTGCACCTGATGCTGATTGTCTCCAAAGCTACTAATGATCTCTTCATTGCTCTTTTCATTCCTCCCTCATTCTTCTTGACTTTTCTGCTGCATTTGACATTATTGAGTATCCTTGTCTCCTTGATACTTTCTCCTTTTCATTATACTTCTTTCTTCTAAGTTTTTCCCTACTTGTCTGATCATTCTTTCTAATTTTTTTTGTTAATTCACCACCATAATATGCCCCCAGAAGTTGATATTCCCAAAGGCTTTATCCTGGCCCCTTTTCTATTATTTCTCTATGTATTTTTCCTGCTATTTTTCTCACCAATTTTCATGTTTTTAATTCTAATCTCCATGCAGATAACTCATAGATGAAAATATCCCTACTCTCACCCTTGAGCATCATCAACTGTCATCTAGACATTTCCAACTGGCTATTTTGATATATTTCAAACTCAACAATTTCAAGCAAAAACTTATTCTCTTACACCACAAATCCACTCCTCTTCTAAATCTCTCTATTTCTGTTAAAGTCATCATCATTCTTCCAGTTTTCCAGGTTCATAATCTTATTTTTCTGAGCTCCTCATTCTCCCCTATTTCATACATTCAATCAGTTGCCAAACCTAGCCATTTTGGTCTCTAAGACATGTCTCAATCCCTTCCCTCTGCTTACATATTTACCCTTTTTTTTAGCTCCTCATATCTCTTGCCTAGACTTACAATAATCTCCTAATTGATCTTTCAGCCTCAAGTTTATCTTTAATCCAACCTCCACTTAAGTGCCAAATTATTTTCCTTAAGTATCTGATCATTTCATTCCCCTACTCAAAAAACAAACAAACAAACAAACAAACAAAACTCACTGCCTCTCTATTGCTTCTAGGGTAAAATAACTATTTGCATTTTAAAGCCCTTCATAATTGGCCTCCCAATCCATTTTTCCATCTTCATATATTACTTCTTTTCCTGCACTGTACAATTCAGTCAAATTGTCTTTCTCTGTGCATCTTACACATTTCCTTGCCTTTTCCAAGGCTGCTCCAAGAATACTCTCTCACTTCATCTCTTCCTCATTCCTTTCTTCAAGACATAATTTAAGTACCAGTTGTATGCAACTGCTGTCTTGATCCCTTCAATGACTGTTCCCTCCCTCTTCAACTAAGTATTTTTTAATCTACTGACTTATTTTCTCTTTATTTATATAAATATATGCCGCTATCTTGGATAGAATGTAAGTTCCTTAAATGTAGAGATTGTTTCATTCATTATTTGAATAACATACAAGTTGTTCAATTAATTAATGTATTCTTGGGAACACAAACATATCTTGAGAACTTTAATGAAAATACATTGTAGAAGGCTCTGTCTTCAATAGATGGATAAACATTTTTCTGAACTTAGTCAATTTTCATATACATGATATTCCAAGCTGGAAATCTTCAGGGAGAACTTTAACATTTACTTCACATACCTAGAAGAGGGATAAAAATAATTTAAACAAAAAGCTATTTATTCCAAAAGATTCTTAGATCTCGTCTGATTGCCTGACAACTTGCAATGACAGTATCTAGCCTATCCTCTTCTTTAGTTAATCCCAAAGCCATCTGTAAATTGGATTATATCACTGAATGACCTGGCTTCTTTGATGTCATATGTTTGTTTTTCTAAGTCCTTTTGACATAACTCAGTCTAATTGCAATTCAGCCATATCTTCTTAATTACATTAAGAAAGATGCTTTATGTATTAAGTCTTGTGTCTTTAAAAGCAATAGCAAGATAATTAGGTTAATCCTTGTTAAAGATTGCAATAGAAGTGAGTATCTACATAGATGGGCATAGAAGTAGGCCTGATAGGAAAGGGGAAGGAAAGGAGCCATAATACCCCTCAACTCAGGGTGTGACAATATACCTAGACTGCTCTTTTAAGTATTTTTGCTGTTTAGTTGTTTCACTTGTGTCCAAGTCTTTGTGACCCTTTTTGGGGTTTTCTTGGAAAAGATGTTGGAGTAGTTTGCCATTTTCTTCTCCAGCTCATTTTACAGATGAGAAAACTGAGGTAAATAGGATTAAGTGACTTGCCCAGAGTCACACAGTTTGTGAATGTAAGAAGCCAGATTTGGACTGGTGAAAGTGAGTCTTCCTAACTCCAAGAAGTTTTGTCATTCTATCCACTGCACCATCTAGTTGTCTCTCTAAGTATACCAATAGTTCTATTAAAAGTTTTAGCTTAGAACAGGGAAAAAGTTAGCTATTAAAAGTCCAGTCGGGCCAGTAAGCCCTGGGTTCAAGTTGGTCTCTGATACATACATTCTAGAGCCATGATCTTGTGCCCCTGGGCAGCCCTTCAAGATTTTAAATTACAGATGTGTTGCTGATGTACACTACGGGAGGGAGTTCCCCACAATAGTTAAAATCACCAGGTCTTGATAAATAAATAAAAATTAGGACAGAATGAAATTAAGCAGCACATTCGTGAGAAAAGCAAAGAATCTTATATTAGAAGTGACTTTCAAGCTTCTCCTACCTTATGGAGGAACTTCACTCTTCAACATTGATAAGAATATGCATGTAAAAGCTTGGGATAACCTTAAGCAGTACACCTTAAGCATTGGAATTCTTGAGAATATAATTTGAATCTGCAAAAAAGAAAAGTCTGTTGAATACTGTACTCTATCCTATTACAAGTATCTAAGAAAATAGCAGGGTAGTAGAACTGTATTGTATCTAGAGAGAAATAAAGGAGGCAAAGGAAGGGACTTGGTTTGTCTCACCCTGTTATGCCAGTTTCCTTTAATTGTTCTGCTTCAGGTTCCCTGAATTGTTCTGCCTCAATCCCCCTGGTTGCAACCCCCTTTTCTGACCACTAGAACTGATATAAATTAAAGACAGTGGTAACTAGCCCTGACCATTAGCATTTCACAGAGCCATAAATTGTAGATAGGTTATTTAGAAATAGGCAAGCATATCTCCTATCTCAGACTCAGTGGCTCCTAGCCTCTCCCTCTAATCAAAATTTACGGTCCACTCACCAGTGCCCTACCTCTCCTTCTATGCCTTTGTCTCTCCTGATCATTGAAGCCCTATAAAGAATCCCTGTAATTCTTCACTCATTGCTAAATGCTCTGAGATTTGAGTCCCATTCAGTCTGCTGGGTCAACATGGATCCTGTTTTGATCCCAGACAATCTTTCCCTCTCAAATAAAAAATTAAAAACTCTCGAATGTCTATCTTGCCTCAGTTTTTCCAGCATTAAAACCCCTCAATTAGCATAACTTTTGCTTTAAGGAGCTTTTTTTTTCCAAAAAAAGGGGGGAAAAGAACAATAAATAACTCCTATAAAATAAATTCATATATGTATATATATATATACATATATATGTATATATATATACTCATAATATAATTCATATTTAAACTGCAGAATGCTTTGAGGAACTGGGGAGAATCAAAAGCTTTGCTGGTAGTTTAGAGGAATTAATTAAAGGAAAATCTTTCTTGAGAAGGTTGGTCTTAGGTTGAAAATTTTTAAAATGGAGGGGGAAAAGTGGAATAAAGGCAGTAACACATGCAGAGATGTTGTTAATGACATAATAGGAGCATATCAGATAGGTCTTTAATGGAATTCTTCAGGGGTACTCTGGGAGCCCAAGGCTTCAAGAAGCATTTATTGAATGCTATGCGATGCTATGCTATGCTATGCTACGCTATGCTATGCTAAGATGGGAATATAATACACGTTTAAAAAAAAAAAGACATTTTTTGCTCAAGGAAGCATATACATAAAAAGAAATTAAAAAGGAGGGTAAAAAATCACGATGTAAATCAAAACCATAAGTTGAAGAATAAAACATCTTTAATGGAGATAATAGGGTAGCACTCTGGGGATATCCAGTGAATTTCCCAACCAAAAAGACCCAAGGCAAAAGTTATTATAACTTTAGGAGGAGGGGATTAATAAGGGTGTAAATAACAAAGCCTGGTCATGAGATCCTAGTCACCTCATCAATCAGAGCAAGGAAAATCCCTTCATTCTGGCTATTTTGCTTTTCATGCCAGGAATCTTAATGGAAAGACAGAAGGACATCAGAAACTAAATCCAGCTTGAGTCAGATTCCTTCACAAAGCAAGATCTCAGGATGGGACTTAAAGTCTGACTCAGCTCAATCTAATTGACACTGTCTTGCTGAGAATGCTACTGACATTATGCCATTGCTAAGATCATTCAGGGAGTGGCAGGTAACATTATATTTGGTATTAATTTCTGTCCTTATAATGACACTTTTTTTCTGGCAGGATTGTGATGAAAAAGTCTCTGTTGGAAATGAATGGATGGCTGGTCTTGGTGCCCTCAAATGGAAGTTCTGGGAGGAGGCATCTAACTAGAGGGAAGGGACTCAGGGACAAAGTGTACTTCTGAGAAATGAATTCCAAGATGAAATGATTTTCCAGGGTGAAGTGATTTCTAGGTCATGGTGGAGATGTCTGGAGGATTGCAGCCTAGTGGGCTGCAGTAACTAAAGTATGTTAAAATTCCAGGAAATTTGCGTTGAAATAAGAGAATGAGTTATGAAATGTCTGGTAACAGGGAATTAAGACAATAGGAGTTATGGAAAGAAGCTGTTAGTCATGGAAGTAAATGGAGATAAAAAGCTGAGCTGTGCCTTGTTTTCAGAATTAGGAGAGATAGAAAGGTGAGCACATGTAAGGCTATGGTCAGAGAGTCCCTAAGCCCAGGAATCCTGATGGAATCCTTATGATACTTCCTCTAAGCCAAGAAGCTTTAGCAGATTGTACCCTTCCCTAAAAGACTTATAATACTTGCTATGACAAATAACAATGAACTATAAGCTTTTATTTTTTATTTTGATTTCCAGACACAACTCAGTGTTCCAGAGACTGGCAAAACTGGATGGCTGATCAGCCTGCTCATTTCATTCTAGCTGTGGATTGACCCATGCATTTAAGATATCATACCCCACAAGCTATCTATCCAGGAAAGATTCTGTGCTTTTTGAAGAACCAATTAAATTTAACAGTGGAATAATTCATCTATCCCTGATGCTACTAATTTCAGCAAACTTAATGGAGACCCTCCAGAGAAAGGAGAAGCACTGAGACTTTAGAGTTCTGGATTATGAATTGCTGTAGCCTTCCATGTTTCCATACGTGTATTTTAATTTTAATGCCATTGTATTTAAAATCTGTGCCCACTCCCCCCTTCATAGACTCTGTGTGCATTTTTGGGAGAAGTAAACCAATGGGGGCTCATGTGTTAGGATGATAACCCTGGGAATATTTGCCCCTATTCCATTTAGGATTGTTAAAGGAAAAACCCCAACTCTGAAAGAAAGACCCTAAATTAAACGGAATCCAATCACGGATTATAAAATTCTTTTATTGTCCAAGAAGAACTTGCAAGAGAAGTTTGTGAAAGAATGAAAGTTCTTAGCTGCTCAAAGGGGAGTGGAAATAGGGTGAGTTAATTTGATTTGATTTGAACTAATATCCTCTAACTTTAGTCTTCTTTCAACATTCCACAGTGCTTCTTCAAGATACGTGTTAGAGATTTCAAGGCACAGTTGAGTCTCAGAATATTTTGGAGTTAGCTAGAACTAGCTTAGCAGACATAAATATGAGCATTTATATATTGGAAATAGGAATATTGGATGAGGAATTTGGAGTAGATTATCTGCATGTTCATTCTACCTTCAAATCTTATTGTGCAGTGATCCTTGGGGTCCCTTCAGGTTATAACATTCTAAGTTTCTCAAGGGGTGGTAGATTTGGTCATCCTCCTCCATCCCTTCCTCCTAAAACTAAGCCTCCCAGATAAATGATATAGTTTATAGGAAGTAAAGGGAAGATAAAGGTTAGTGACACATTTATATGCTAATGAAGTGTAAAGGTGTTTCTGCTCACTGTAATCTCTTTACAAAACCTATAATGTTCTCTGATTGAGTTTCAAAGGAAGTTGACCATTGCTGGGAAATACTGGCCACATATTAGATGGCCTTTAAATACTAGCTTTATAACTCTAAAACAGTAAAATAGTTTGAGATATACAAGACTGAAAGTATCTTTACATATGACCCTTGTGTTTCTACCTGACATTAGAAAGGGAGAATAGAATTTTTCTTCTTCCATTCTCCTGCATGACATCTTGTATCTATTGTCCAGTAAGAGATATAACATTTTAAACAGTTTTAGAGATTTCAAGGCACAGTTGAGTTTCAGAATGTTTTGAAGTTAGCTAGAACCAGCTTAGCAGACATAAATATGAGCATTTCTATATTGGAAATAGGAATATACTAGAAATTAAGATTTGGTATATTATTCTCTTGATTGTCTAGATTTTAAATGATGGAGAATATATTACTAATGTAAGTGTGTTGTGGGTACATTTTTGGGGAAAGAGAGTGTTAAACACTTAGCAATATACCCTTGAACACATCTAGCAAGAAGCAGAGACACAGATTCTCTATATAGACAGACACAGAAAAGGAGTTTGAAAGAGAATGACCTTTGGCAGATGAAAAGAGAGCTATGGATTCAAGAAAAAAATTGGCTCTGGTAGGAACTCAGCTGAGCAATTCACCCAGTAGAGATGCTACCCTCAGTAGAAAGCAGCATGAAAACTTCACAAAGAAGGAAAGGATAATAGGATCTAATACCAGTGGTTTGAATTACTTTGGCCACTGAGTTCTCAATTTTTGTGCCTTACTCTTGGAGTACAGACTTTGTGTCTACTCTTACCACAGATGGTGTGTTTATCTGTGGGAAAGTATTTCCCAGCCTAACAGAGAGTTTATTGTACTTAGTATTAATTAATGCTAAGAATTAATACTAAGATGTATTGGTTAATTCCTTTGCTTTGAGCTAAATCTGTTTTATTAAAAGTAAGTTCCCAGATGGGGAGCTTATGGAGTATCTCACCTTTATATCTGTTCAAACAATCAGCCCTTTGAGGACCCAACCTGCAGACTTATGATTATTAAGTTGAAAAGTTACCCCAAATAGGATGCCACATTTCTTTACATCTTCTCCTTTTTCTTATAATGGCACAGTTATGGAAAAGACCTAGAACGACAGAAATTAGCTAATGCTAGAAATCTAATTCTCCATTTGGGGAAAAGAAGGATGCTTGGTAAAAAATTTTCTGAAAAGCAGAGAAGCCTGAATAGTACATACAAAGTTAGTTATTACATGTGCTATATCTCCTGTTCTATTTAGATGCCTTAGTTCTATTTTTCTTTTTTATTCTTATGTCTCTTACTTTAGCTAGGATCTAATCAAATTAATTATATACTCATAAAAGGCCACATAATACTATTAACTAAAGTCTTTTGTTCCAAATATCTTTGCAGCTATGAGGATAGCATTATTGAACTTTGGCCTATTTATTATGATTCACTCATGATGTGCAGCATTCTTTTTTAACAAAGAAAATAACTAAATATAACAGAAATTTGCACTCCACCTAAATGTGGGCAAGGTCTAGGCAGACATGAGTAATAATTACAAATAAGGGAAATGAGAGTCTCTTCCTGGCTAATTTTGTACTATTTTATCCCCTGTAGGACTGAATAAATTAGAATTAGTGTGAAAGGTGGTGGAGGGAGTTTAGGAGGAGGAGACTGGAAGACAAACAACTCCCAATGAGAAAAAAGCAAACTACAATGTATCAGGGGCTGATCTGTGGGGAAGTAGGAACTAAATTTGCATAATTTGGCAAGATGACTAGGGGAAAGGGCAAGAAATAACTATACACAAGTGATTGGTTAGTCAGGGAAAAGCTAAAGAACTGCCCCAGAAGGACTGGGGTAAAGAGAAAGTCAACTTTGTCCTGATTAGAAATGTTTTAGGACATGGTCTTCTCTAGGGATGTAGTAGGTCACTGCTTTCTTGATTTGGCTAAGTTTAGAGGGAAAAGAAATGCATCATATAAATCTAGGGTTTACAATGAAGTAAAACCTCAGAAGACTTTCCTAGGTGAAGACTTTATTTTTTGTTTAATGGTTACCCTCTGAATTAGAATGATAAAGAATTAGGTATTATCTCCAAAGTATATTAAAGATATTCTCAGAATACTATCTTGACACAACCTAAACAATTCTAGAATATGCAGAAAAGGGAGATCTATTATCTGAGTACCCCTTGTTCCAAGGAAAAATAAAACTCTGACTGCTTTATTAATCTTCATGAGTTGCCACAACCAAAAATATTCATTGCCCAATAACCAATATCTGGGTGATGTCTTTCCAAACTTAAAGAAACTGGTCCTTACCAGACAGATATACTTTCTATCTCTAGAATGGTCCCATTTTGGAAATCTTTTAGCTTGGTTGTACTTGCCAAAGCTTGTACTTTGCAGTTAGCTTTGCAGAACCCAAAGTCATGTCCATATTTTAATTTGTCTATGCCATCATGAAGACATTCTTTAAAGCAAATTTAAGGCCAATTTTCAGGATGAATACACAAAAAGAATACAAGCTAGAACATACACACAAGCTCACAAGCTCCTTTCTTCCCCCAATTTCTATTTTTCGGATGCTGAATCTTATATTGTACAAAAATGATAGCTATTATTTCTATACAGATTTTCAAAATGGTTTATGTGTATCATTTTACTTGATTCTTACAATAATCCTGGGAGGTATATCTAAGTGTATCTAAGGTGAAATTTGATTTCCTCACTCCAGGGCTAACACTCTAGTCATTATTATACTACCTTCCCCCCGCTTCTTTCCCAGGTAATTGGAATACTTGAATGAGAAAATGTATGCTAATTCTCTGCCAACTCTTAAGTGCCTAGAAGAATATGTTTTTATGTGTATAAATAGCACTGTATTATCAAAATGTGGTTTCATCCTGTGCTTGTCAGTGTAAGTATTCAAATTTGGATAAAACATGCCCATTCTTTTCCTTGAATGTTCTCTGGAGGCTCATAGGGATGTTCTGCCAGGGTTTCTTCTGAGTTTATTTCTCAGCCTCAGTAGGAATGGCTGACAGTATACAATAAGTGCTCTTGGGTACAGCATTCCCATGGCTGCACATGACCATGTCTGATTTGGCTCAGCAGTCTGTTTTACTAGCTGATAAGCACATTCTTGAAAATCAGTTATCACCCACAGTAAGAGACTATCTTATTATTAAGCACTTATCAGAACAAAGAGCCCCATCTGGAGTGCTTAAGATTTGCCTCTGAGGAAGTTTGAAACAAGGGGCCTGTCCTACAGAACTCACAATCTGGCTGGAAACCCAAAACATAAAATCATTCAGTGATAAAGCAAGGTAACATCTTGGTACCAAGATGAGCGATCCAGATAATGAGTTACAGAATTTGGCAGAAGGGAAGACTTATTAGAATGATATAAAGGCTTTGCTATAGAAAGCCTCTGAAAGCAAACAAAGCTTGATCTGAGTCTTGAATGACTAAATGGAAAGCCAGAAAGAAGAGGCAGGGCAGGCAATATTCCAGAGTGATGAATAGTATGAGTGAAGGCCTTTTTGGAAGTATGATCCTATGCTAGGCAGGAAAGAGACATCTGACTGGAGCAGAGGTTTGTGTTGAGAATAGTAAAAGACTGGAGAGATTAGGTGGGGCCAGATTACAAAGGATTTTGGAAGTCAGGAAGGTATAAGGAGTCAGATCTTGGTGTGATGTGGGTCCCTAAATACCTATTTTAGAGCCAAAGAGTGACATGAAAATTGGTGCTTAAAAAAATTGAGCTTGAAAGTAGCAGATGAAGTCATTTGGAGGGAGAAGAGACTAGACTCAAGGAATTAAGCTAGGAGGTGTGAAATGACAGTGATTTGAAATAGGGGGCGAGTTCTGTTGGAATAGAGAAAAATGAAAAACATCCACAATATCTATGACTTAAAGTTCAGTCACAGGATACATAGTATGGTTGATATGAAACTGGAGTACAACTTGTTTTGGAAATTTTTCTTTTAAAGAGTCAGATTTGAAGACAGAATATCAGTTTTGGATAGGGTTCTGTGATTTACCATACTTATGTGACTTAGGATAAATAACTTCACTGACAAGGTCCTATTTTCCTTGGCCTTCATCTGTAAAATATGTACTAAATGATCTGTGAAGTTTTTCCAGGTCTAAATATATGATTCTAATGAAACATTCAATACAGCAAATATTTATGAAATGCTATAATATTTAAGGTATGCAGAGAATCTTCAGATGGAGGTACTGAGGGAATGACTACAATATAGTATACAGTAAAAGAGGAAATTAGAAACATTTGCTTTTGTGGAGCTTACAGGCAGTAAACAAGTATTTATTAAGCATCGACTATGTGTCAGGGAACTTGCTAAATGCTGGGAATACCAGGAAAGACAAAAGATAGTTTTTATTCTTAAGGAGCTCGTAGTCTTATGGGGAATTTTCACCATTATCTGTCATGGGAAAAGTGCTAAAATAAAGTGCTATGAATGGTCTTGGAGGAAGATCAATCACTGCTGACTAGGAGGATCAGGAAAGATTTCAAGGAGAAAATTGGAATTGGATCTTAAGTGATGAGTAGGATTTTAACAGAATTCTCTCTGATTTAATTAAATCCAACATTTATTAAGCATGGACAAAGGTCCATGTTGACACTAAGAAAGGGGATTGTTGTTCAATCATGTCCACCTCTTTGAGACCCCATTTGGGGTTTTCATTGGGGATATTGGAGGAGTTTGTCATTTCCTTCTTCACCTTGTTTTACAGAAAAGAACTGAGGCAAACTGATTAAGTGACAGGGCCACAGAGCTAATAAATGTCAGAGGCCAGAATCTCCCTGGCTTTAGGTCCATTAGTCTCTCTACTGGGCCAGTAGCTGCTTATAGGCAGTGGGAATAGCAAGATGAAAATGTAACACTACTGGCCTGCCCTCAAGGAGTTTTAATTCTATTTTCTCTTTCATAAATCATAGATGATATAAGCATGCTCATCATTTTCGAATAGTAAGGATGAGAAAGTCCAACTATAACTATTGGACCAGAAGGTCCATTCAGAGTATTCTGTAGTTTAGGTCATGAGCAATGAGATTATAATGAATATACATAATTCTCACAAAATGTCCTTTACTTCCCTTTCCCCAGTCTCTAGAATATCAAATCTAACATAATCCCTATTCTAATCCATTTGACTAATTTATGCTTAAAACATTTAAAAAGTCTACAAATGCTAACATTTTCATTTTGATTTAAGGCTTTGATTTATGGCTTACTCCAGCAGTAATACCCATTGACTGAACATTGAATATGGATATAAATGGCAATGGTTAATTCTGGGAGTATTTTTTGGTGGTGTTGTTGACCTATTACATACATTCTCTGGAAACACTCTCTTTTCCTGAGTGATTATAACCTTACTTTCCTCAATAGATCTGGCAGCTGAATTTCAGTCTCATTATCCAGCAATTGGGCATACTTCCTTTTTTTCCATTTAAAAACTGTCAGAAAAGTGCCTTCATTTCCTCCAAAAGAAGTAAACACAGATAAAGGTCAGAATAAAACAATCCTCTGGAGCTAAATGAAGTAGAGCAAAGTACAATGCCAAATTGGCTAAAAAAGAATGAGTGTTCTGTCCAAGCCAGGGTAGAGACACAGGCAAGTCAGTACTATACAGACATCACAGCAAGGTCCCCAAATCATTATGTACTCAT
This sequence comes from Sminthopsis crassicaudata, assembly GCF_048593235.1. NCBI lineage: Eukaryota > Metazoa > Chordata > Mammalia > Dasyuromorphia > Dasyuridae > Sminthopsis > Sminthopsis crassicaudata. The sequence continues at coordinate 292,696,200 of NC_133617.1, read as the reverse complement.
GAATCATCATTTACTCATTTATTGGAGTTCATATTGAAAAATATTAATTATATGCCTGTAAATATTCAAAACAATGTTTTACATACTAAGGTAGATACAAAATAAATAAAACCTGGGTCTTAGCCCCAAATTGTTCACAGTCTAATGTGGGATGTAAGCAAGAGCATCAGGCCTTGTGTATTTAGGATAACTTCTTGAATTCTGGACTGTTTTCATTAAAGTTCATTTTCCAAGGTGAATGCAGTTCAGTGCAATGTTGTCCTGTCAGAGGGAAATATTTCTTTGTAATATATCAAAAGCTAAACAGAAAGGAGACTGAGATCACTTAAATGGGAAGATAATCTGTCGAATTCATGGAAACACTTTAAAATAAGTACATTAAAATAATTTTTATGTAAACTTGAATTTTTGATAGGAAAATATTAAATACTTAAAAATGACATTCCTTAGAACTGCATGTCTCAAGGCTCTGAAAGGCCTGTGAGGCAGCAGCATCAGTACCCTTAGGGTGATAGTCACAAGTTGCAGGTGAAGCATCTTCATTAGAAATAGAGAAATATGCCAGGAAAAGATTTTGAGAATTTGGATGGCTTGGAGAAGCAGTTATCTGTAGGAGGGGGCAATTTTAGAGGTAGAGAGAAGAGCTGGCTATAGATTTAAAAAAAAGAGAGATCCTGGGAGCCTAGAATGGCATAGACCACCTTGTCTAGCACAGACATAGTTGTGAACTGTGTGAGAATTCAGCAAAGAAATAAAGGACTTTCCCATTGGTATCAAGAGTTATCCTTTGATACACTTATTGCTTACACAAGTGTCTTGCCACAATTGTAGTGTAAGTTTAAGTCCACCTTTCTCACAGGTACAGTGTATATTTATGAATAAAACCCTGAATTATAAGGGAGAGGGGATTTTTGTTATGCTTTTGAGTGAAAGATTTTGATAACAACTAATTGAGTCTACTAGCTGATTGTTGGTGGAAGCATACTTAGAGACTCAGATACTAGAGGGATAGCCCCAGAGAGATATCCAGAGATTCTGAGGTAGCAAATTCTAGATACCTAACCTGCAAGCAGGTAAGTGCAATTTGAGGAGAGAAATCGGGGAGCAGAAGGTGAAAAATGAATATATGCAAAATAAAAACAAGGTAATTTTGAGAGATAAGGCATTGACAGATTAAGGTGGGGATCAGGAATGACTTTATGAAGAAAGGAATCTTTATGACCTTTTAGTCTTCTTCACCAGAAGTTCTCTACACCCATAAAATTGCTGGTCCAATCAAAGAAAAAATCCAAATAATATCAAACAGTGCATACTGAAATACTTAGTTTATACTTTTACTTTAATTTTAAAATAAAGTATTATATTGAGTCAATTCAAAGCAATTGCAATAGACTTGTGATGGAAAGTGCCATTCTCATCTAGAGAGCGAACTATGAAGACTGAATGTGGATCAAAAGATAGTATTTTCATTTTATGTTGTTGTTGCTTGCTTATTTACTTTTTTTCCTTTCTTATGTTTTTTTTTTCCTTTTTGACCTGATTTTTCTTGCACAGCATGATGAATGTGGAAATATATTTAGAAAAAATGCATATGTTTAACATATTATATTGCTTTCTGTCTAGTGGAGGGAGCAAAGAAGGAGAGAGAGAAAATAAATTTGAAAGCAAAGTTTTACAAAGGTGAATATTGAAACTCTCTTTTCATGTATTTGGAAAAATAAAATACTATTTGAAAAAATGTCTTTATTATGAACCAAAATAAGTGTAAAATAAAGTTTAAAAATATAATCACATATAAAACTAGAAGTTTCAAACTATTTGTGTAGTTTGATTAAAAAAAAATACAGCAAACTGGGCTTATATCCCAAAGAGATCTTAAAGAAGGGAAAGGGACCTGTATGTGCAAGAATGTTTGTGGCAGCCCTCTTTGTAGTGGCCAGAAACTGGAAACTACATGGATGCCCATCAATTGGAGATTGGCTGAATAAATTGTGGTATATGAATATTATGGAATATTATTGTTCTGTAAGAAATGACCAACATGATGATTTCAGAAAGGCCTGGAGAGACTTACATGAACTGATGCTGAGTGAAATGAGTAGGACCAGGAGATCATCATGTACTTTAACAACAATACTATATGATGATCAATTCTGATGGATGTGGCCATTTTCAACAATGAGATGAACCAAATCAATTCTAATAGAACAGTAATGAACTGAACCAGCTACACCCAGTGAAAGAACTCTGGGAGATGACTATGAACCACTACATAGAATTCTAATCCCTCTAATTTTGTCTGCCTGCGTTTTGGATTTCCTTCACAGGCTAATTGTACACTATTTCAAAGTCCGATTCTTTTTGTACAGCAAAACAACTGTTTGGACATGTATTGGACATATATTGTATTTAATTTATACTTTAACATATTTAACATGTATTGGTCAACCTGCCATCTGGGGAGGGGAAGGAGAGGAAAAATTAGAAAAAAAGGTTTGGCAATTGTCAGTATTGTAAAATTACCCATGCATATATCAGGTAAATAAAAACTATTAATAAAAAAATACATCAAGAGACCCCAATAAAATAAACAAACATCCTATTTACCTAGGTCCCTTCTCATCTCTTTTCTCTGTGTTTATTATTATATTTTGTTGCTATTAGTTATTTTTATAGTTATTTGTTTTGATTATTTTTTCTTTACTCTGTATCATTTCATTGAAATCTCTTTGTATTTCCTTTTAGTCTTTATATTTGTTATTTATTAGAATATACTTAGAAGTTTAATGAGCTTTTTCAACATATATGATTCCTTTATATAAGTATTAGTTTTAAATCTCTTCTTCAAGATTTATTAGAGCCTAACATACTCTTTTATTCTTAATAATCACAAATTAACTCAATTTATTATAGGGTTAAAAGAACCCTATTTATATTAATTTACATTAATTCCTTATCAGTGATCATATATTACAGGATGATATTCTAAGGGAGGAATTATGACTTGGATACATCAGCATCTGATAAGTGGGTCATCAAATTAATGTAATTATCTCAATGACTAAAAGCATGTTAGGGGCATGGGCACATTTTTAAGGGGATTATAAAAATTGCCACGTCATTTAATACGTTTTCATTCCTCATTTGAGGGACAGCTATATCAAGCAGTAATATTTCAACCTTATTCATTATTTTTATTAAAATCCCAGATTCAGGATACCAAGGAAGCATAGTAAATAGAGTCCTGGGCATGGTGTCAGGAAGATCCAAGTTCAGATCATGCCCTAGTCACTAGCGACTCCACACACATTGCTTAACTTAGATTTGCTATATAAACACTAGATTGGTGGATGTGGTACAATGGATAGTGCCACGCTGCAGTCAGAAAGATTCATTTTTACTAAATTCAAATCTAGTCTCAGACTCTTAGAAGCTCTGTGACCCTGGCAAGTCACTTAACTCTGTTTGCTTCAGTTTCCTGTCAGATGAACTGGAGAAAGAAATGGCAAATCATTCCAGTATCTTAGTCAAGAAAACCCCAGATATAATCACAAAGAGTGGAGAAATGACTAAACAACAAATATGTGTTAGCCATTATAATTTTATTAGATATACAGCATTAGAATAATCTGTCATTCTTGCTTTCCCATAAATAATACTTGGATTAGAACATTTTTAAGTAGTTTAATTTATATTTACTTAGTTGTTTCTATAATTATCTGTAAAATGGGTACAAAAATAGTGCCTATCTCCCAATGTGATTGTGAGGACAAAATAACATTTAGTCTCAAAGAATTTTCCCAGCTGCTTCAGAACTGACTTCAGGATTCATTCCTATTGTTCTTCAAATTCAATAGCAATACACTGATGATTACATTTACAAAATATTACCCCAAAGAATTGTGGTAAAGTTCACATTAAGATGCAGGTCCTATCATACACTCAGATAAATATATATTCGTGGAAATATTGCAAAGAAATTCCATCATCAGTGTCTGATTCTTCCTCAGCAAAAACTTTAAAATGTTCTGTCTTCTGCATGTTTCCTAATGATTTAAGGCCCCTTCCTCCCCCTTTTTTTGGCTGTAGAGTCACAAAACCACATGACAGAAAGGGAACCAAAGTTGAAGAATTTATAACACACATACACACACACACACACACACACACACACACACACACACACACACACACACACACACATTTACTTAGAGGAAAAAAAAGGAAAAATTGGTCCTAAAGGAAATGCCCAGACATCATTTCCAATTGGTTATTCCCAAATATCACGTGTCCTAAATATCTTTAAAAGGAAGTTATCTGGGTTCAGGAGTGTCACACTGCTTTCCTGAAAACCAGTTTCCTTTCCCTGCTTGAGGTTGAAATCTCAAGAGTCCCACAAAATGTGTGAGGCGTTTGTAGGAACCTGGAAGCTTATTTCCAGTGAAAACTTTGATGAATACATGAAAGAAGTGGGTAAGGATAAACCTTGTAATCTGCCTGGATAAGGAATGACTTTTTCTTTCTAGGAAAATGAAGTTCATGCATGTGTGTTCGCACTGGAAGGCTGACCAGCTAATTAAATAGTCCTTCTGCAGAGGATGTGTTGGTACTTACTGCCCTTTGTTTCTGTATTCTAAATGTTTTCAATTAGAAAAGTAAACTTTGTGTGTGAAAAGGTAAAATTAAGTTTTTGTTTTTTTTTTTAATAGCTAACAGAAATTATCTTCTTGATTTGCTATCCCTGATTCCTTTGGTTTCTTGGGTTTATTGCCTATGGCTTTCCCACCCATTGAAACAAAGAAATATATTTGCGATGTAGTATAGTGTTGTATAGCAGTTTGTATTTGAAATGTATACTAAAGTATACATTTATGCCATGTTCTACTCTTGCTTTCCTTTACAGGGTGAAGATATAACTCAAATGATTAGGCTTTCCCCCGTAACTAAAGAATATTTAGAGAGCTATAGGAATGACCGCCTAGATTGTATACTGATTGCTTGGTTATTGAACTTATTCTGACAATTGCTGCTTAATGGGAGACAGTGTCTCACACTTCATATTTGTCTTCTTTGACTTTATTAAAGTTCTTTGACTCTTTTACTCTGGCCTTAAAGTCAAGAGGACCTGAGTTCAAATTTGTGCTCAGACACTTACTAGTTATGTGTCCTTGGGTGAGTCAATTAATTGAGGTTGCCTCAAAAAAAATTTTTTTTTAAAGAAAAAGCTATTTTTTGACTTGAATTATAGGAGATTTCTAGATGCTGAAGCCATACTTCCCTTAAAGTCAGAGTCTAGCACTCTAACTTTAACAATCTAAACTCATCTGAATTTATATTACAAATTTACTAAAGAATTCAACTGAAAGTTTTAGATGATATTATTATACTTATTTCATTAATTAAATACAAATGGGATTTTAAATAGAGTATTTATTTTAATATAGATAGGATATATTCTCTCCACCATAATTTTGTGTTAGAAATAGGGCAATCCTTATGATTTATAAGGGTCCACAAAAGGAAGTTCCTTCTCTTTCTTTGTAACAGATGTTTAATGAGAACTTTCCTAGAAGTAGTGTATTGAGGGAGGAAGAGGCAATATCAGTGTTTTGCTTAGGAATCACCATTTAAATATATGTCACTTTACACACTTCAGGGAACATAATACTCATAAATAAATATTGATTGATTGTTCATTGAAAACTAAAAATTTTATGTCTTTTCAAAAGCCTCAAACTTCTGAAAAGATAAAGCAACTTTTTTGATTTTCTGAAACTAGGTGCTGGCTTATAGAAAAGAGGGGAAAAAGTAATCTAATCTTATACTGCTTCTTATGCCATGCCATGATTGCATATGATTTCCTTTTCATGTGTGAGGTACTGGGGTCTGAGTGATTTAATTAGTGTTTCCCTTTCAAATATTCATTTAAAGTATTTGAATTCTATATTAACAAAGCACCATTCAAAATGTCAATTGATTTGCTATTGTCATTTAGTCATTTTAGTCATGTCTAACTTATCATGACCCCATTTGGAGTTTTCTCGGCAAACATATTGGAATGGTTTGCCATTTCCTTCTTCAGCTCATTTCATAGATGAAGAAACTGAGGCAAACAGGATTAAATGTTTTGCTCAGGGTCACAGGAGTCTCCAAGGAAGTAAAACAAAGTTTAGTCCTTGATTATTAAAATAATTCCAACATATTTATAAAAACATAAAACTTTAAGGATGGGAGAAACACAAAAGTTTATCTAGTCCAGACTTTTCATTTTGTAGATGAGAAAGCTGAGACATAGAGTTTGAATATATTCAAGGTCACATAGTTAGCAGTCCTAGGATCTCCCATGTCTGTTTTTTCTTTTCATTTATGTGACTAAGAGTTTCCCAATCATTTCATATATTTTGAGCCTATGTAAAGTGCTTTGTGAAGTGTTATGTAAATGGCAGCTAAGAGGTATATAGGCAGTAAGATCAGTCTATTTGGATAAGGAAGAATTCTTGAGAAATTTGATACATAGCAGATGCTTAACAAATGCTTATTGAAATAATTTGAATGGAAGCCATTTATAATTCCCAAAGGAGGATTTCTCAGAAAAAAAGCATTCCTTCTCTTTTTAATTGCTTCCCACCTCCAAAACAGACATCCTTGGCTACAATTAGGAACCTAAAAATAATTATTTGAAGGTTTTTAGTTACATTGTCAAACTTTTTATCTTAGTTTAATTTCTCCCTTAGGCATAATAATAAACTGGTTACTCTGGTGAGTCAATGTGGCCTAATGGAGAGAAGGCTAGCTTCAGAGTTTGGAAGATCTAGATTCAAAGCCACTGGGTGACTTCATGTAATTCATATAATTTTTCAGTGCTCTAGGCCAGAGGTAGCTGAACCAGATTACAATGTGACTGGAAAATAATAAAATAAATACAATATAAATAATGGTAATATGTGGTTTTTTAAATCCTCTTTTCTACTTGAGTTTAGACAACCCTACTAACTCTACTTGAGTTGAGTAACAATCACCGCTCTAGACAATCTTGTTAGATGTAAGTTGAACTCGAAGTGTCCCATTAGGAATTTCTTTCATCCCTCCCTCTCCACTCCCCAAAATTTCCTGCACCAGTACAATCCTAGGTCTAGGCTTTGTCATTATCTGTAGCTGATATGCTCTCCTTTCCCTAAACATCTCTAAGTCAATTTGACATCTTCCCAGTAAATGGGGTTCAGGATCAATGTGATTTCATTGATGTGGGAACTCCCGGTGTGGAAATTACCTTTACTAATGTAAATATACAATTTAGCTCTGTTCATTGCACTTGTAATTTGTAAGTTTAGAGGGATGCCTGAGCCACTAAAATGGTAAATTAGCTGGGTCACATAGTCATTATGTGACTTGAAAATTGGCCCTTTATTCACTAAGCCAGTCTACCTCACTTTAATAATAGTAAGAAATATATCTTTGGGGAAATCAAGCCAAGACTCAAAGTATGACAGAATAACTTAGGAAAGAGCATATAAATATGAGGCTTGCGTGGTGAGATGATATCCAACTAGAAAGAGTTAATCAAGAAAGAGCAATCAACTTGAAATCATGCTTCTTTTACAATGAATAGAGATTTTTTTTTTTATAAGACTAAGCATGTCACAAGGATTCTTATTCTGGGTTTCATGGATTTTTAAAAAATTTCAATAGCAATATTTCCGTTTAATAGGTTCCCTTTGTAATCTAGCATGATTTTATTATATGCATTAAAAATATTATTGTGAAAAAGAATATATATAGCCTTTATCAGAGGGTAAATTGGGCTATGACACAAAATAAGTTAAGAACTCCTAGCCAAAGACACACTACTAGTGAGAAGTTAGACTTAAGTTCTAAATTTAGTTATGCTTCACTCACTAAGGCCCATTCACGATGGAAAAGTATTAATTAATCAATCAATAAATATTTATTATGTAGCTGCTGTGTCCTAGACACTGAATATTGTGCTGGTTGTTTTGATGTGTTCCCGCAATGTTGTAAGATAGCTGGCTATTTGGTGTCTAATGATGCTATCAGAGCTTTTTGTTTTGTTTTGTTTTTTACTATATTATTTATTACTTACAATATTGACTTTCATGCTTGCTCATAATGTGTTTTGTAAAGTGATAGATTATGTCTTTACTTCCCATGCTCTTGCCAGGATCTGAGATGGAATACTTTAGATCATACAGTATTGTCTACTAGGCCTGCAGCTATCACAATAGATAGGTGATATACTTCTTCAAGCATTACCTCATTTACCAAATAATCCCTGTATATTTTTTCCTGCATAAGATAAATGAAGCCTTTTAGGAACATACTATCATCTTTTGTTCTTTCTTAGAACCAAAAGAAATCATAAAAATAAATTTTAAAAAATTCCTTGAAGAAAAATAAGTTAGAATTATACTCAAGATATCTACTCTTAGTAGAATTTAATATAAAACTGAAAATATTCTCTTCTCTGCATTTTAGGAGTGGGTTTTGCCACCAGAAAAGTGGCAGGCATGGCTAAACCCAATATGATCATCAGTGTACAAGGTGATGTGATCACCATTAAATCAGAAAGTACTTTTAAAAATACTGAGATTTCCTTCAAACTGGGCCAGGAATTTGATGAAGTCACTGCAGATGACAGAAAAGTCAAGGTGAGGAATAAAAGTTCTCTTTATTTTAAGGATATTTCTTTAAAAATATTTTAAAAATTGGTATCCTTTGTTCTACATCAACTTCATTTCACAAAATATCCTTCCTTTTCTCTACCCTGAGTGCTATCCTTTATTACAAAGAAAAAAAGAAAGAGAAAAACTCATAAGGAAAACTAACCAATATATCAACCATGTATTAAGATTTATTTTTGTATACTCATGGTCTTCCAGTGAAAAGGAGGCAATCTCAGTCTCAGATCTGTTCTATAACACCAAATTTTATTATATATTATATATATATAATATATATTATATATGTTATATTGGGTTTTTTCTTTTTCTTTTTTTCCATTTACATTATTGTAATTACTGCTTATATTATTTTCCTTATTCTGCTGCTTTCACTTTGCACCATTTCATGTCTTCCCATGTTTCTCTATATCTTCATATTCATTATTTCTTTTATTACAGTATTATTCTATTAGAGTTAGGTACAACAATTTATTTAACTACTCAAGAGTTGGACACATACTTTGTTTCCAGTTTTTTTCCACAATTACTATTACAAAAACATCCATATGGCATATATTTTGGCACATATGCAACATTCTTTTCTATGTATTACCTCCTTGAGATAAGAAGTAGAGTCTCCTGGTCAAAGGGTGTAGACATTTTATTCACTTTCTACATTAATTTCAATTTTGTTTATTTATGATCAATTTGCCATTTTACCATCAGAACATTCAAGTGCCTGCCTTTCCATAATCCTTCCAAAATAAATTATTTCCATCTTTGTCATTACTATTCATCCCAACTTGCTGGGGATGAAGTAAAACTTCAGAGTTGTTTCAACTTGTATTTCTCTTATTATTAATGATTGGAACAATCTGTCATATGGTTGTTAATAGTTTACAATTCTTCTGATAACCATTTATATCATCTGACCATTTATCCATTCATTAATAGCTCTTTGTCATGTGTGTATGTGTGTGTGTGTGTGTGTGTGTGTGTGTGTGTTGGTTCGCTATATATCTTGAAAAATAGATTCTTATCAGAACAAAGATTTTCCCCCCCAGTATATTGCTTCCTTTCTTATATCAGTTGCATTATTTTTATTTGTGCAAAAGCTTTTTAATTTCATGTAATTGAAATGATTTATTTTATTTTAAAATTATCTTGATTTTTTGTTTAATTAAGAATTTTTCTTTAGGATACATTTCTATATTATTGAAAAGTTTCATATACTATAATAATAAGAAAAAATGACTGATCCATTGAAAAGGAAGTCTGGAGAATCAACATTGTGAGTAATTCTTCTACCTCTCCCAGACACACAGAGCCTCACCATACTTTTTTTATGCTTACAGAGTATCATAACCTTAAATGAGGGTGCACTGATTCAGGTGCAGAAATGGAATGGAAAATCAACCACAATAACAAGAAAACTTGTGGATGGTAAAATTGTGGTGGTGAGTTATTTCTAATCTCTAACTACAGCAAAGTTTTTATGGTGCTGCAGAAGCAGAACCATTTGGTCAATGAGAGGACCAAAGTTTAAAGTTTGCCTCTGTCACTTACTAACCTAAATGATCTTTCCGGAATCACTTTATCTCTTTGGGCTTCAGTTTTCTCAACTATGAAATGAAGGGATTGGGTTGGATGAATTCTGAAGTTCCTTCTAGGTGTGAATCTTTGATCCCGGTAATCTTAAATTGCATTCTCCCCATATAGAACATCAAACTGCCAGTTCTGCTCTGAGAACACTTTGGAAAAAGTTAAAGGGGACTCCTGGACTTATAATTAATTGCATTCTGAACTCAAGTGCACATGCTAAATTAGTGTCTAGCATTAGTAAATATACATAAGTTACTCCCACCTTTTAGATAAGTTGAGCAATAGAGGAAAAAAGAACTTTCCACTCTTTCAGTTTTGTTTCACCCTGAAATTTTACCCTCTCTTTTTTTTGCTCCCTAGGAATGTGTCATGAAAGATGTCACTTCCACTAGAGTCTACGAGAGAGCATGAATTGAGTTCTCAATGGGCCAAAAACCTGTCAAACTCCACCACTTTTTCTTGTGTGTGTGTGTTGTTTAAATAAATATGAGGTTCTTCAAGACTACATTGGAAGAAATTCTATTTGCAATACGTTTATCTACTCCTTTCTGTTTTATTGATTCAATAAACATCTTTAACATTAAATATGTTCATGGGTATTTTGTTCAGTATGGATTTTTTATTACTTTTCTTAATATTTTAAGATACATTCCTCATGGGTATGGGGAAGGATAATTATATAACCCTTTTAAAATAGCTTATTTGTAATCTTTTTGATGGTCAATAATCCAAAAGAATTATTCTGCCATAGTTATATTGAATAACATTAATTTGAAATTTATGATAATACAAACACAGTATATAGGTTTTGGTACTCCTTTATAACTGAATCAGATGTACTCCATGTGAATGTAATGAATGTCTTCATACTTAATGTATTTTCAGAGATTTCAGCCTCAGTACTGAAACATTTTCCCTCTTTCCTTTTCCCCTCTACTAGATTGAGAAAACTGTTCATTATATTTAAGAGCAGAAAGATAAAAATCCAAATCACTTAAATAAAAACATTTCCTGGGAGATATTGATAAAGGAAAATGATATGGAGAACGGATATTGGAAAATTGAAAGTGAGAGTAGATATCATAAGCAGAGTAAAGTCAAGTCAGCAAACATTCATAATATTAAGCATTTATACAAAAAAGAACCAATCTATGCCCTCAAATAGCTCACAATTCAAGGGGGAATATAAAATGCTAACAACTCTATATAAACAAGACATATACAAGAAAAATAGGAAATAATCTCTGATGATTCAGGCCAGTTCCCATGGTCTTGTGATGAAGAAAACCATCTACACTCAAAGAGAGGATAGTGGGAACTGAATGTGGACCACAACATAGTATTTTAATTTTTTTGTTGTTGTTTGCTTGCATTTTGTTTTCTTTCTCATGTTTTTCCTTTTTGTTCTAATTTTTCTCGTATAGCATGATAGTTGTGGAAATATATATAGAAGAATTGCATATGTTTAATATATATTAAATCACTTGCCATCTAAGGAAGGGGCTGGGGGAAAGGGAGGGAAAATTAGAATACAAGGCTTTATAAGGATGGATGTGAAAATAATTCATGTATATATTTTGAAAATAAAAAGCTTTAATTAAAAAAGGAAATAATCTCTGAGGAAAAGCACTAACATTAAGGGGATATGAAAAAGGCTTCTTGATAAAGGTGAGATTTTAGCTGAGATTTTAAAAAAAGAGTGGGAAATCAGGTTTCCCATAAGAGGCATAAGGGACAACCAATAAAAATTCAGTGAGTAAATGGATTATCTTATATAAGAAACATCAAGATACCACAGGTATCACTAGATAATGAAGATATAGAGGAGAGAAAAATACAAATGGTAAGACTGCAGGGACCAGGCAGTAAAAGGTTTTCAGGGCCAAACAGAAGATTTGATGTTTGATCCTATTGGTAATAGGGAGTCACTGGAATTGATTTAATAGGGGATGCCAGGAACAGACCTGTGTATAAGAAAGGTCAATTTTGCAGTACACTGGGGACTGAGGAGGTTAGAAGAGAACCAGGAGAGAGCAATGTCACAAGGAGAAAAAGGGGATCAATAATGTCAAAGTATACAGAGAATCCAGAGGGATGAGGACTGAGAAAAAGCCATTCAATTTGGAAATTAAGAGATTATTGCTAACTTGGAGAAAGTAGTTTTGATTGAATGATGAAGTCAAAAGCCAAAGTATTAAGAAGAGTATAAGAAGCTATTGATTAGATAAATACAAATTAATAGGCTTGATAAAGGCCAACTTTCTCAGATTTATAAAGAACTGAATGAAATTTACAGGAATACAAGTGTTTTTCCAATTGATCATTATGGGTAGTAGTACTTCCAGGTTACTCCCACACATTTATACTCACAGATTTCAGGTTAGGTCCATGAGATATGGCTATCCCAAGGCTAAAAAATGCTTTGTAGGTCTGCATTCTTAAAACTACTGCTCAGGATCACCCACCAGTGAATTTTCTTTGATAGAGTTAGCTAGTAACACAATTAGTTTAAAGCAAAGGTATTTTCAAGATGGCATAATAAAAAGAAAAAAGCTAGTCCTTGCTTTCTTGAAGAGGACCAATGGCATCACAAAGGACACGCTGGCTTGTGTGAATTGCATTAAAGTGAAGCAAATATGGCATTCTTGTTTGGTTAATTGTTGTCCTTTGTTTTTGAAAAGGATCAAAAAATCAGTATGCTAGAGTTAATTTACTATGTGTCCAACTGTGGCTTGTCAGACCAATATGAGCTTGGAAGGCTCTAGCTCAGGTTGGACACAAATAGTCCCTATGAACATTTGGGGTGGATTCTCTAACCTTGTGCATTTCAATTCAAGTCTGCTTTGTTCATAGAGCATAGCACCTTCTCTGATGAGGGCACGCCATGCTGGGTGGTCCTGTGCCCATGTCTTCCGTGTCACAAAATAGATTCTAAAGTTCTTAAGACATTTTGACAATGTCCTTGCATCCTTTTTTCTGACCACCTTATGAATGCTTACCTATGTGAGCTCTCCATCTATAATTTTTTTGGCCAAATGTACATTTGGCATTTGAATAAAGTGGCCAGCCTATTGAAATTGTGCTCTTTGCAGTAGAGTTGGAATGCTTGGCAAGTTTACTTTTAAAGAAAGGCCCTCAGAGTCTGGTATCTTATCTTGCTAGGTGATCTTCAGCATCTAAGACAATTCAAATAGAAGCAATTCAGTTTCCTGGCATGGTGCTGGAATACTGTCCAGGTTTCACAGGCGTAAAACAATGAGATCAACACAATGGCACTGTAAACCTTCAGTTCAGTAGCCAGTCTAATCCCTCTTCTCTCCCACACTTTCCTTCCAAGCCTCCCAAACATGGAGCTAGCTCTGACAGTATGTGTGTGAAGCTCATTATCAATGTGGACATCTCTAGAACGTATATTGCCAAAGGAAGAGAACTTATCCAAAGCATTCAAAACTTCATCATTTGTTGTTGTGGTTCCATACTTAGGGATGGTAGGGTTTAGCTGATGGAGGACCTGTATATTCTTGGTGGTAATTGTTGGCCAAAATTAGCACCAGTAGCAGAGAATTGATCCATGCTTGTTGCATCTTTGCTTTGGAGACTGCACTGAATGCCCAATCATCTGCAAACAAAAAAATCATGCACCAACACTCCCTCCACTTTAGTTTCATCTTGCAGTCTTTTTAAGTAGAAGAATTTACCATTGGTGTAATAGCTGACTTTAATTCCATGTTTGTCATCAATGAAGGTGTTTGACATCATGATTGAAAATATCATGCTAAAGAGCTTGGGACCAATCACACAGCCTTGTTGAACTCCACTGGTGACTGGGAAAACTCCAGAGCATTGCCCTTGGTCCAGAACCTGGGCAAATATGCCATCATGAAATTGATGTACTATTAATAAACTTCTCTGGGCAAACAAATATTGACATAAATATCCATAAGCCCTCATTAGTGATAGTATCAAAAGTCTTGGTCAGATCTGTAAATCTACAAAAAGGAGATTTCTGTTCTGTTCCTGGCATTTTTCCTGGACTTGTTGGACAATAAGCACCGTATCGACTTTCCTTGGCCCCTTCTGAAGCCATTCTAGCTCTCAGGTAGATGACCTTTTTCTAGGTAAAGGATCAGTCTATTAAGAAGGAATCTGGCAATGACTAAGAGAAAGACTGCACCTGTGCTTGTCACAAGAAAATCTATTCCCTTTACCTTTATAAAAATAGATGATAAAGGTATCTTTGAACTCTGGGACATAACTTCCTTTTGCCATATAATCTGGGAAATTTCAATCAGCCTTTGTATGAGCAATGGACCCTCCACCTTGTAAATCTCACCTGGAATAGAATCAATATCTGGTGCTTTATCATGAAAAGCCTACTAATAGCATTAAAAACCTCTTCTTCAGATAGAACTTCAGCTAGAGTGATTGATTTCAGCTTGAGGTGAATGGTCAATAGCTTCAGCCCATCTGCCAAAACAGTTTACCAGAGTGTGGCCACTGTGCATGCTATAGTTTCCTGGAACCACAGGTAAGAGTTAGGAGGATCAGGTGGACACTAAAGATGAAAAGAAGCCCTGTAAAGGGCTCAGCAACTCTCACACCAGAGGTACTAGTCTTCCCTGAACATATCCTACACTCCAAATATGGCATTCTTATAGAGTATGCAAATAGCATAAAGCTAAGAGAAATGATTAATATACTGGATAACAGTCAGGATGTCAAAAGACCTTAACAAAGTGTAATTTTGTACAAAGATGTAATAAGATAAAATATAAAGGCTAGAACTGCACTTGATTTAAAAAAATAAATTGTCACAAGTCCAAGATGAAGGGACATAGGTAAGCAGCTATTCATCTAAATAAAGATCTAACTAGATTTCAAGTTCAAGATGTATCACAATGTGTCATGGCATCCAAAAGGATAATGAGACTTTAGGCTGAACAGATAGATCTGGGGTTCAGAAAGAGGGAGCTGATCGTCCTTTTGTACTTTACACTCGTCGGATCACATATGGAGCCTTCTACCCAATTCTGTAAGCCCATTTTGCAAACACATTGAGAATATGGAGAACATGCAGAAGGTCAATTAGAAAGGTGAAAGGTCTCAAGATCATGACAAATAAAAATGCATAGAAGATATTACAAGGATGAGTCTGAAATGGAGAATAATTGCAATCATAAAGAGGTGATAGCTACCTTCAAATGTTTGAAGGACTGTCATATGGATGAGGGGCTATCTTCACTGTTTGGCCCTAGACAGCAGAAGTAGATGTAATGGTTGAACTTTGAAGAGAGGCAATTCTGAACTTGGAACAAGGACAAATTTTTTAATCTTTCCAAACAAAAATGTAATGAGCTTCCTTAAAAGGTAGTGAGTTTTCTTTCACTGTATTTCGTAATATTCTTCAAATACTGGATGACCATTTATATTTTGCCAATTTTTATGTTTTTTCCCCCAGGTATGAATTATAGAATGGTACCTCTGAAAGCACTTCCTTACTCTGAGATGCTGTAATTTACTAGAAAAGACTTATGGATTCAGAGCCTGTCGAATCCTTTATTTTCTATTGTACTGGATGATAAACTCTTCCCTTTCCTTCAGCTTTTTCCTCCCTTTTCTATCATTCACATAAGATGAAGCAGTTTTGCTTCTTTTCTCTGGTGGGCAATAAGGAGCACTTATGATCAGATCTCCTCTCTCTGGCTCCCTGAGAGGCTGAATGAACTCATATCACCCACATTACCTGAGAAGTGATGGGGTGATGAGAGATCACATTCTTTTTGGTAGAAATGATGCTAGTTATGTAGCTTGTTTTGCTTTTAGTAATTAAATCATAAATTTGTAGAAATCTTTTTGGATGGATTTGGATAGATTTGGAGCTAGAACTTCTGAGAGTTGATGTACTAATAAACTTTCATTGAATATCTTTTACAACTTTCTTGAGTAGAGTTTATTTGATTTATTGAATGGGGCTCAATGGACAATACCATTGGGAATTATTGATTAAAAGGCACAAAAATGATTAATTTTCTACTTATTCCAGATTTCTACAATCAATTGGCACTAGAAGAGAAAGTCATTTGTACCCTTTAAATCATTTTCTGGAAGACTTACCAAATCAAATTGAAATGGGTAACACAGAATTTTAAGAATGTTGTGGTTTTTTTTTTAAAAAAGTTTTACCCTTTCACATCCAACACTGGTGAGGTGTGGGGGGGCTTGTAAAACTGTATAGAGTCAAGCAAAATTAAATTCCACAATTAATGTTGCATCATTGATAAATTACTCAAGGTAGTTCTTTAAAATTCTCTTGATATAAGCAAGAAAACTTTCATATGTTTAGACCTCTGTAACTCTCATTCACTTAAGTTTTTCTAAAATTTCAACAAATTCCTTTTTTTATTTTCAAACCTGTTGCTGTTCATTTTTTCATATCCAAAATTTCAAAGATGTTTTTCCATCCATGAAAGATGTTTATTCCATAAACACTAAGCCCTTTTTTGAGATTCATAGCACAACCTATGCACAAATAGAGACAATTCTTTTGCTCCTCATCCCTAATTAAACTTGATGAATAATGATGATAATAGTAATAATACCCTACACAACACACTAAGAAAATGGAAGCATTTTATAGATATTATCTGTACTACACATCATCCCTGTAAGGTAGGGAAGGGGAGAAATAATTTGAAGATGAAGAAATAGAGGTAATGTGTCTTGTCCAAATAAATAATAGTTGATGGATAATGAGGCAGATAAAAAAGTGTTCTCTTCTCTTGCCAGAAAATTAGACTTGTATAATCATTAGATGTTCATCAGTTTCTTCCCCCAAATTTGACTCAGCACTTACATCTGAAATGGCTGATTCTCTTTGGAAGTTGCCTTCACTACATACAAAATAATATTTATCCCTTGTTCTTTGGGCATGTCACAGTGCTAGAAGCTATAATCACTGACCTAAACCAAAATTTACATGTTATTTTCAATTTCCTAATTTGGTGGTAAGAACAATTAGTCAAGTGGTAGTAATGGGAATCCTGGGCCTTATGTTTCCTATTACTGTGTCAAAGGAGTCACGTGGTAATGATGTCCTTTAAAAGGTAATCTTGGTAGCCTTGCATTCATTTCATTCCTTGGTCTTCTGATCTGAGCTTCTATTTCCACCAAAATATCCAAGATGTTTGAGCCTTTTTTGGGAATCTGGAAACTTATCTCCAGTGAAAACTTTGATGACTACATGAAAGAACTAGGTGAGATGTCATTATGTGGAATGGGAATTATTGGGTTACTTTTTTAAAGTGTTGGGAGGTGATGGCTTTCTTCTTCCATTTTTTTCTAAGTTTTTAGATTATACTATGTTGACCTAAAAAAAGCCACTTCTTACATATATTGCAACTCTAAATGATATTGCTTTAAAGTACATATATGTGGGAAGAAGAATATTATCTATATACTGAAAAATCATATGGATTATAATAATCTATATTTATAGGAACATTCTTTGGTTAATAGTAAAGGCAGCTTCCAAAAGGAATCAGTGTTTTCAGATGTGAATCTTCAGACTCAAATTTGGGAGAAAAACTGATGAACACCTTTATTAGATGTACAACTCTAGGTTTTCTAGCAAGAGAAGAGAACAACTTTGGGTGTCCCATGTACATCAGTTATTATTTGTTTGAACAAATCACATTGTCTCCAATTCTTCATCTTCAAAGTATTTCTCCCTTTATGTATCTTACAGATTTGGTATACATCAAAGTCTATATTCAGCTGGTTTTATAACATTTTTATGTGCAAAAACTTAAATTTTTTACAGCTAAAACTTCTGCTCTTGCTTCAGTCTCTCTTTAGATGAGGAACTAATGACCGAAGGATTAGAAAAGGCTTCATAGAGAGTGAACATTGAGAGACTCCTTGAAGGATAAGAATTCTGACAGATAGATGAAAAGGGAGTGTGTAGACATGGGCAGGTGATTTGCAGATGAAGAAATGAGACAGGAATATGATTTGCCACCATGAAAAAAACTATTATAAATATTTTTGTACATGTAGGTCCTTTCCCCCTTTTTTGTGATCTAAAAAGTGAGAAGTATGAAAAAGGGTGGGATTAGGGTAGAATATCATGAATTCTATTTTGGATATATTGAATTTGACATGTCAATTGGATATCCAGATGTGAGTGCATAGTAGGAATTGGAGAGTTCAGAAGGAAGATTTAGAGTTGGATACAGTCTTGGAGTCATCAATGTAGAGTATTCATGGAAGTGGATGTGATCATAATTTCAAGAGAAAGCATATCTAGAGAGGAGTAAAATAAAATAGGGATGGAGCCTGGACCTATGACTCCAATGGCAGAGAGAGATTTTGATGAATAAAATCCTTTTATCAATGCAATATGGCACTTTCTCTTGAACTTTGAGTTTTAGAGAGTTACCTAAACCAAAGAGAGATTAATTAATTGAATCTGTTTAGGCTCTTGTAGTCAGTATGAGGGAGAAGTTAGCTTAAACCCTGGTCTTTCTGCCTTCAAGATCAAATCTCTATCCTTTATATCCCACTGCCTCTAATGAGCAATGGGCACAATTAGTCTAGAATGGGAGAATGATTATTAACTTGGAGACAGAAGCAGCCCTAGAGGTCATCTAATGCAGCCTGTCTTTTTTTTTTTTTAATTGATAAGGAAACTATCACTCAGCATTGGTTCATGTGAGTCCAAAAAAAAATAGATAAGGAAACTAATTATTTAATTAGTTTCCAAATTATTTAAATGATTTGACCAAAGTCACATGGAAGTGTCAGAATTTGAATTCAGGATCTCAGATTCAACATTCTTGGTACTCCACCACAAGTTAAGGACAGATCATACAGGGCCTTGTAACCCAGGTTAAGGAGTTGTATTTTATTCTAAGCAATAAATAGATATTGGATATTTTTTGAACATAGAAGAGTCTTACAAAGATTATTCTATTAGTTGTGTGGAGAATGCGTAGGTGAATGAAGATACTGCCACCAAGAAGACTAGTTAGGAGATTAGAACTAGATCCGATCTCATAAAGCAGTTGCATTATTTAAATTCATACTGCATATTTTCAGTGAAAGAATGAATGACCACATTTTATATAATTATAACTTTAAAAATTGTGAATTCAAAAAATGCAATCATTTCAGGAAATTCAATATTTATTCTAATTGGACCTAAATGTATTATCCCAGCCCAGACAGGAGATAATGAGAACCCTAACTAAGCAGATGGTTGTCCAAATGGAAAGAAGGAACAAATGTGAATTATGTTGTGAAGGCTCAGGTAAAGAGTAGTAAGGAAGTAAATTATAGTGGTGGTAGGGTAAATAAAGAAAAATGATGCATCTGAGAGATTTTAAAAGAATAAAAAATGAATTTGGCAACTGATGATACATAAGGAAAGAGGGAGAAAGAAGAGTCAAAAGTAATTCTAAGGTTATGAATTTCTAAGGGACTTGAAGGATGGTGGAGTCATCAGCAAAAAAAAGAGAGAGAGAAGTATACTTTTTAAGTAAGATTTTTCTAATTAAGTATAAAAACAAATTTTAACATTCTTTATTTTTAAAATGTTGAATTTCAATTTATCTCCCTTCCTCCTTCACTATCCCCTACCTAAAAGAGTTATCAATGTGATATAGGTTATGTATATACAGTCATTTAAAACATATTTCCATGTTAGTCATGTTGAGAAAGAAGAAACAGGGCTAAAGAAAAGCACTTAAAAATAAAGAAATTAAAAATAATATCGTTCGATTTGCATTAAGAATTTATCAGTTCTTTTTCTGGATGTGGATAACATTTTCCATCATGGGTTCTTTGGAATTGTTTTGGATCATTGTATTGTTGAGAACTGAGTCATTCATCATCACAGTGTTCTTTTGGTTCTGCTCACTTCACTTCATGTAAGCCTTTCCAGTTTTTTTGTGAAATTCACCTGCTCATCATTTCTCTGTTATGCCCAGTCATTTCCAAACTGATAGATATTCCTTCAAATTCCAATTCCTTGACACAACAAAAAGATCTGCTATAAATATTTTTGTACATATAAGTCATTTCCCTCCTTTTTTGTGATCTAAAAGGAGAGAAGAATGGAAGAGAGGGATTAGGATAGAGTATCATGAATTCTATTTTGTATATATTGAATTTGAGATGTCAATTGGACATCTAGATGGAACTGTCTAGTAGGAATAGATTAGAGTTGGATACAGCCTTAGTCATCAGTGTAGGGATTTAATTTATTTTATTTATTCAAGAGAATATAATCATTGAGGTGAACCATGTAGAGAAAGAAGAATTCGGCACCATCTGTACGGACAGGAGAAAGTCATTTAATCCCTTTCAGGTATAAAATTATATGATCCCAGAGCCTGAACAGATCTCAGAAGTCATGAAGTTCAACCTAGACCTGAGTAAGGAGCCCCTTTATAACATCTCTAACAAGCAGATATACAACTTCCTCTGGAAAACCTCCTGAGATAAAATTTCACTTTTTTTTTTTTTTTTTGACAATTGTTAGGAAGTTTTATGTTTTTTCTCCTTGAGCTTCTGTTTCCACATTTTCATAATAGTTATAATCAGGACTTTGCTGAAACCAGTTGAAACTAGCTCTTAAAAGCCAACTGTTAAAAAAAAGCCAATAATTAAAATTTCAACATATACATTTATACCTTGAAAATAGATACACACTACAAATCATCAGTGCCCAGCTTAGAGTCAGGAAGACCTGAGTTAAAAATCTAACTTTGTTAGCTTTATGATTTCGGATAAATCACTTAACTTTTGTTTGCCTCAATTGCACCAACTGTAAGACTATTTTATATCACCTACATTATAGAATTGTACATATCAAATGTGATAATATTTGTAAAGTGTCTTTAGCATGGTGTCTATAATTGTTATTATTATAAATCGGGTCTTTATTGTTTAGACTTAAGAAAACAATTGAGAAAAAAATAATAATGCAGAATAAATGTAAAAGTGTATATATATTTTTTCTGGTGTGAGACAATTGATCAGTCAATTATTCAACATTTAGCAGCATCCTCCTGGTATAATAATACAAACTGCCTACCTTACAGAGAGTTCATGAGTATAGTTCTACTATAACTAATAGAACTTATAGTTCTAATATATTTTATAGTTCTGTATATTCTATAATACTAGGTAAATGCAAGTTTATGATGCCTGAGCTATATGTATGTTTGCAAAGAACTTTCCTTATTTCAGCCTCACAAAAATTCTGCATGGTCTTATGACCCTCCCCCCCAGATTACAGAGTAGTTAAGTGCATTTGTCCACAGTCATAAAATCAATTAGACAAAGAATTCAAACTTGGTTCTCTCTGACTCCAGGTGTAGCACCCTATGTACATAAAATGCTTCTCCTCATCAAAATCTTAATAAGCAACATTTCCTCAAAGAATGAGTCTGAGAGAAAAACTGCATTACTTCCATCTTTCAAGCCTCTGGGAGTAGTAATACTGAGGCAATGATTTCATAAATAAAACCAAATTATTTCTGAGTGACAGATTGAAGCTTCCACACCTTCCTGGGAGTAGCTGATAGTCTGGGACCATATAACGATGCATAAATTGTGAAGATCAGGCAAAGGAAGGTCAAATCTATAAAGGCATAATGGGAAAAGTAGATTTAAAGAACCATTAAAAATGATAAATTTTAGCCACTTCTTAAAGATTGTATGTTTGAAATTAGATTATAAAGTCCTCATCAGATTTTAAGCTCCTTAAGGGCAGGGACTGACTTTTGCCTCTTTGTGTTTTCCTAGCATTTATCATGTGAATTGCATATAGTAGACATTAAATGAAGACTTATTGAATTGAAGTCTTAAAATGGAAAACATCCCCAGAAAGAGAATGAAACCTGATTCTTCTCTGTCTTGTAGGAGTAAGTTTTGCTGCCAGGAATGTTGGAGGATTAGCAAAGCCTACTGTAACTATCAGTGCTAATGGTGAGGTGATGACCATCAAAACTGATAGCACATTCAAAACCACAGAGATCTCCTTCAAAATAGGTGAAGAGTTTGATGAAATCACAGCAGATAACCGGAAAGTAAAGGTGAGTGCATGCTTCCAGATGATAAAAAACAGGTTTATTGAAGGCTAAGAACTCTTTTCTTGAAGAGTTCTTAGTTTTGAAGCTCTCTTTATGCTATCTGCATGTCATAGAATCAAGCATTTATTGTAATTAATTTTCAGCTCTTTTGTTGATAAATTTCAGCCCAGTTCAAATCTGTCCTCAGACATTTACTAATTCTGTAAATTTAAGCAAGTCACTTAAATCTTTTTGCTTCAATTCCTCAACTATAAAATGAACTGGAGAAGGAGATGACTAATCACTCTAGTATCTTTGCCAAGAAAACCCCAAATAGGGTCATGAAGAAAAAGTTACGACTGAATAACAATAACAAACCTCATCACTTATTACCTGGTTAGAAAATGGGCATGTATATGTACAAATATATATAAATAACATACATGTCTCTTGTATGCTTGTTCATGAGAAACTTTTTCTACTATTGGGGATTGGCAGCTGCTCTGTAAATCCTAGTCTTAGAACAAGGATGCTGAAATAGTAAGCTATTTGCCTAGGGGCATACAGCCAATAAATGTCAGAGGTGGGACTGGACTTCCTGATTACAAGGCTACCTGTCTTGTCACTAGACCATGCTGTCTCTATCAGTTAGATGGTCTCCTGAAATAAAACCCAGATCTATGATACTACTGCTTTAAGTATTACAATGCAGATTTTGAAGTGGAAAAATGTGTAAATGGCCTTCAATGCTTCATCAGATCTCAGCTGAGAATACTTCCTCTATGGGACTGGACTGCATCTTACCCTGCTCTCTTTCTCTATGATTTTTGCCTTTATGCTTCTCTAAATTCTTCTTCCTGATGCACTAGCTGCCTCTCATTTTTTGCTAGCAGTATAGCCTTAAAATGTGATAAAAATGAATAGCCAGCCACAGATAGATGCAAATTTTCTAGAAGAAAATTATCAGTTTGTTGATTTCTAAAAGTAAGCCCATTGTGGATTTCTAGAGCATCGTAACACTGGAAAATGGCTCCCTGGTCCAGGTGCAGAAGTGGTATGGCAAGGAGACAACAATCAAAAGACAAATTGCAGATGGAAAAATGGTGGTGGTGAGTTTCTTGTGAATAGCTAGAATCATTTAATAGTCATGCTGGATTTTAATATTATTCTTTTTGGTCAAAGAGTGCTGACCTAGCAGCAAAAGATAGAAGATGCAGAAATAAACATTTAAATTGCCATGTCAGGAAGGCCTAACAATGAGAATTATGTAAAAGTATAATGTTATTTTGGAAGTTTGGAAATTCCTTTTCATTAAAGGTCTTTTAGCAAAGGCTAGTTATTAATAGTTATTTATATACAGGTTGGACTAGAGGTCCTCTGCAGTTCTTCCTAATTCTGTGAAATTTCCCAGTTTCTTTGAATGCCCTAAATCATACATTTTTTTCCTGGGTTGGGGATTCAGTGGCAACTTTAGAACTACTTTAAATTTAAATATAGCTACCTAGTCCAACTTTTCACTTTACAGATGGGGAAAATGAGGTCCAGAAATGTTAGGTAGCTTACCCAAAGTCACAGAAATAGTGTCAGAGCTCAGGATTCAAACACAGATCTTTTGACTCCATCCCTATATACAAATAATAGCAAATGTTCTTTTTTTCCAGGTATGCACCATGAATAATGTTGTGAGCACTAGAATCTATGAAAAAGTATAAAGAAATTTCAAGAAAAATTGCATTCTGAGTCTGAAAAAAAAGAAGTATCCATTATTCAGCAATATGAATAGCAATTTACTTGACCAATTTAATCAATAAATCATTTTCAAATGAAGTATGATTTCAATAAATTAATCAACAAACATGTTAAGTGCCTACTGTGTTCCAGACATTAGGGAATATAGAGATAAAATGAAACAATCCTTGCATTTACAAAGGTCATATTCTAGAGAGGAAAACAATACTCACACATGCAAATATATATTAATTAAATAAAATAACAAATAATTTTAAATAGCCTTTTATTTTGAAAAATGTATGCAAAGTTTGTTTTCAACATTCACCTTTGCAAAACCTGGTGTTCCAATTTTTTTCTCCCCCCTCCCTTTCTCCTAGAACAAAACAATTTATTGAAAAGGAGACATTAATAAATGGAAGAAAAAGGAATAGCCTCATGTTGGAAGTGGGTTTTGAGCTGAATTCTTAAGAAAACTAGGAAATTTAAGAGGCAGAAATGGAAAGGGAATGAATTCTAGGTCTGGCAGATAGTCTGTCCAAAAGGAAGATGAAATGTCATGGAAGAGGGACCTAACCTAACCTAACAAGACCAGGTTTTTTCTGAAGTATAGAGAGTGTAAAAGGAATTGATGCCTCATGAGACTAAAAAACTGAGTTAGAGACATTATAAAGGATTTCAAAGGCTGAAGTTAGTGTCAACACTATGTGTTTGTGAAGAAGGTTGCTACCCATGAGTTGTGATTTGAGAACCTTTGAAAGATTTTAATATTCCCCAGTATCTCTCTACTCATTCCAATATTCATGATCTCATTAATGTATTAATTCCTCTCAAGAGACAGATCATAAGCCTGTGTGAAATTGGTGTTGGAGATTTTAGCAAAGCTTCTATGCCCTGTAGAGTACCTATTCTGACCAGCTATACTAGTGAAATACAGATGGAATGAAACTGTTCCTTTATTTAAAGTTCTATTTTTGTTAAACTTTCAAAATTGTAACTTTTTTTGTTCTTTGTTCTTAGTATTATTATTTTTGTTGCATGATCCATAAATGCCTTATTACATTCTAACTCCAAGTTTCATCTGAAGGGGCCAATTTAAAATTTATTCTTTTAAGCATTATCTTTGTTAAAATAAAAATACCCACAGAGCAAAAATATATTAAAACAATATACTCTATCTGAAGAATCTGAAAACATTAAATATTGAGGGTGGAGTGGGTTTGAAACAGGGAAAGGAGAAAGGAAAAAAAAGGAGGAGCAAAAGAGAGAGGTGAAAGCAATCCTAATAAACACTTTGACTTGCTTCATGATAATATTTGGAATTCTGACTATGTTGAGATCCAGGGTATAAGGTTCTATTATTTATTGTGCCAAATGTCCATGTATAAAAGGCATTCACTATAGCATGAAAAAAAGAGCAAGGATATTATATACTATCACAGAACTATTATTAAAGAATATTTTAAAAGCAAGCATTGTCTTGCTTCTCTGAAATTTAAACTATTTAAAATAGTGAAGCTAGTGTAAATATCACCACTGTTACAACCAGGCCTTTACAGAAAGGCACTTCATTATGGGCAGGCAGGAATTTATCATTTTCTAACAAGAATTTGATTATTGCAGCTAAACATACTCCTTCAGAAGCCTACTAAGTCTTGTTTCTAAACATATGGGGTTAAGTGGGCCCTTATCAAGGTCTGAGGGGGGTTCAAATGTTACCAATAAAACTGAGCTAAGAATCATGAAAAGATGGAGGGTGCTTCTGAGGGTGATTCAGTAAAAAATGAGATTTACATAGAATCATAGAATCCTAGTTTTGGGAATGGAAGAGAGTGTGAAATGTCAACATTTCTAACCCTCTCATTTTACAGAAGAAGGAATAGCTCTAGAGGCAAAAGTATGCAAGAGCCAGCTCCTCCTACCAATTTTCTGAGTGATAATTTATATCATTATATTATATACATTAAATTACCTATACATTACAAAACAGAGCATTGGTTATTGTCATACTGGTCATTCAGGTTTAAGAAAGTTATGGAGAAAACATTAATAATGTAGATTAAACTTTTAATCTTTTTTTATACTTTTATACTTTTTTATACTTTTTTTATACTTTTAAGTATAAATGTACCCAGAGGTACATTTATTTTTTTTTTTTCCAAAAAACCTATTCTGAAATATTTATCAGCATGCCCAGAGAGGTTAAATTATTTGATTAGGTCACACAGCTAATAAATGTTTAACATGGAATTCAAACAGATATTCTTTATTCCAAGTCTAGTAACCCATACATTAAGAAATAATCATTTATTGAATTTGCCATTTTCAGAGTAAAAACAATCATGATTTAGGTTTTTCTCTTTTAATGAGAAAATACAGTTTTTCTTCTATTTTTTCCAAATGGGGAAGGGAATTGAGGAGAGAAAATATTCTCCTTTGTTAATTAAAGTAAAATAAAAGAGTTAATTAAAATAATATTCAAGCCAAAAAAATAGAGAGACATAAGGGTTGGTTTGCCATTGTATCATCATGTATAGATAAAATTAAAGGACAAGGTACAAAAAGAAGAAAGCTTAAGTAGAGATAGGTAAGGTTTCATTATAGACTGAGATCTGGAATGGAATTTGTCATTTGGTCCAACTTCTTCATCTTAGAAATGAGGAAATCACAATTCAGAAAGATTAAGTAACTTGCTGAAGGTCATGCAGCTGGTATATAATGGGAAAAGTTTGAGCTCAGATCCTCTTTTTCTTTCTACTGTTATCATGCTGCCTCCTTGGATTCACAGAATGTTACCAATGAGAGGCATTTTATGGACACCTAAACCAGCTGCCTCATTTTGCAAACAAAAAAATTGAAAGAAAAAAATGAGAAAAATTCAATTAAAATCAATTACCATTTATCAAATAATTATTACATTTAAGACACTGTGCTTAGTACTGGAAATAAAAAGTAAAAACAAACTCAAATTCAGCCCTTGACATTAAAGAGTTTATATTCTACTGAAAATAAGTTTACCAATGTTATACATGTATTTAACAGCAGAGCCAGGTTTAAGACTTGACCAGACTTTCAGTTCATAGTTCAATTTTACACTCCTAATTCCAGAGTAGACAGTCATCCTGATTGTCCTACCAATCTCCTATTTCTCTAAGTAGATCAAGTCCAGTGTGTCAAATGTAAGTTCTGGGATTCTAATGGGAATATAAATGTGAAATGAGGGTAAAGATTCTGAGGGTTTTCTTTGCAGCTGAAACATCACACAAGCTAGGTTGAGAGCTATTACCCATATCCTTCCTGAAGAAGAAATACTAATTTAAATTCATCAAGCATTTATTAAATGCTTACTATGGTCAAGGTATCATTATAGCCTATATCCTTGGTAGATAGAGAACTATACTAGTGCCCCTCTGACAGCAGCCATAAAGCTTTTCTACTAACTCCTGACAGAACTTCTCTTATGCCTAATGGAGAGAATTAGTCTGACTTTGTCTTTAATCTTGCTTATATGTTCTTGTGTGATGCTTGTGATTATGAACTCCTAGAGTTTGTTGTTGTTGTAAGTATGAGTAGGAGTTGGAAGATGGCATAGAAAATATACTTGTGGTGTCAGCATTGTTAATAAAAAGATGATTAGAGAGTAAAGAAACTCATCGGGGGAGGTGACCAAACTAGTGGGCTCCATGAACCACTCCCCAGTTGGGAGAGTAGAGACCCCATGGTGAGAATTCTAGATCTAAAAGGACTAAGTTCTCCATGGCAAAGCCTCTTGTCTGATCAGGAATATATTTGTCAAGAAGATGGATAGAAATTAAAGGGAAGAATGAAAAAATTTGGGCTACATAAAGTGGATTGTGTGAAGTGCCCATCAATCAGGATCTCAGGGATGATAGGACAGGAGTTCTAGATGTAAAGAGTGAAGTCCTTCAGAGCATGGTCTCTGATTTGGATAAGGTGGTTAATGAGATGGCCAAGAATTTCATACTCAAAACTACTGGGGAACCACCATGACTTTCCAAATGAGGAAGGCAATTGGCTAATAAATTAGTACTTATTGTTTCTTGAATTAGTCAAAAAAAAAGAGGATTCTAGTTTTTAAATTTCAAAATGCATCTTTAAAAAAAGTAATAGTGTATTAAAGTAATAAGAGGTTGAAACAAAATAATGCATTTGCTGTCTATAATTATAAATGGTTATGTTCTTCTATTCCCCAATAAACATCTAGAAATGTGGTGGCTTCCACTGTATGTTGATTTAGGTTACGCCCAAGACCTAAGCTACCTCTTTATATTTTTAGTGGGCAGAATGATCTCTAGATTTAACCACACAGTCTCCTCTTTCTTGGATTGTCAAATCTGATTTAATGCCTTAGTGTTTAATTCCAAATGACAGGCTCTATCAAGGTTGTTGATTAGAACAACTGTTCTCCCTTCAAACATTTCACAATGTCTCTTTCTCAAAAGATAATGACTTTGCTCAAAAAAAGTTTCCTGGCATGGGGCCATCAATCTATCATACTGATTTCTCTTGAAGGAAATGACACATTATTCTAATTGAGGAGTTGTACAGTGTTCTGAGAAAGAAGCTATAAATGGAAATCATATTTGGAGAAGAAAATATGGTGATTCAAAGTGATACAAAGGCTTTATTTTTTTTTAACCTTCAAAGGGGATGAAAACTAAAAGGTTCTGGTGTAAAAGACATGACAAAATAACAAGACTGATTTCCATAAATTGTATCAGAGAAGCAAACACCATTATAGAAAAAACATCTTGTATAACCTAATGAGGCATATTTCAAGTTCCATAGGAAAGTATATGTTTTCATATCATATTAGAATTCAGCTGTCATTAATTTTATTAAAAAGAGATCTTGACTAGATTTTTATTTTTTCTGATTAACATTATTTAGCTATTTGATGAACCATAAACAGTTTGGGAGACTGTTATTTAGAGCTGGAACAAAATCCAGTGCCTCACACAGTATCCTATATATGGTAGGTTCTTAATAAATGCTTCTTAAGAAAAATAATTCCAGAGGAATTAACTGAATGCAAGACTAATTTCCTTCACTAACCCATAAAAATGTGAGCCCAAATACATGAAATCTTGGAAGTTCTGTTCATAGACACAAGGAATCCTAGAATTGGAAGAACTCTTAGCATCTAGGACAACCCACACTTGAGCAGGAGTCCCCTGATGAAATCCTTTATAGGTGGCTATCTAGCCTCTGTGTGAGGACTTGAAGTGATTAGTGGGAACTCACTTAACAATGAGTCAATCCATTTCTCTTTTTACACAAATCTAATTGTTAAGCTGTTTTTCTAATGTTGAGCTGAATTGTTTGCAGGTTGTTTCCTCCATTAGACTGAACTCCTTGAGAGAAGAGACTGTTAGGAATAGTACTTTTGTCTTTCTTTGTATCCCCAACAATTAGCACAGTGCCTGGCATATAGTAAGTACTTAGTAAAATTTTACTGACTTGTTCTTATAAATTCTTTGGAATTTATGGAATATGATGGAATGAAATTCCATATGGATGGAATATGAAAAGAATAGGGAAAAAAAGGTAGAATGAAAAGGAAAATTAAAAAACCAAAAGGAAATCTATCCATTTAGGATTATAGTCTGTTCCTACCTTCAATTTTTAATAGTGTTTCATAAAACGCAATTACTTCAAAATCCTTTTTGAGCTCTTTCATGACCTGAGACAAATTCACATTTTTCTTGAAGTCTCTGGATACAGGAACTTTGACTTTGTTAACTTATGAGTATGAGTTTTGATCTTCCTTATCACCATAGTAAGTCTCATAGTAAGAATCTTTTTTCTGGTGTTTGTTCATTTTCCCTAGCCTATTATTTGATTTTTAACTTTGTTAAAGTAGAGCTCTGCTTCCAGGGTGGTGCACTGTTCCAAGCTCCAGACTTCTTTGTGCAGCTGTTCTGAGAGGTAATTCTGAGGACTTGTAAGTTTTTGGCTCTTCCAAGGTAGCATGATAGAAGGCAGGGGTGGGGAACAGCTGACCTGTGTAGGCTGTATAAGGCCCATAAAATCATTTGCTCTGGCCCTGCCAAGGTACATTCAATCTCCCACTGTTTGAGTTTTTAAGTTGATGATTTTTTTACAGCCTATGAATGCTGTTATAAATATCCAAATGACCATTAACAGAAAAAAGGTTTCCCACCCCTGATCTAGAGAAAGGTGTATTTACTACTCTCTTATACTGTGCATTAATTTGTGCAGGATCACCGGCACTTGTTTTATCCCTGGAACTGTTACCAGCACTGGAAACTGCCACTACTGTCACTGTTGCAGTTGTCCTGAAGCTTGTTTGTTGGGGCCGGGTCTGTGCAAGTGTGTCCTGAGCTGTATGTATTGTATTTCAATCTTGCCCTGATGCAACAAACCTTTTCTGCTGACTTTATAAGTTGTCTTGGGTTAGAAAATTTGTTTTACTCCATCCTTTTGTGAGTTCTGCTACTCTAGCAGTTTAGAGTCATTGTTTAAAGGTTTTTGGAGGGTTTGAGGGAGAGCTCAGTTAAGTACCTGCCTTTACTTTATCATCTTGGTCCCACCTATCATAAAGTAATTTCAAGATGGAGAGAGCAATAATAACTCCAAGTTAGGAGGAACTGTCAGAAAAAGCTATGTTTTAGGATGTGATACATGAAATTTAAAGAAAGCTGGGAATTCTAGGAAGTAGAAATAGGAAGCAAATACCTATAAGAATGAGGTAAGTGTAGAGTGCAAAAGGGCAGGACACATACAGAGGCATAAAGGTAGAAACAGAGAGAATAACTAGTAGGCCAGTTTGACTGACATGGTGGATGTATGAAATGAAGGAATATGAAATAAGATGAAAAGGATGGGTTAGAGACCAATCATTGAGCCTTTTAAAAGCCAGGTTTAAGATTTTGTATTTGGTTTGTAGCATCCTTTTTATAGTAGCAAGGAACTAGAAACTGAGTGGATGTCCATCAGTTTGAGAATGGCTGAATAAGTTATGGTTATGAATGTTATGGAATATTATTGTTCTAAAGAAATGATCAATAGGATGATTTCAGAGATGCCTGGAGATACTTACATGTACTGATGCTGAGTGAAGTGAGTAGAAACAGAAGATCATCATACACAACAAAGCCAGATTATATGATTATCAATTCTGATGGACATGGCTCTTTTCAACAGTGAGGTGATTCAGGCCACTTCCAATAATCTTGTGATGAAGAGAGCCATCTGCACCCAGAGAGAGGACTATGGGGATTAAGTATGGAACACAACATACTGTTTTTATTTTTTTGTTGTTGATTGCTTGCATTTTGTTTTCTTTCTCATTTTTTTCCTTTTTGATCTGATTTTTCTTGTGCAACATGAAAATTGTGGAAATATGTATAGAATAATTGCACATATTTAACATAGATTACTTGCTGTCTAGGGGAAGGGATGGAAGCAGGGAGGGAAAAATTTGGAACATACGGTTTTGCAAGGGTGAATGTCAAAAAATATCTATTCATATATTTTGAAAATAAAAAGCTTTAACTGAAAAAAGGATTTTTTGTTTTATTCTAGAAACGCTAAACATTGAGTAAGAGGGTAAGATTTGTGTTTTAGGAAGATCAATATGGTAGGTTCTTGGAAAATGGATTGGAGAAAGATAACTGCCAGTCTTTTCTGATCCCCAAGTTCTTATTGTTTTCTCTCTCCTGAAATTATTTCATGTTTACTTATCTATGAAAATATTGTAACTGCTCCCTTTCTCCAGTAGAATTTAATCTCTATGCATGCAAGATCTGGGTTTTTCCTTTTTGCATTTACAGTATTTAACATAGTACCTTATAGTTAGAAAGTACTCAATAAATTATCCCATGGTCAGAATCTTTCCCTACAATTTTTAACTATTTTAATGGAATATGTGTGACTTCCAGAAATCAATTCAACAAACTCAAAAAATATTTTTAATCCCTTCTGTGTGCACAGCACTATTCTACTGGTGATTGCTCTCTCATTTCCACA
Organism: Sminthopsis crassicaudata; assembly: GCF_048593235.1. NCBI lineage: Eukaryota > Metazoa > Chordata > Mammalia > Dasyuromorphia > Dasyuridae > Sminthopsis > Sminthopsis crassicaudata. The sequence continues at coordinate 292,664,105 of NC_133617.1, read as the reverse complement.
GAAAGATGGCCCAGAAGATGTTACCTCTAGACAATAAGGTGACATGACTTAAATGAAATTACTGGGAATGTTTAGCTTAGAACAGAGAAGTATATATACTTCTTCCCTTGATAGCCTTATTCAAGTATTTGAAGGGTTTTCAGATGAAAGGATTAGACTTATTCCATCTGGCCATGGAAGATAGAATCAGAAAAAAATTAGTAAAAATCACAAAAGTAAATTTAGACTCAATGTCAGGAAACACTTTATAATGATGAGAGCTGCCCCAAAGTGGAGTAATCTTTCTTTATGATGGGGTTTCCCTCCTTGGAAGTCTTCATACGGAGGCTGTCTTATATTTTATGGACAGGATTTCTTTGGGGTATAGGTTGAATTAGTTGGACCTTTTTAAACTATCAAATGCCATTTTTCTGTGATTCAGTGATTAATTCAGAGATTCACGATTGAGTACAAGGTTTCATCTAAAGCCTATATCCCAAGTTCTCTATCAAATTGAGATCAATGCCTAATCAGATTCGTTAAATGGGCTGGGCCTAGTGCCCTGGTTATATAGTTTACAAAACCTGCATTGTACTACAATGCACTGGGCAACATTGTAAATAATGAGTATTTTGAAGTGTTTCTATGTGGTTAATAAGTATAGTTATCTGGAAAATGTCCTCAATAACAATTCATATACATAAACCACATTTTCCTGATATTTATTGACTTCTAGGGTTTAAATTATAAAAGAAACTTCTGCCCAGAAATACAAAACACATTTGCTTCATTGTATTTTACCCAGTGAGAACACTGTTAATCATTACCTTTAATGTTCTCCTTTGTCACATGGGAATTATTGATTTAGTCACTCTAGATTACAGCCTGGCAAAAATACCAATTTGGAGAGCTTTTATCAAGTTCCAATTTTGTCTCTAGTTTCAAAACTCACACTTGATTATAATTGTTGGGCGGAGAGAATAAAGAGGAAGGTAATATTTACATTACTTTAAAAAATTGAAATTATGCCCAGGAATTAGAATAAAAATCATATAGTTTTAGAATATCTACATTACAAAAGAGATCTAAGAAATCATTCAAACAAAGCTAATCTTTTTACTTATTTTTAATTGTACCTTATTTCTTAATTATGTCAAGAAACATTCAAGTTTTCATTTTTACAAAATTTCAAATTCCAAATTTTCTCCCTTCCTCCCTATCTTCCCTTTTCCAAAAACTGATAAGCAATTTAATATAGTTTATACATGTGCTATCATGTAAAACATATTTCCATATTAGTCACAGTTGTGAAAGAAGAGACAGATCAAAAGAAAAAAATTTTAAGTAAGTGAAAAAATATGCTTTGGTTTCATTCAGTATCCATTAGTTTTTTATCTGGATATGGATAGCATTTGCCTAGTAAGTCCTTTGTACTTGTTTTGGATCATTGTGTTGCCAAGAAAAGTTGGATAATTCATATCTGATTATCAAATATTGCTGATAATCTGTACAATGTTTTACTGGTTCTGCTCATTTCACTTTGCATCAATTCATACAAGTCTTCCAGGTTTTTCTGAAATTTGTCTGCTGTACATTTCTTGTTATATAATGTATTCCATTACATTCATATACCACAGATTGTTCAGCTATTCCTCAATTAATAAGCAAACTTTCAATTTCTAATATTTTATCATCATGAAAAGGGCTGCTATAAATATTTTTGCTAATATAAGCCTTTTTTTCCCTTTTCTATGATCCCTTATGTATAACTTTTATTTCTTCATTTGAAAATTGCCTATTCATATCCTTTGAATAATTATCAATTGAGGAAAGGCTTGTATTCTTATAAATTTGACTTAGTTCTCCACATATTTGAGAAATGAAGCCTTTATTACATACATTAAGATTGTTTCCCAGCTTTCTGCTTTCTTTTTAATCTTTGTTGTAGGACTTCCGGCCAAGATGGCGGCATGGAGGCAGACAGCTGCTTGAGCTCCGCATTTTCTCTCAGGACTTACTTCATGACAAGCCTCAGAGTTAATGCTTGACCAGAAAAGAAACCCACAAATAATCACCAACAGAAGACATCCTTGAAATTCACCAGAGAAGGTCTGTGCTTGCTTGGGGGAGGGTCGAACAGACTGGACGCAGACGGAGGGCAGGAGGGAGAGTGAGACAGGCAGCTCACACAGCTTGGACCTGATGGGGGCGGGTGCGATCTCTTCCATTTCTGCAAAAAGACTTTTTCCCCAGTGTGGATGTTCCATCTTGGCAGCAAGCCAGGAGCAGTGGAGAGGGTACACTGGAGGTGAAGAATAAAACCCCGGAAAGCTAGTGTCTCTCGGGGACCCAGCCACCCCCACCCCCACCTAGAGTGACTCAGTGCATTCTCAAAGCCTCAGAGAGCAGATGCAGTGCAGCCATTGCTGTCCTGTTAGTGCCTCGCTACTGTCTCCCTCAGTCTGTAGAGGAAGCTCGGTAACTCCATCCAGCCCCATCCCCCCCCCCCCAGAAACAGACCCATTGTTTCTCTTGTCAATTTGTTTTCTTCGATTCCAAAATGAACAAAAAATTTAAAAGGGCTCTACCCATTGACAGCTTCTGTATGGAGAGAGAGCAGACTTCAAATACTGAGGAGACCGAAAGCAGATTGTCTCCAGAGGAATCCCCTAAGGGGGATATGAGCTGCTCTTCAATACAAAAGAATTTCATATAGGAAATCAAAAAGGCTCTCACAAGAGAGCTAGAAGAAAAATGGCAAAAGGAAAGGGAAGCATGGCAAGAGAGTCTGTAGAAGTTATCCAGAGTGGATAAAGAGATCAAATCATTGAGAAATAAAATTAATGAGCTGGAAAAAGAAAACAGCTCTCTAAAAAATAAAATTGATGAAATGGAAAAAAATTCCATAGAAGATAAAAACTCACTTAAAAACTCAATTGGACAATTACAAAAAGATATAAAAAAGTGAGTAAAGAAAATACATCATTGAAAATTAGACTTTAACAAGTAGAAATGAATGAAGCAAGGAGAAACCAAGAAGTAGTCAAGCTAAAACCAGAAAAACAAAACAATTGCAAAGAATGTCAAGTACCTTATTGGAAAGACAACAGACCTGGAAAACAGATCCAGGAGAGACAATTTGAAAATAATCAAACTTCCTGAAAAATGTGAGGAAAAAAAGAGCCTGGACATTATTTTCCAGGAAATAATCAAAGAGAACTGACCAGATGTTTTGGAAACAAAGGGTAAACTAGACATTGAAAAAATTCATCAATCACCTACTGAAAGGGACCCTAAAATCAAAACACCAAGAAATATATTGGCCAAGTTCAAGAACCATCAGATGAAGGAAAAAATATTGGAAGCTGCTAGAAAAAAAGCCACAATAAGGATAACCCAGTATCTAGCAGCGTACACATTAAAAGAACGAAGGGCCTGGAACATGATATTCCGAAAGGCTAAGGAACTTGGTATGCAACCAAGAATAACTTACCTAGCAAAAATGAGCATCGTTTTCCAGGGAAGAAGATGGATATTTAACAAAATAAACGAATTCCATCTATTCTTGATGAAAAAACCAGACCTACACAAAATGTTTGATCTTCAAATACAGAACTCAAAAGAGATTTCTAAAAAGGTAAAAATAAATCTTGAGAACTATATTTCTGCCATAAAGATATGTAAAGAACACATGTATAATTTCTCCTAGAAACTAGAGGTGGAAAGGAAATTATATCATAAAAAAGGGTAAAGTGGTGGTATTTCATCTCATGAAGAGGCAAAGGTAGCCTATTATATCTGAGAGAAAGAAAGGAGGGACATGAACATAGTATGTATCAATAGACATATTCGATTTATGGTGAAACTTCTTCCATTTCATTGAAAAGTGAGAGGGAAGGAGTAAGCTAAAGGGAAGGCAATACAGAAATTGTGAGAAAAAAGGAGTAAAATCGGAAGAGGAACTTTAAGGTGAGGGAGGGATACTAAAAAGGGAGGGCTGTGAAAAGCAAGTGGTGTTCCTAAGTTTAATATTGGGTAAGGGGGTAAGAGGGAAGGAAAGAAAAAAAGCATAAGCAGGGGTTAACAAGATGGCAAGCAATATAGAATTAGTCATTTTAACCATAAATGTGAATGGGGTAAACTCCCTCATAAAGAGGAAGCAGTTAGCAGACTGGATTAAAAGTCAGAATCCTACTATATGTTGTTTACAGGAAACACACCTGAAACAGGGTGATACATTCAAACTAAAAGTAAAGTTTTACCCTTAAAAGTAAAAGGGTAGAGCAGAATCTACTATGCTTCAGGTGAAGCCAAAAAAGCAGGGGTAGCCACCCTCATCTCAGGTCAAGCAAAAACAAAAATTGATCTAATTAAAAGAGATAAGGAAGGGCATTATATCCTGCTAAAGGGTAGCATAGATAATGAAGCAGTATCAATATTAAACATATACGCACCAAGTGGTGCAGCATCTAAATTCTTAAAAGAGAAATTAAGAGAGCTGCAAAAAGAAATAGACAGCAAAACAATAATAGTGGGAGATCTCAACCATGCACTCTCAGAATTAGATAAATCAAACCACAAAATAAATAAGAAAGAAGTCAAAGAGGTAAATAAAATACTAGAAAAAGTTTGATATAATAGATATTTGGTGAAAGTTAAATGGAGACAGAAAGGAGTATACTTTCTTCTCAGCAGTTCATGGAACCGATATAAAAATTGATCATATACTAGGACATAAAAACCTCAAAATCAAATGCAGTAAGGCAGAAATAGTAAATGCATCCTTTTCAGACCACAATGCAATTAAAATTACATTTAATAAAAAGCCAGGGGAAAATAGACCAAAAAATAATTGGAAACTAAATAATCTTATAACTAAAGAATGATTGGGTAAAACAGTAAATCATAGACATAATTAATAACTTCACCCAAGAAAATGACAATAATGAGACATCATACCAAAATGCCAAAGCAGTAATAAGGGGAAGTTTTATATCTCTAGAGGCCTACTTGCATAAAATAGAGAAAGAGAGGGCCAACGAATTGGGCTTACAACTAAAATTGCTGGAAAAGGAACAAATTAAAAACCCCTGACAAACACAAAACTTGAAATTCTAAAAATAAAAGGTGAGATTAATAAAATTGAAAGTAAAAAAAAAACTATGGTTCTATGAAAAAACCAACAAAATAGACAAACCCTTAGTAAATCTGATTAAAAAAAGGAAAGAGAAAAAGCAAATTGTTTGTCTTGAAACTGCAAAGGGAGAACTCACTACTAATGAAGAGGAAATTAGAACAATAATTAGGAGCTACTTTGCTCAACTTTATGCCAATAAATTCGATAACTTAAATGAAATGGAAGGATATCTTCAAAAATATAGCTTGCCCAGATTAACAGAGGAAGAAGTATGTAGTCTAAATAGTCCCATTTCAGAAAAAGAAATAGAACAAGCTATTAACCAACATCCTAAGAAAAAAAAATAGGGATTGGAGGAGTCCTACCAAATTCCTTTTATGACACAGACATGGTATAGATACCTAAACCAGGTAGATTGAAAACTGAGAAAGAAAACTATAGACCAACCTCCTTAATGAATACTGATGCTAAAATCTTAAATAAGATATTAGCAAAAAGACTTCAGAGAATCATCCCCAGGATAATACACTATGATCAAGTAGGATTTATACAAGGAATGCAGGGCTGGTTTAATATTAGGAAAACTATTAGTATAATTGACCATATTAATAATCAAATTAATAAAAACCATATGATCATCTCAATAGATGCAGAAAAAGTATTTGATAAAATCCAACATCCATTCCTACTAAAAACGCTTGAGAGTATAGGAATAAATGAACTATTCCTTAAAATAATAAGGAGCATATATTTAAAACCATCAGTAAACATCATATGTAATGGCAATAAACTGGAACCTTTCCCTGTAAGATCAGGAGTGAAACAAGGTTGCCCACTATCACCATTACTATTCAATATAGTACTAGAAACACTAGCCTCGGCAATAAGAGCCAAGAAAGAAATTCAAGGAATTAGAGTAGGAAATGAGGAAATCAAACTATCACTCTTTGCAGATGACATGATGGTATACTTAGAGAACTCCAAAGACTCTGCTAAAAAGCTATTAGAAATAATTCAGAACTTTAGCAAAGTCGCAGGATACAAAATAAATCCACATAAATCCTCAGCATTTTTATACATTACCAACACAATCCAAGAGCAAGAGATACAAAGAGAAATTCCATTCAAAATAACTGTCGATAGTATAAAATATTTGGGAATATATCTACCAAAGGAAAGTCAGGAATTATATGAGCAAAATTATGAAATACTTGCTACAAAAATAAAGTCAGATTTAAACAATTGGAAAGACATTGAGTGCTCTTGCATAGGCCAAGCAAATATAATTAAGATGACAATACTCCCTAAACTAATCTATTTATTTAGTGCTATACTAATCAGACTCCCAAGAAACTATTTTAATGACCTAGAAAAAATAACAACAGAATTTATATGGAACAACAAAAGGTCAAGAATTTCAAGGAAAGTAACGAAAAAAAAATTAAATGAAGGTGGTCTAGCTGTACCTGATCTAGAACTATATTATAAAGCAACAGTCACTAAAACCATTTGGTATTGGCTAAGAAATAGACTAGTTGATCAGTGGAATAGATTAGGTTCACAGTGCATAGTGTTTGACAAACCCAAAGATCCCAACTTTTGGGATAAGAATTCATTATTTGACAAAAACTGCTGGGAAAACTGGGAATTAGTATGGCAGAAACTAGGCATGGGCCCACATTTAACACCACATACTAAGATAAGGTCAAAATGGGCTCATGATCTAGGCATAAAGAACGAGATCATAAATAAATTAGAGGAACATAGGATAGTTTATCTCTCAGACCTGTGGAGGAGGAAAGAATTTTTGTCCAAAGGAGAACTAGAGATCATTATTGATCACAAAATAGAAAATTTTGATTACATCAAATTAAAAAGTTTTTGCACAAACAAAACTAATGCAAACAAGATTAGAAGGGAAATAACAAATTGGGAAAATATTTTTACAGTTAAAGGTTCTGATAAAGGCTTCATCTCCAAAACGTACAGAGAATTGACTTTAATTTATAAGAAATCAAGCCAATCCTTCAATTGATAAATGGTCAAAGGATATGAACAGACAATTTTCAGATGACGAAATTAAAATGATTTCCACTCATATGAAAGAGTGTTCCAAATGATTATTGATTAGAGAAATGCAAATTAAGACAACTCTGAGATACCACTACACACCTGTCAGATTGGCTAAGATGACAGGAACAAATAATGATGAATGTTGAAGGAGCTATGGGAAAACTGGGACACTGATGAATTGTTGGTGGAGTTGTGAAAGAATCCAACCATTCTGGAGAGCAATCTGGAATTATGCCCAAAAAGTTATCAAAATGTGCATACCCTTGGACCCAGCAGTGCTACTATTGGGCTTATATCCCAAGGAAATACTAAAGAAGGGAAAGGGATCTGTATGTGCCAAAATGTTTGTGTGGCTAGAAACTGGAAAATGAATGGATGTCCATCAATTGGAGAATGGTTGGGTATGTTATGGAATATTATTGTTCTGTAAGAAATGACCAACAGGAGGAATACAGAGAGGCTTGGAGAGACTTACATCAACTGATGCTGAGTGAAATGAGCAGAATTAGGAGATAATTATACACTTAAACAGTGATACTGTATGAGGATGTATTCTGGTGGAAGTGGATATCTTCAACATAGAGAAGAGCTAATCCAATTCCAATTGATCAATGATGGACAGAATTGGCTACACCCAGAAAAGGAACACTGGGAAATGAGAGTAAACTGTGAGCACTTTTTTTTCTTCCCAGATTATTTTTAGCTTCCGAATACAATTCTTCCTTTGCAACAACAACAACAACAAAATTTGGTTCTGCACATATATATTGTACCTAGGATATACTATAAGATATTTAATATGTATGGGAATGCCTGCCATCTAGGGGAGGGGGTGGAGAGAAGGAGGGGAAAATTTGGAACAGAAGGGAGTACAAGGGATAATGTTGTAAAAAAAAATTACCTATGCATATGTACTGTCAAAAAATGTTATAATTATAAAATTAATAAAAAAAATCTTTGTTGTATTGATTCTGTTGATATGAAAGCTTTTTAATTTAATATAATTAAAAAGATCTATTTTACATTTTGTAATGTCTCTTTGTTTGGTCATAAATTCTTCCCTCTCTCATAATATTAAACCAATCCTGCATCACTGTTACATAAATCAATCTAGTCATAGTGTATAATCCTTATAATATTTTGCTGTAATCTCTTGCTACTATTTTGTTTAAAATTTTTACATCAATACTGATTAGGGAAATTGGCTTATAATTTTCCTCCTCTATTTTGGCTCTTATTTGTCATATTTGCATCATAAAATGAATTTTTTAGGACTCCTTATGCACCTATTTTTCAAAATAATTTATATAGTATTATACTTCTCTAAATGTTCAGTAGAATTCACACATGAACCTATCTGACTCTGGAGATTTTTTCTTAAGAGTTCATGAATTCCTTGTTCAACTTCTCTTTCCAAAAAAGGATTAGTTAGGCATTCTATTTCCTGATCTGGGTAATTTATATTTTAATATATATTCATAAATTTCACTCAAATTATTGGATTTTTTGGCATACATGTAGGCAAAATATTTTCAATGATTTCTTTAATTTCTTCTTCATTGGTGGTGATTTCATCCTTTTCATTTTTGATACTGGATATTTAGGTTTGTTTTTTTTTAAACTGAATTAAACAATGACTTATCTATCTTATTTTTTTCATAAAACCAACTCCAACAGTTAGTTATTAGTTCAATATTTTTGTTTTGTTTTATTTTACCTTAAATTTTATTAATCTCACTTTTGATTTTCAAGATTTCCAAACTAGTGCTCAATTAGGGATTTTCAATATGTTCTTTTTCAAGTTTTTTTTTTTAGTTACATGTCCAACTCATTGGTCTGTTCTTTTTTGTTTGTTTGTTTTGTTTTGCTGATGTTAAGAATTTAAAGAAGTAAAATTTTCCTGCATCCCATAAATTTTCCTATATTTTCTCATTTTTGACAAACTAATAAAATTATTGATTTTAATATGATTAGTTCTTTGACCCACTTATTCTTTGAAATTAGATTATTTAGTTTCCAATTAATTTTTAGTCTATCTTCCTACTGCCTTTTGTTGAATATAACCTTTACTTCATTATGATCTAGAAAGAATATTTCTGACTTTCTACATTTTATTTTGAAGTTTTATGATAAATTATATGGCTAATTTTTTAGATGCCATGTACTGCTGAGGGAAAAAAAAAGTTTATTCTTTTCTGTTCCCATTCAGATTTCTTCAAAGGTCTGTCAAATTTAACTTTTCTAATATCCTATTTACCTCCTTAGTTTCTTTCTTGTTTGTTTTTGGGGGTTTTTGGCTGAATTTATTGAGTTTTGAGAGAGACAGTTGAGATCCTCTACCAGTATAGTGTAGCTGTCTATTTCTTCCTGTAACTGACTTCTTTAAGAATTTGGATGCTATATCACTTGGTGCATATATGTTTAGTATTGATATTGCTTTATTATCTATGATACTTTTCAGCAAGATATAATTTTCTTCCTTATCTTTTTAAATTAAGTCTATTTTGCCTTTACTCTGTCTGTAATCAGGATTGCCACTCTGATTCCTTTTTTTTTTTTTTTTTTTTTTTTCCCCTGAGGCTGGGATTAAGTGACTTGCCTAGGGTTACACAGCTAGGAAGTATTAAGTGTCTGAGCCCAGATTTGAACTCTGGTCCTCCTGAATTCAGGGCTGGTGCTCTATCCACTGCACCACCTAACTGCCCCCACTCTGATTTTTTTTAACTTCAACCAAAGCAAAATAGATTCTTTTAAAGCTCCATTACCTTTACTCTCTGTGTGTCTCTCTGCTTCAAGTGTGTTTCTTGTTAATGATGTATAGTAGGATTCTGGCTTTTGATCCATTCTTCAAACTACTTCTATTTTATGAGAGAGTTTATGCCATTCACATTCACAGTTAAGATTGTTATGTATTTCCTTTCATCCTAGTTTACCTCTTATTCCTTTTCATGCGAAATAATTTACTCCATTCTATTTCTCCCTTTCTTCTATTTCCAATGTACTGCTCTTTATCATCTCTTGATTTTTTATGTTATTCCCTTAAATTTACCTTGAAGACATATTCTCTGTATAAGTTTATTATTTCTAACTGTACTAGTAGTGATACAATTTTTAAGAATTATCAGTATCATCTTCCCATGTAGAGATGTAAACAGTTTAGTTCTGTTAAGTCCCTTATATTTTCTTTTCCCTTTTAATATGTTTTTGCCTCTCTTGGATCTTGATATTAGAAATCATACTTTTGATTTAATTCTGTTATCCTTATGAAAACTTGAAATCCTATTTCATTGAATGACCTTTTTTACCCTTGATGTCTTAAGCTTAATTTCACTGAGTAAGTGATTTTTGGTAGTAATCTTAACTCCTTTGCTTTCCAGAATATTATGTTCCATGACCTATAGTCTTTTAATGCCACAGCTGCTAAGTTCTGTGGAATGCTGATTGTGGATCCTCAATATTTGAACTGTTTCCTCCTGGACACTTGTAGCATTTTTTCCTTGACCTGATAGTTCTGAAATGTGGTTGTAATGTTCCTCAGAGATTTTATTTTGGAATCTCTTTCTTGAGATGGCCAGTGGATTATTTCTTTCTTTCTTTCTTTTTTTTTTTTTTTACTTATTTGAAACTTAAATTCAAAATAGTAGAAGAAAAAAATGCTACATGTACAGCAGCACATAAGGATTCAAAATACAAAGTAATTAAATGTGATTCTAATTGTGGCTCCACAATATTTGAAATATTTTTCTTACTGCTCATAATATTTTCTCCTTAACTCAAGGGTTTTGGAATTTAGTTATGAAGTTCTTGCAGGTAATCCTTTTTCAGATCTCTGATATAGATTGCAGGTAGTGGTTAGTGGATTTCTTTCAATTTTTGCTTTCCCCTCTTGTTCTAATACTTTAGGACAATTTTTTTGAATTATTTCTTGTATTATTGTTTCAAGATTCTGTTTTGGATCTTAGCTTTCAGGTAATCTAATTGTTATGTTTTCTCTTCTTGATCTCTTCTTCATATCAGTTGCTTTTCTTAAGAGATGTCTCACATTCTCTTCTATTTTTTTCATTCTTTATATTTTATTTTGTTATTTCTTTGTTTCATTACTTCACTGGTTTTCCCTTATCCAATTCTAGTTTTCAAGGAGTCATTTTCTTCTTTGAGATTCTGGATCTTCTTTTCTAGTTGATTGGCTTTCTTTTCTTAATTTTCTTAATTTTCTTGGATTTTAAAAAAGTTCCTCAATTGCATTTGACTCTTAAAGTATTCTTTTGAGTTCTATGATTTATTTTGGGGAAAGGTGATCATTTGACGTTATTCTTTGGGGTAGGAGAGGCTTTTTTGTTTTAGTACCCTCCTCTGAAGAGGAACCCCAATCTTCTCTAGTCCCATAGTAACATTATATAGATGTGTTCTTTCTTTTTTATCTACTCTTTTTTGTTATTTGGTTTTTTAAATTTATAACAGTTTGTTAGAATGATAACCCCTAGTTCCAGGATGTGAGGAATGATGCCTCTGGCTTCAGGTTCTCCTTCATTTCTCCTCTCTTGCCTGGAACCAAAGCCAATAACTCAGTTCTCCTGTAAGTTCTTGAAGTCAACAGTTTCTTTGTCCCATTGTTTCTGCAATCATGGAACATGTGCTAGTTTCTTCTCACTCAGAACCATGTCTCAGCAGCACAGCTAGACCTGGAATTTCTTATCAGCAGATTCCCTCAATACCTCCCCACTCAGATACCTATTCCCCAACTGTCTGGGAGGTAAAAATTCCTATAGTTGGGGTTAAGGCTATCTCCCAACCCAGCTCACCCCACTTCTGCTTACTGTAGTGGAGCTAGCTTAGAGGTGTTTACACTTCACATCAGCCAAACTTCTGTCCTTTTAACTTTTTTCAGATCCTCTCCATTTGGCCCAGGAAGACCACTGTTCTGCCCCAACTCTTTATTTTTATCCATTCTACATTTACCCCTACATTTGCAGGAGAGAGATCTGGAGAGCTTGGAATTTTCTAACCTACTCCTCCATCTTCCCAGAATATATTTGTTTTTTTCCTAGGAGAATGATTAGTACAAATTCTTTTGATGAGTTATGACTCTTTTCCAGTGATTCTGTAACATTTGGAACTTGATGAAACTAACTTAATGTCACATACAAACAGCATCTGGAAGACAACCATCCATAGGAAATCCCTCTTCAACCTGGTTTCTCTCTTAGATATCCTCTGCAACAATAGAAACAACTTTGTTGAACACTTCCTTCTTTTATGCACCACCTGATATTTCTGATGAAAGAGTCATTAAATGATGTTAATCTCTTTTATTTTTCAAGGAATCTTAAATATTTTTCATTTTTGTATAAGAAATTTCTTGTTGGGAGAGAATCCTTGTGGTAGTATTTTGTTCTACAAAATATAATGTTTTTAAAAATTAGTAAATAATAAACATGATGGAATCTTATATTTTCTACATCTTTCCATCAATTATATTATGTCTAACTCCCTTTTATTTCATTCAGTTTTCAATGTTTGAAATTTGGCTTTGATTTCATCATTCACATGAAACTATGTTAAGTTGCCAGTGATATCTTCACTCTCATATCTTGATTTTTGTTCAAGCTCTGCAACATTTGGTTCTTCTGATGGCTCTTTCCACCTGTAAACAATTCCCTCTCTAGGTTTCCATGATATTCCCTTTTGACTTTCCTGCTCCTGGTCTGATTTTTCTTTCTCTGTCTCATTTGCTGCATCATTATCTACACCATACACTCTACCAATGAGTGGTCCTCATGGTTCTAACCTGAACTATCTTCCATTCTTTTTCTTTTTTGCTGAGGCATTTGGGAGTTAAGTGACTTGCCCAGGGTCACTCAGCTGGAAAGTGTTAAGCACCTGAGACCAGAGTTGAACTCAGGTCCTCCTGGGTTCAGGGCTGGTGCTCTATCCATTAAATCACCTAGTTGTCCCTCATTTTTTCCCCTATGTTTTCTGACTTTCCAACATGATCATCTCTATGTAAATGATTCTCAAATCTCTTTTTCTAATCTTAATCTAATTTCTCTTTCCTGAATTCTAGTCATATATTCCAACTGCCTTTGGGAAATTTCAAGCAGATGTCCTTTAAACCTCTCAAACTCATCATGTTCAAAACTGAACTCATTATCTTTCTCCCCATACCCATCCTCCTTCAGAACTTCCCTATTTGTCAAATACATTGCCACTATTCCAGTGGCAAATTTACAATCCTGACATTACCCTAATTCCCTGTTCTTTCTTAACCCACATAGCTACTGAGGTGCCAAATCTTCTCATCTCTAATTCTGCAAAATCTCATATATAGGTACCCTTCTCTGTATTCACAAAGTCACCACTTTCATCACTTCTCACCTGGAAGTATCTAATTTGTCTGTCTACCTAAATTTTCTTCTTTTCAAACCAATTCCCCAAAAAACCTTTCAAAAGTATTTCCCCAAAACTGTAGGCCTGACCATATGACTCTCCTATTCATAAAATGATTTCCTATTACCTATAGATAAAATATTTGTTCTTCTATTTGAGCTTTAAAGCTTTCACAACCTAGTCTCAACCTCTTTCTTCCACTTTCTATATTTTCTCCCTTTATATATGGTATTATCAAAGTAGAATGGCTTTATCTCTGTTCCTCATATATGAGGAACTTTTGTATTAGTTGTCATTCATGCATATGACATATCCTAAGTACCTGGGCCTTTTCTTTGCTCTAAAAACCTTATGAATCAATCCCTCAATATTTACACAAGTGCTTTATCTTCAAAATGAATCTTCTCTATGAATCTAAACAAGTCTAAAACAAGTCCTCTTTTGTATTGATTCTGTTTTGTGCTATATGAATTACTGCCAACACTATTGGACTATAATATAAGAGTTCAGGGATTGTTGCTGCTATGATGATAAAAAGTTTGATGTAAAAATATTTGCAGATATTTTCTATTTTTCTTTTCAATGTTGTTCTCATTCTATTTCCATCTTTCCATCTTTATCCAGTACATTCATTTAAAGATCCAAGAAAATAAATTTATTTCATTTTCTTCCATTTGTTCCTGCCTCATTTACTCTCAATATCTACCTTTCACCTATCTTGAAATATAATATCCATATATATCTATATTGTTATTCCTCTTTCAACAGGAAGCATAGCAAATAGGTAGGAAAAAATGTGAAGGGACAGCTAGTCCTAGAGGGAAAGCAACCTCTTGATCATAATAGATATCAATAGTCTAATTTACTGAGCATTTTCTATGTGATAGCTATAATGACATCAACCCTTAGTGAAAATATTCTCCTTTTGGTACCTTGATACTATTGATTTGATTACTGCATATCACAGAAATTAAAGATGATAACAACCTCAAGGGATTTCAGAGTAGCCAATATTGAGAACATAAGAATAATTTATAATATGTGGTTTTTAGTCATTCCTTATTTTAGAAAAAAAAAAGAGGAATTGGTCCTACTTCTTTTTGTGGAATACCATATATAGCACAAGCATTATGATGGTATATAAGATCAATTTTTATAAAAATTATGTTTATATTCTTGAACTATCTTTTTCAGTATATTTTTGACCATTGTTCCATATTCTCACTATTATTCTGAAGTTAAAAATTATTTAGATATAAGATCATTTATGAGATATAAGATATAAGAGCAAGAGTAATCAATAGGTCAATGCCAATATGTAGGAAGTTACCTGTAGATAGCTACTTGACCCTCTGTTATTTAATATTTTATCTATGATTTGGCAAAAACATATTATTTATGATATTAAATGGAGACATATAATTAACCCAATGGATTATAGAGTCAGGACTCAAAAAAATCTTGACAGACAAGTGTCTATTTGAATTTAAGTTTAAATTCATTAAGGATAAATGTAAAATCTAATACTTGGGGACAAAAAATTAACTTTATAAATACAAGATGGGCTGAGACATAATTAGCACTTTTTCTGAAAAAACAATTTGAGAGTTTTGATGGACTGAGAACTCAATAAGAGTAAATATTATGATGTGGCAGCCCTCCTTTATCCATACTAAAAATATACTTTATTCTTAGGCTGTGTTGAGAAGCATAACTTCCAGGAATAAGAAAACAATAACTCTTCTATAGTCTATACCAGACACACATCATCTGGAAGTTTGTGTTCATTTCTGAGCACCATAGTTTAAGAAAGATAATAATAAATTAAAGAGTGACCAGAATAGAATAGCCAGGATGGTGAAGAGCTTTGGGTTCTAAACATTTAAAGTTTGGATGAAGGAACTGGAGAAAGTTGTCCTGCAGAAGACTCAGAGGAAGCACGAGAGTTATTTTCAAATATTTGAAAAGTTACCATATGGATACAAGAACAAACACGATTTTTGGTCCTAGAGGATAGAACCAGTAGTAATGGATAGAATTAGAAAAGAAACAAAGTTGATTTGATATCAGGGGGGAAATTCCTCAAAAAGTAGAGATATCTAGAAGTAGAAGGGGACACTTTGGTTCAGAGGTAATTTTTTTTTTTTCTGAGGCAATTGGGCTTTGTGAGGCAAAGTGACGTTGCCCATGGTCACACTGCCAGGAAGTGTTAAGTGTCTGAGGTCAAATTTGAACTTAGATCCTCCTGACTTCAAGGCTGGTGCTCTATCCGCTGCACCACCTAGCTGTCCCTCAGAGGTATTTTTAAATTAATTTTTTCCTAGTGCTCAGTAGCAAAATACTTTTGAGGAGGGACAGGATGAAAGAAAGAGAGAGTTAATGTGGGGAAAACATAAATAGCTATAGCAATTGTAAAAATTTTTTTTGAAGCAAGTTTTTCTGATGAGATATTATTATTGTCTGTGAAATGATGAGCAGGATGCTCTCAGGGAAAAAAACATGGAAACTCCTCCATGAATAAAACAAAATATATTGTATACAAAGTAATACCAATGTTCTGGATAACCAACAATATGACTTAGTTATCTTCAATAATACAATCATCTATATCTACTCTGAAGAACTTATGATGAAAAATTCAATCCATACCTAGAGAAGGAACTGATCAAGTCTGTGTATAGATCAAATAATTTTCTATTACTCTCTCTATTTCTCTATTTATTTTTAACTTAATTTTTCTTAAGGGTTTTTATTTTCATTAGGGTGGAAGATCTATGTTTTCTTTCACCATTTGACTTTTATGGAAATGTTTTGCATTACTTCACATGTGGTTTCTTAATTGTGGGTGGGGATAAAAGAGAGAACCTAAAACTCAAAAATCTTAAAAATAAATGTAAAACAATATTTTGAATGTAACTGGGGAAAGTATTAAATAAATATTTTTAAATTAATTTTTTCCTAAAAAGTTTTTTTTTTTTCTCTTCCCTCATGGCCCAGCATATTGAGAAAAAAATTCCTTGTAAAAATATGTGTTGTCAAACAAAACAAATTTCCACATTGGCTATGTACAAATATGTGTGTCTCATTCTGGATATTTAATTTATCACTTCACTGTTAGGAGATGAAGTCCAGGCTTCATCATGGATTTTTTTGGAATAATGATTGGTGATTGCATTCATCAGTTCTTAAGTCTTTCAAAATTATTTAGTTTTGCAATGCTGTTGGTATGATATAAATTGGTCTCAGTTCTAGAAAGCAATTTGGAACTACTCCAAAAGTTACTAAATTTTAACCAAGAGCTGAAAGAGTAAATAGATTTATGAGTAAAAATTATAGAAGTTCATTTTGTAGAGACAAAATAGAAACTAAGGGTGACTTTTTTTCATTGGGGA
The DNA here is from genome assembly GCF_048593235.1 of Sminthopsis crassicaudata. NCBI lineage: Eukaryota > Metazoa > Chordata > Mammalia > Dasyuromorphia > Dasyuridae > Sminthopsis > Sminthopsis crassicaudata. The sequence continues at coordinate 292,647,137 of NC_133617.1, read as the reverse complement.
ATGGTTGAACAAAATGTGGTATAGAAATATAATGGAATATTGTGATATAAGATGTAATGAGGGGGGTTGGTTTGAGAGAAACCTGGGAAGATTTGTATGAATTCATTTGAAGGTATTCAAGCAGAGGACAGGTGACCACTTTTAAAATATGTTATGGATGTTTTTGAGATGGATTGCATGGCTGTTGAATTCTCTGATTTTCTTTCAAATTTCTTTGAAATTTGACTTTCAAAACTTTCAAAATACTGTGATTCTTTAATTTTGTCAAGTTACAATTATGCTTATTTATCTTGTACAACAGATGCTAGTATAAAAGTTGCACTTACATTCATGGTGAGTCCCTTGCCTATGTTCATCTTGAACTCTCCAAGGTGATATAATCAAGGGTCTCATGAAATAAAAGGGCTTGTATTTTGCCTTTGGGCAAATGGAAAAACTGGTTTAATCAATACCTTTATTCAAAGAAAATGCAAGGATCATTCTTCCATTTATCTAGAACTATTTTATGTCTTTTTGGTTTCATTTAGAGTAGAAATGTCATTATGGATGAATTTTATTTCCTCTACTTATTGAACAATTATCTCACATCAAAACCACCAAAAATTAAATTAATTTTATAGAAGGCATAAAGATAGTGATCATATTCCTGACAGAACTGAAAGAGGCTGTATACAAATAACTTACTCAGAAATTTTTTACCTGTATATCATGGATGCTTTCTTTAAAAAGAAAGTCAGATGGTATTAGACATGGTAAACAATGAATACTACCACAGACACACACGCATACACACAAACACGAACAGATTAATTATGTCTTAGTAGAAATTAAATCTGGTTACTAGCATGGGGGTCACCTCAGAATTAGTTATTTGTATGCAATTAGACTTTGATTTGATAGAGAAAAGGTCATGATTGTTCCAAATTAGAATAAAGGAAAATTATGGGAGAAAAAATTTTCTAGAGAAGAAGTTTTTGATTATAATCCTATCTCCTTTGTTCTCCAGAATATCATATTTCAAGCTTTACAATTCTTTAATGTAAGAAGCTGGTAAATGTTGTGTTATCCTGACTGTCTTCACTACACTTGAATTCTTTCTCTCTGACAGCTTGAAATATTTTCTCCTTGACCTTCAAGTTCTAGAACTTGCCTATAATATTCCTGAGAGTTTTCAGCTTGAGATCTCTTTCAGAAGGTGATTTGATGGAATCTTTCAATTTTTCATTTTATCCTCTGGGTCTAGAACAACAGGCCAGTTTTCCTTGACATGTTTTAGAAAGATGATGTCTAGGCTCTTTTTTTTTTTGATTATAGCTTTCAGGTAATCTAAACTTTTAAAATTATCTTCCCAGATCTATTTTCTAGGTCAGAATGTTTTACCAATGAGACATTTCACATTGTTTTCTATTTTTTCATTCTTTTGATATTGTTTTATTATTTCTTGATTTTTCATGAAGTCATTAGCTCTCATTGCTCAATTCTAATTTTTAAGGAATGATTTTCTTCAGTGAGCTTTTGTACAAAAGCTTTTTCTATTTGGCCAAATTTGATTTTTAAGACATTCTTCTCATTGACTTTTTATACTTTTTTATGTCACTCTCATTTCTCTTCCCAATTTTTCCTATACTTCTCTTACCTCATTTAAAAAATCCCTTTTGAGCTTTTCCATGGTCTGAGACCAATTCTTATTCTACTTGGAGGTTATGGATGTAGGAGCTTTGATACTATCTTTTTTTTTTGAATGTGTACTTTGATCTTCCTTATCACCACAGTAAGTTTCTATGGTCAGAATCTTTTTTTCTGTTCTTTGCTCATGTTGCCAGACTATTGCTTGACTTTCAACTCTTTGGTAAAGTAGGGCTCGGTTTCCAGGGTGGAGGGCACAATGTCCCAAGCTTCAGGGGTTTTGTGGAGCTGTTTTCAGAGATCCTTCTGGGTATCTGTAAGCTTTCAAATCTTCTACGTGGTAGGATTCAAGAAGTGTGTTTAATTACTCTCTTGACTGTGGTCTAGTCTGTGAGTGACCACAAGCACACTCTTCTGCCCTGGAACTGTGAGCAGGGTCCCTGATCCACTTTGACTGTGAGTTCTAGTGTACTCCTCATCATCCTGGGTTTGTGAACCAGGCCTGAGACTCGGATCTGAATATGGGCAAAGCAACAGAGTCTTGCCTTAGTGTGGGTAAAAACAATTAAAATCTCCATCTGACCAGCTGTTTACTCTCCTGATCATCTGTGGTTTAGTAGCCATCATCTCTACACTCCTGATTCAATGTCTCCCAAGACCCATTCCTGATTTTCTGGGGCTCCCCTCTCATCTTAGTTCAACAAATCTTTCCCAATGACTTTCTAAGTCATTTATGGTGTTTGCGGACTGAGAGGTCTGGAAACTGCCAGTGCTGCCAGGGGCCCCAAAGCCTAGCCCTGAGGCTGGGCTGTTCTGACTCATCCCAAACTAGGACTATACTGCATTCCCATCCTGGTGCTATAGACCTTTCCTGATGATCTTCCAAGTTGTCTTCAGTTAAACAATTGTTTCACTCAGTCTTTTGTGGGTTCTGATTCTCTAAAATTTGTTTAGAGTCACTATTTAACGAATTTGGAGAAGTTTGGGCAAAAGCTCAGATAAGTCCTTGCCTTTATTCGGTTGTCTCTGTCTTCTGACCCTGATTATTGAGATTTTTGACAATTCTAACCAACATAAAACAAATGCTATCAAAGAGACTCAGAACCATAGAGGCCTGGAATTTGCTTCAGCCAATGATTAGCTATTATTTCTAAACAGAGACATAAAATTCCAAAGGCAACATTAATTTAATGTATGGCTAATTATAAAATGTTATAGAAAAGATAAAAAAGACAAGCAGTTTTAATTCACAAAGGAGCAAAAAGCATTAAGGGGAAAATGAACTTGTGCATATCTTGACAAGAAATCTAAGTCAAATCATCCTAAATTTCATTGAAGAAATTAAAAGGAAGATAGACAAACAATGAATTAGCTAATCTAGCATATAGCTAATTACTTTTCATCATCAATGAGATCAGAATCACCACATTTAGACTTTAACAATGTATGCTGAAAATATGGAAATAGCAGTCAGAAAATTAAAGTGGGAAGGATGGCTACAGTGAATATGTATAAATGTACACACACACATACACACATATATGTATGTATATATTTATACACATATATACATATATTACAAGTATATATATATGAAGATATATATATATGTATGTATATATTTATACACATATATACATATATTACAAGTATATATATGAAGATATATATATATATATAAAATATTCCATGTTGGAGGTATCAGTTTTAAAGAAATTGGTAAGTAATTTCATTTCCAAATCAAAGAAAGGAAATTTCCAAAAGAATAAAAGATATCATGTATTTTCTTTTTTTCAAAGAAAGAATAATTGAAATGACATTAGTAACGAATGGTTATCTTCTCCTTTCTATAATGTCTCTATGAAAATGATCTATCATGTAACAATAGCATCCTTGAGAAAAGTGAGAAGACAACAGGAATATATTCAGAAATAATTCTATGAATCAGACTTTAGTCACCAAAAAGTATGAAGAATTAAGATCCTGCTTTGTTTATTGTTGATGAAAAAACTATTTGACTTAGCAAAACAAAATACAATCTTAAAGACACCAATAAGGTACTGAATATGTAAAGATAATATAAGCATGCTCTATTGATGAAACCACAAAATGACTTTATTTTATATTCCTTTGGTTACCAAATATAAAAGAAAAAAGATATTAAAAAGACATTTATCAAAGGCAATCACCACTGTCATGAAAGCTACCCTGCAAACAATTCAAGTAGAAGGAGATGATAGACCTGTGCATATTTTCATGCTTCATTGTTTCAGGTTTTGGAATACAGCAAGTTTTTCTCATTGAGACATTTGACTACTAAAAAGAAATGGGCATAGCAGCTATATAGGAAAGGCCAATTAATTAGATGAAGGTTACATGTTACTTTGAAAATCACAATTATCTAGATGACAATGTATTGAATTAACATGTTAGTATACATGCATAAAAAAAAGGGTCCAGAACTGGATAAGAAAATGAAGTGATTCACAATTAGAAAACTTTACATACCTTAATTTTTTTTTTTATTTAACAAGAAAACAACTTTCTCTTCCATATTCTTCTTTCATTGTGAGGAAGGGAGTTTTATAATAAATATGTATAGTCAAACAATACAAATTCTTACAATACTATTTCATCACATTCATAAATCATAATATCTGTTCCCCAACTGATGGACACCCCCCATCAATTTCCAGTTCTTTGCAATTGCAAAATAGTTATTTTTGCACATATTAGTCCTTCTTTCCCCCTTTCTTTTATTTTTTTTTGGTTGGATAAGCAACAATTTAGTGACTTTTTGTATGTAATCCCACATTGCTTTTCAGAATGGCTGGACAAATTCACAGTTCCACCAACAATCAATTAATGTAGTATTAGCAATGATGTCAAGCTAATTCCTGTTGTCAAGACACATTTTAATGCCAATACTTTTGGGCTGTTTCTATATAGTTGTGAATTAAAACACAATCTCAAATGAATCAAAATGCTAGCTAACACAAAGCCACATGAAAATGCATAGTGGGTGTAAGTAGATTCAAGTATATTCACTAAGGTATGTGCAAAAAATGTCACAAAAGCAATGTTGTTCTGGTGAATGCTTTACAATAAGCTCTTTGGGGTGAGGAGAATGTCAATATATTTGTACCACATACTTTTAAATTTTATACACATTATTAACATTTTCCCTAATATCTCAAGTTGCGATCCACAAAATAATAATTCAATTTCTGATTTATATCATTTGCCAATTTCCAAGGGGCATATACTCATACTGAAAAATTTAACAATTGTCTTTTTCATTTTTCTTTACTGACTCCTCACCCATATAATGCTCTTAATTATGCATGTTCCCCAATATTGCCCTAAGACTTTTTATCTTTTCTCTCACTTGGTGACTGTATCAGCTCACCTGATTTTAATTTTCATCTCTATAAAGACAATTCCTAGATCTTTATATCTAGCCTTAGTCCTCCATCACCAATCACCTATTGGAAATTTCAAACTGATACATTTATATAAATAAGGCATCTAAAATTCAACAGGTTCAAAATGGTATCTACTCTTCTTCTAAAATTCCCTATGGCAATCAAGAACATTATCATCTTTTCAATTGCCAAGTTTACAACCTTGGCTATTATCTTCAACTTTTAGCTCTTTTTCTTCCCACCTATCCAAGTAGTCATCAAATCGAGAGGTTTATTTCTCTGTAGCATAATTTATATATTTTCATTTCTTCCCATTCACACAGCTACTACTCTAGTTTAGTCTTTAATCCCTCACACTGAGTCTATTGTAATATTCTACTTATTAGTCCCATGCCTCAAGCACCACCATCCCCATTCCATTTCTGGTCTCCCTCTATCTAGTTGTCAAAATTATTTTCCTGATATATAGATCCTCTCCCAACAATACATTATAGTGGCTCCCTCTTACAAGAATGCATGAATGAGTGTCCAGCTGAACCCGTGGGGTGGGGATGGAAACACATGACTGAAATCATGAATACATTTGAAATCCCAATATTTATGGTTACATGATGCTTTTCTCCACTTCAAGGCCTCTATGAAATTCACTTTGAGGTTCCTTTCACTTTCCATAGATCAAACTATTAGACTAGTCAGATTTAGATCACTTGATCCTCTAGAGTAGGTAATTTCCCATGGTGTCACATCTCAAAGGATATTTTGGAATTTTTTATGGTTCATATGAAATTAGAGTTAGCATTAAGGATGGTTTTCATAGACCATTGTTCCTTCATTATTTTCCTGTGAATCACTGAGAAAATGATTGGGCTTCTCACTGGGTATCCCAAGCCCATAAAGAGTGAATTGTAAGGAAAAGGGTACCTTCAGATTATGACTAACAACAAAAAAAGGCAATATTTTGGTATTATAGGTTTAGTCAGGAACCTGGCAGCTGAGTCAAATGTTATGGCCATAGCATAGTCCCAATGTTTGTATTCCACTCAATTGTAAAGATATTTTTTCCTCTCTAGATTTTTATTTAATTGAGTTAGGGAACTCCAAAGTGAGGTAACTACTTCTATCAGTTCAAATCAATGACTGTTCTGCAACTTACATTCTTACAAAGTTATATGCATGGAATCACTGAGAGGTTAAGTGACATAGATATGTTTGAGTTAGGACTTCAATTCAAGTTATTTTGATCCCAGCACTAGCTCCTTCTATTACTCCATACTAAAGCATGAAAAGAGTTTTTTATTCCTGGGCTACAGAAAGATGAATTTTTGAAATTTTTATTTTCTTTTTTTCCTATCATAAATGTCTATAACCTCTTTGAACTTTAAACACTTGTAAGAAGCTAACACAATTCCAAGCAGAGAATTTTGATTAAAAAGCCTTTGGTAATGGCTAAGATTCTTAATTGTAAAATTCAGTTAGTTTCTCCATCTCAGAGAAATGCACTGCTTTCTGGGGCAAAAGTTATTTCCAGGTTTTTAATCTAACTAGGGGACCCTCTATGGTCCACCCATTGCCAATCTCCATAGAAACTTTGCAACTTTTCTTTGATTTACTATAAAGGATTAGATGTTTATTTCAATCTTTAGCTTATTGTTTCAATCATTCAACAATTATGCAATTGACTGACTACTGCCATGTTTGCAAAGTACTATGCTACATCCTATGAAGTCATACAAAGAAGTATTCATAGAACTTAGAGTTGAAAGAGGGCTCCCGGGTCATCTAATGCCATCTATATCCTAATAATAAATCCTGCTTACATAATTCCTGACAATTAGCAAATGAGATGACCGCTGTAATCCTGAATCCTGTTATACTAGTTATCCTTCACTTGGAAACCTCCAGAAATAAGAAGCTCACTTTCCCTTTCCTCTCCTCTAATTCCATCCAAGGAGTTGTGTAGGAGATAAAAGTTTTTGTTCTCAAGAACATAATAATATAATAGGAGAGATGGCAGGTTATAAATAACCATAATCTAAATAATAGATCATTGAGATGAATATTTACAAAATTATCAATTGCCCACATTAATAGAAGAGGAAATGAATTACTTAAATAGTCCCATTTTAGAAAAAAGAAATTGAACAAGCCATTAATGAACTCCCCCCAAAAATCTTCAGGGCCAGAATTCACTCACGAGTGAATTCTACCGAACATTTAATGAATTTAATGAATTCCAATATCATGTAAATTATTTGGAAAAATAGGTAAAGAAGGAGTCCTGTCAAATTCCTTTTTGACACAAATAAAGTACTGATACCTAAGTCAGGAAAAGCCAAATAGAGAAAGAAAATAACAGGCCAATCTTCCTAATGAATATTGATGCAAAATTTTAAAGTAAAATGTCAGCAAAGAGATTACAGCAACTTATCAGCAGGATAATACATTATAAGAAAGTGAGCTTTATACCAGGAATGCAGGACTGATTCAATAACAGGAAAACTATTATCATAGTCAACCATATCAATAATAAAACTAACAGAAATCATATGATAATCTCAACAGATGCAGAAAAATCTTTTGACAAAATACAGTATCCATTCCTATTAAAACACTGGAGAGAATAGGGATAAAGGGAGCTTTCCTTAAAATAACAAGCAGTATCTATTTAAAACCAATAGCAAGCATTATTTGTAATGGAGAAACGCTGGATGCATTCTCAATAAGATCAAGGGTGAAACAAGGATGCCCATCATCACCACTGTTATTCAACATTGCACTAGAAATGTTGGCATTAGCGATAAGAAAAGAAAAAAAGAAATTAAAGGAATCAGAACAGCTCATGAGGAAATAAAACTATCACTGTTTGCAGATGACATGATGATATACTTAGAGAATCCTAGAAAATCATCCAATAATCTATTGGAAACAATTAACAGCATTAACAAAGTTGCAGAATATAAAATAAATTTACACAAATCATCAGCATTTCTATATATTACTGACAAAGCCCATCAGAAGAGAAATTTCATTTAAAATAACTATAGACAAAATAAAAATTTAAAACTATAGACAAAATAAAACTATGTGAACACAATTGTAAAACATTTCTCACACAAATAAAGTCAGATCTAAACAACTGGAAAATATCAATTGCTCATGGATAGGCGGAGCTAATATAATCAAAATGACAATTCTGCCTAAATTGGTCTATTTATTCAGTGCCATATCAATCAAACTGCCAAAAATATTTTATAGAATGGAAAACAATAATAACAAAATTCATCTGAAAGAACGAAAAGTCAAAATATCAAGGGAATTAATGAAAAAAAAAACACCCACAAAGGATGGTGGCTTAGCAGTACCAAATCCAAAACTATATTATAAAGGAGCAGTCATCAAAACCATTTGGTATTGGCTAAAAATATAATGATGGATCAGTGGAATAGATTAGATCCCCATAACATAATAATCAAGGCCTATAGTAATCTAATAGTTGATAAACCCTCAAAATCCAGTTTTTTGATTAAAAACTCACTATTTGACAAAAACTTGTTTCTGGGAAAACTAGAAAATATGTCAGAAACTTAGCATATCTCACATCCCATATCAAAATAAGGTCAAAATGGGTACATGATTTAGGAATAAAGGATTGATAGCAAAAAACAAATTAAGAGAGAAAGGAATAATTTACTTATCAGATCTTTGGAGAAGGGAGACATTTTTGATCAAAGAAGAACTAGAGAACATTATAAAAATCAAAATGGACAACTTTAATTACATTAAATTAAAAAGGTTTTGCTCAAATAAAATAAACAAATAAGATTTAAAGGGAAGTACAAAGCTGTGGGGAAAATCTTTATATATAAAGAACTGTGTCAAATTTATATAAGAATACAAGTCATTCCCCAATTGATAAATGGTCAAAGGATATGAACAGACAATTTTCAAATGATGAAATTAAAGCTGTCTATAGTCACATACAAAAATGCTCTGAATCACTATTGATTAGAAAAATGCAAATAAAAGCAACTCTGAGGTATCATCTCATACCTCTCAGATTGACTAAAATGACAGGAAAGATAATGATGAATGTTGTAGGGGATATGGGAAAATTGGGACACTGATACATTGCTGGTGGAACTGTGAACAGATCCAACCATTCTGGAGAGCAATTTGGAACTATGCTCAAAAAAATTATCAAACTGTGCATATCCTGTGATACAGTAGTGTTTCTACTGGGCTTATATCACAAAGAAATCTTAAAGAAGGGAAAAGGACCCACATGTGCAAAAATGTTTGTAGCAACAAAGTTTGTAGAAACAAAGAATTGGAAAATGAGCAGATGCTCATCAATTGGGGAATGGCTGATTAAGCTGTGGTATATGAAGATAATGGAATATTAAAATGATGAGCAAACTGATTTTGGAAAGATTTGGAAAGATTTACATGAACTTATGCTGAGCAAAACAAACAGAATCAGGAATATATTGTACATAGTAACAGTAAGAGTGTGCAATGATGAGCTATGAAAGTCTAGATTCTTCTCAGTAGGTTAGTGATCCAAAACAATCCTAATAGACTGGACAGAAAATGTCATTTGCATCCAGAAAAAAATATGGAGATTAGATGTAAATCAACACATGTTCTGTTCACTTCTTTTTTTCTGAAATTTTAAAAATCTATCCCATAGTTTTTCAGTTTGTTCTGATTTTTTCTCTTCCAACATGATACATAAAGCACTGCATATTAAAATTAATTAATTTTAAAGATAATTGAGAATTAAAAAAATAAATAATAAACAATTGGGCTCTTTTTTACAGAATGAAACCTATAGGAGGAAAATTTTGTTGAAATTGTGAGTGAAATTGGGAGAATAGTAAAACATTCCTTTTATGGGTCGGATTGTTGTTGTTTTGAGAACCCTACTTCATTAAGGGCAGATTGAGGTTGAATAAAATATGAGTGAGTCTAAATGCTAATACCTAATGTTTTAGTGACAGAATGGTGCCAAAGGAGAGAGAACACTGAACCAAAAGTCAGGAGAACTGGACTAGAATCTAATGAGAGATAATCTGTTCCTCAACTCCCTCTGGGAGACTACTGCTGGTTGGCCCATTTGATGCCAGGCAATCCAGGCAATAGTGTGACAGCAGGTGCTTCCTAGCCTCTTCTTCCTCCTGTACTCAGTAGCTGTGTAATTATAAACAAGTCTACAGGCTTCTATTTTCTCATCTTTAAATTGTCTCCAAAGTACTCTCCAGCTTTGTCCTATTGTGATTCTAACTCTAAGGCAAGAAAGGCAATATTATTAGTATTTGGATACTCTACACTGCTAAAGGAGGTCAAAGATTTCCAAATAGTATAATTAGGAAAGTGTTTGTAAAAAAAATTAGAATTCATCAAAGAAAATATGATTGTTTTATAAAGGAGAAAACTAAAATTCAGCAAATTTATAGGATTTGTATTCTGGTCCTTTAACTTCCAAGTTCAGGCTCTTCCTATTATAGCATACTATTTTTAAGCTTTGAACTTACCTTCAACTAGTTACCTTATATTCTCCTACCCTTGCACTTTGATTCATACAGTTCTTTTCATATATCTACCCTCTCTGAAAAAAAATTTATAAATCTTAAAGTGGTTATTATTATTTTCACATCCCCATATATTGAAAACTTAGTCATCCTCAAACCCATGACCTTTCTACCTCCTATCTCAAATTTATGGCAAATAACCTAAACTCCCTTTTGACCGAAACTGAAGCCATCCAATGTGAAATCCCATAACTACTTTTATCCACCTCAAGTCTTAGCAGCAGCTTCACTCATTTTTTCCTTCTTCATTCCTGATTTAATAGTCTGTGGAGAATATAAATGATGTATGACGTAGCAAAGTCCTGTAGGAAGCTGCAAGATATGTGATTAAATGCATGAATGAGAGATATGTATTTCCCTGGGATGAAAATCTTTATGATAACTAGACCCTGTCATAGGCCAATATCTTTGTCCTATATGGAAACATAGTTGGTATATTATATTTACCACCCCCATTGTCTGCCCACTCTGCCTGCCTAGAAAATGTGAGTTATGTCAACAACTCCTTCCTTCACCAATGAATAATACTTACAGTACTTTCTAACCTTTCTCTACCACACATATTTTGGTGAGGAGTAGAATTATCATAATGGAAAGAGATTTGGCTTTCTCTTTCTTCCTTTGTACTAAATTCTTGAATGTGGAGAATCAGGATCCAGTGTCACCATGTGCCTCCAAAGAGATTTTCACTTATCCTCTCCCTTACTAACAATTGTATGCCTTGACCTTCAACTGGAATACTATCTTTTTTCTAAATTCTTAAGGGTTTTCTAAACTATTAAGAATTTAGATGTGAACCTAGCCAAGTTGTTTTTTTTTTCTTTTCATTTCTTTTTCTTTAAGAATTTAGGTAGATATTTTATTTAAAAAAACAGAAACCCCTTTTTAGAGAAAAAAAATAAATTGTGGGTGGGATTTTCTTTTGTGTCAGATGAATGAATGAGCAATGCTGTAAAGTGGAGACCTTTCATCTCCTGGTCCTGACACTGCCTTTCCTCATTGGATGTTAGCAGTAGTCACATGTCCAGAGCATCTTTGAAAAGAAGCCATTGAAACTGACAATTCATTCCTACCTTTCATTGAGAGCCACAGTTGACTTTCTTTTGCCAGGGTCACCATTTAGTGTCCAATAGATCCAGCACCATGTCTAATAAGTTTCTGGGAACCTGGAAATTGGTCTCCAGTGAAAACTTTGAGGATTACATGAAAGCTCTAGGTAAGAAATGATTTTTTAAAAAAATAATTTTGTTTGAGTAAAGCCTTCTTGAGAACGTAAAATCATCTACCCTCTCATTCTGTGGGAGGATTTAGATATTTGTGTGTTGAGTGGAAGGGAGAGAAGGTACACTTGGTATAATAATTTCCTAACTTAGCTCTTTGTTCTTATTTTTTTTAATTTAAAAATTTTTTAAATGAAGGGGAGACTTTTAAAAGCTTTGCCAATCTACTCATCTTCTATTCTCACTTATCACTTGGATTTCTAGGGACCAACATACTCCAGGTGAGAAAGAATGGGAACAGAGTATAGAATGGTCCCAAATTGAAGAGTCTGGTGTTTATCTAGCCATAGCATGTTCACTGTCTAAATTAGATTGATTTTGTTTGTATACTCTCTCTTATTCAGAAATGAAACTGTATAATGGAATTCTTCTTGATTATTACTAATCCCAGCAGAGTAATTTTCTTTGTCCCTACCATTGAGAATCACATCATTGTCTGAACAAATTGAGGCTTTCTTTGGTTAGCTAATTCCAGAGTGACACAAGAAAGTGATAAGAAGAAATAAGAATAGAGATGATGATAGAGAAGTAGAGAATACTAGAGGGGCAGTGAATCTGTCTTCATTGGCTCTGATGTCTACCTTCTTAAAAGTGGATGTTAAAATCAATGGCAGACTATCTATCCTATAAGCTTATGTATGGGTTTTTCACTTAGAATAAAATAATAAGTAAAGATCAGATTTTTATTCATTATTCAATGGCTAGCATACTTAATATAAGAGGTTTCTTATTTGTTATTCACTTCTAATTGCAAACCCAATTGTTTCATAGAATCATAAATTATAACAGAAAAATACTATAAAGATCATTTAGTCTATTTGCTTCATTTCAGTCATATTAGAAATGGAAAGAAAGCAGCTGGTCACTGTTCACTTCATTATAACTTTACAAATATGAAAGAAAATTTTTGATTTACTTACTTGATATGTAAGTCTTGAGGATACTCACTAGTCTGAGAAAAAAAATGTTCATACTGGTAGAGCAATGATGTCAAAGTGAAGAATTGCAGCTGTAGGAATTTTAGAGTTATCACTTATCAACATAGAGAGCAGCTATTAACTCCAGCTGATATAGTATACCAGGAAAATGATCATCCTAGCACAGTATGGACCACCCCTAATCACTTACACATCAACTTTTCTATGATTTATAATGGAAATCAATGAGAAAATAAGATTTACTTTACTAAAAGTCTTACAGTCAATTTTTCTAAGACATAGTTCTACTATCTTTTTAACTTTCTGGATCAAAGTGCCCCTCTCTGACCCTATGTGTTGTCTTCAGGGATTGTATTTACTTTTATATTTAAATCACAATAACTTAGCAAGATGTTGGCATGAAGTATGTAATTAATGCTTTTTATTTTTTCCTACTTTCCTTTCTTCCTTCCAGAAAGAAAAAAAGAATACATGAAGAGGTATAAGAAATAGTTAGAAAAGATTCTAACTCTGGTTCTCTTGCCTTTCTGATGTGTCTTCTCTCATTCTTACCCCTCCTCTTATACTTTAATTGCTTGATTCTCCCCAAATTTGGTTCTTGGATTTCTATTCTCTTGTTATAGTTTCTCTTCTGAAAAAATTCATAATTCTAATAACCTCTCTGAATGGCTGTGTAATCTGCTTTGGCCACTGAGTGATTCTGAGTCTCAATTTCCTTATCAATAAAATAAATTTCTTTATCAAGTGTTAGAAAAGATGATATCTCAAATCCCTTCCAGCTTTAACATCCTGAATCCTTATCTATATTAAGCCTTCTCTTCCTCCTGTCAAATAATTTTTCCTCTACCCTTTTTGAACTTCTTTCTAGTTATTCCCACCTTTGTTATTAATTAAGATCACTTTGTAATCTTAGATTTTTATATCTTAGTAAAGAGGATTTTATGTAGTAAAGAGTTTTATGTTTATATAGTATCCCAAACAGTGGTACTGTAAAAAAAACCTATACTAAATATGCTATAGGTATGAGGGTTTTTTAATTTTTTGATTGCCCTTTCATATAACCCTTAATATTGTAAGACATCTTAATAATTAGCAGTAATAATGACAGTAAACTATATTCATATATCTTTTTAAGGTTTGCAAATCATTTTTATACATTATCTCATTTGAAATAATAAGCATGCAAAGTGATAATATATGTATTATTATCCTTATTTTTAAACATAAAAAACAGAGGTTCAGAAAGCTTCATATTCACATAGCTATGAGAGGTATTGGAGGTTGGATTTGAATTTATTGCTGATCTCAAATCTAGAACTCTATATATTTCTCTTCCACATGATATTCCTCTGAATTTGGTTAGCTTTATCCATCTCCACGTACCTCAGTGTTTCTGATTACTATATTCTTCATTAGACAAAGTACTTATACACATTGGACAATAAATGCTGTTGAAGCAATGAAATAATTAATGATCTATAATTCAAATAATAGGGTTTAGGACAGGTTTCTTTACCTGGATTTATCACTCATGGGTTTTTTTTTTCTTTTTGGGAAAGGGAAATATTGAAGAGCAGTAATTAATGTGAACATAGCCTAGAATTTTTTTAAAACTTAGAATGCTTCTACTGAATTATATATTTTTTTATTCTTAAGAGTTTTGAAGCTAAGTAGTCTTCTCTATGCTATGGAAGCTCAATTCATTCCTGAAAATTGAATTTCACTGAAGGGATAGGAAAAAAATCCACAGAAATAATTTCCCTTTAGGAGATGAAACATTGTCAGGAAGATTTCTTCTTTGGTAATGTTATGGTTTATGTCTAATCTACACAGTGGCACCATGGAAACATTCATAAAAGAACAAGAGAATGTGATTAAAAGCCTTCTCTTTTGAAAGAGCAAATATTCTTACTGACAAAATAATTCTAACTCTGTCCAATTTTCAGGAGTGGGTTTAGCTACCAGAAAACTGGCAGTTATGGCCAAACCCCACGTGACCATCAGCATGAAGAATGATGTTATAACCATCCGGACTCAAAGTGCCTTAAACAGCTCAGAAATTTCTTTTAAGCTAGGCCGTGAATTCGAAGAAATCACCCCTGATAACAGGAAAACAAAGGTGAGAGGTTAATTTGTTTCTACTGTGTTCCTTGTCTACTGAAAAATAGACAGCAAGATCATGTCTCCTTCATGTTATGCATACAAATTATTTTACAATTCACCATAGAGAAGTCTTCATTTTGCTCAAACACCATATGTCTTAGGGGACTTATCCTGTGACAATGACTTGATACAGAATAAATTTCTTCTTTGTTTAGCTCGATTCCAGGCAAGCAGCTTATGTGATTGTGTCTTTGCAGACTACAATAACCTTAGATAAAGGAGTCCTGAATCAAATCCAGAAATGGGAAGACAAAGAGACTACAATAAAGAGAAGTTTGGTGGATGGAAAAATGATGGTGGTAAGGGTCTTTTCTTATCCCTAAACACTGAAAAAATGGAATCGATAATGATGACATTTTAGCCATATGATATCAAAAACCTGTAATTTCATTGGGATTGGATTTCCCTTCACTATCTCAGATTTTGCTCAACTAAAACTTTAGATCTTAGAGAATTTCCTCATACTTAGAAATACAGGTTACTGGTACAGAGTTCATGTTAGAGGCAGAATTTGAACTCCGATTTTCCAGTTTCCAAAATAGGCACTTTCTTTTCTATGTTATATTGTTGTTCCGTTAGTCATTTGTTTATCAAAATACATTTTCTCTGAATTATAAAAGGGAAAGATCCAGGTCAAAGCGGTAAGAACAAAGTTAAATAGTTTCCTTCCAAATTTGAAGTTCTCTAATCTTTTACAAAGTAAGTTGAGCACAGATAAATTTCTCTAATTTGGGCTTATTGAGAGGAAGGTGATGATGAATTAATAAAAAGTCTGAATTGTAGAACATTTTAAAAGAAATATAGCTTCTTTCACTTTCAAGGATACTTCATATTCTATTACAGAGGCTAATAAAGTGCTGGCCAGTTGAGGTCACTGGAGATCTATTTTAATGACTAGATAAAAATAATGAAACAGGCCAGACTAGATGGTTCATAAAATTCCATCCAACTAGAAGATTCTGTGATTTTATGATCAGAGATTATTTTAAATATCAAATGTTAATGTGTTCTTTTAATTTCATTAACTATAGGAAAACTTGTTTACAATATTTATTTGATTTGTAAACTCTTTTCAACAGTTTTCCATTCCCAAACCTAATGGTCTATTCTTAATACTGTTTGACCACATTGTAGCATTTGACAAGAGAATCATCCTCTCCTTTATGATAATCTTTTCTCTCGACCTCCATGACACTGACTTCTACTTCTTTCACTACTCATTTTGTGTTTCTTTTTTAGCTTTGCTTTTATGTTTTTGGCCTTTTCCATCTTCTTTCTTCTTCTTCCTCTTCTTCTTCTTCTTCTTCTTCTTCTTCTTCTTCTTCTTCTTCTTCTTCTTCTTCTTCTTCTTCTTCTTCTTCCTCTTCCTCTTCCTCCTCTTCCTCTTCCTCTTCCTCTTCTTCTTCTTCTTCTTCTTCTTCTTCTTCTTCTTCTTCTTCTTCTTCCTCTTCCTCTTCCTCTTCCTCTTCCTCTTCCTCCTCTTCTTCTTCTTCCTCTTCCTCTTCTTCCTCTTCCTCTTCCTCTTCTTCTTCTTCTTCTTCTTCTTCTTCTTCTTCTTCTTCTTCTTCTTCTTCTTCTTCTTCTTCTTCTTCTTCTTCTTCTTCTTCTTCTTCTTCTTCTCCTTCTCCTTCTCCTTCTCCTTCTCCTTCTCCTTCTCCTTCTTCTTCTTTTCCTTCTATACAGTCTCTTTCCTTTGACCAATTACTCCACTATCCTGGATTCAATAGACTATCCATATAGATTCTCCTAAATTGATAGATTATTGCACAGTCATTTCCTGAAGTGGGCCACAGATAGTGGGGGAACTCTCGGTAAGGTATAAGACCCTTCAGTCCATAAGAAACCTTCTAACAATATCTGGTTTGGCTCCCCATTTCCCTATGATCCCTATCTCCCTTCCTGGAAATCAAGGAAGGTGTGATCATCTGTGTTCTTCCTGAAGCAAGGGATACTTATAGCAGGGTGCTTATAGTTAACACTTACTCAGTGTGATTGATGAGATAATGGTTCTTTAGTTCATATATACTTAGTGTGCCGTCATGATGTAATCATTCTAACTGTCACATACTTACTGTGCTGTAATGATGTAATCGTACTGAGGTATTTAGAGGCTGAGAAGATTGGAAAGAGAGACTCCATCCTTGACCATCCTCCTGGTGGCTCTCCTGCCTTCTTCACTCCTCCATTAAGATCAAGACTGGTCCCCAGATCTTCCAGAGAGCTAGTCCAGACACTACATTTTGGTGCCCAAACAGGGACCTCCAGAAGGACACTACAATTTGTCGCTGGGTTTCATTGCTGACATACTAATATTTCTAAATCATATCTTTGATCACTTTTTTAGGGCATCCAGTGTCTCCCAACTGCCTACCAAACAAACCTCACATTTTTTCCTTAGCCTGTCATTTAAGACCTTTCACATCTCTCCTACATCCTTCCTTTCCACTAGAATACTCTTCTAATAATATTAATTCATTGAAACTCTACCTGTCTTTTAAGGTCCATCTTAGTTGCCACCTACTTCATGAAAAATTTTTGCTAGTGCACTTCTTTTACTAAATATGATATGGTAGTCTTAGTATGATAAATTTAATGTTTAAAAGAGATCTCAGAGGTCAATTAGCCCAGACTTGTAATCTTTTTTAACAAGTGAGGAAACCGAGGGGCAGCTAGATGGCACAGTGGATAAAGCCCTGGCTCTGGAGGTAGGAGGAACATCTAGAGAGGTTTAGTGACCTAAGGGCACATAATTAGTAAATAATGGAGCTCAGATTTAAACCCAGAAGCTTTGATTTCAAATCCAAGATTTTCCAACTTTGTCATGATGCTTTTGAATTCTTACAGAACTTTTTGTGCCTCTTTCATGGAGATTACCATATTCTACTATCTCTGGTCAATAATTTTGTTATCTTATATTTCTTACTAGATTTTAAACCCCTCTAGGGAACTACATTCATATTTATATGATCCAGGGCATCAAACATAGCATTTTACACAAAGGAGTAGCTCAAGATATATTTATTGACTAAACATATCAATTGAAGATACATTTCAACTCAGAGTAAATATTTTAAATATAAATCACTGATTTCAGTCATATTGACTCTTTCCTGCCATTTAAATTCAAACCTAGGTTTTAAAAACACCTATATTTGAATAATAACAATCTATGATTTGATCTGAATTTTGAAGACTTAATCTGTAGCGTCCAGACTAGTTTTCTGGAGGATCTCTGGACAGACCTTGGTCTTAGGAGGAGAAATGATAAAGTCAGAAGAGCCACCACAAGGATGGTCAAGGATGGAGTCTGGAGTCTGGAGTCTTCTCTGTATCTGTATCTGAGTCTCTGAGTCTGAGATCAAGCTCAAGCACATACACTCTCTTCTCCAATCCTCTCAACCCTTAAATACTTTAGTACAATTACATCACTACAGCACACTGAGCATGTGCCAACTGTAGAACCATTATATCACCATATCACACTAAGTATATGTGAACCATTGCCTCATCAAACACACTGAGTAAACATCCTGCTGTAAGTATCCTTGATCAAGTAGAATACAGGTGGTCACATCCTCCTTGACTCCTCAGGAAAAGGAACACCAAGGGAAATGGGGAGCCAAACCAGATATTGTCAGAGGGTATCCTCTGGGCTAAAGAGTTTCCCCACTATCTGCGGCCCTCTACATTAATTAATCTCTTTTCTTCTCTAGGAATGCAGGATGAAAGGAGTTATTTGCACTAGAATCTATGAGAAAGCATCATAAGGACACTCCTCCTCACTCAGATATGTGGAAAATCAGGCTAGATCCATAAACCTAGGCTGCTGCTGCTTTTTTGCTCTTTTTATTTGTATCTATCAGGAAAAGGATTAAACTGTGGCATTGTGTTTAAAAGCTGCATTTTAACTAATTTAAACTGTCATAGTCATTAAAATCAAAGCAAAACATCATGTGGGTATATTCATACACACTAGTAGCACTAGTTAGACTTCAAGAGTTGAGTATATCACTATACTTGGAAACTCTTGTTCTTACAGATGATTTCTGTGATAGATTAGTAATTATGCCAATCATCAAGATTTCAATTAAAACATAGTTTAGCTCATATAGTTGTTAGGAGTATGCAGTTGGCTGAATATCAAGTACCAGTATAGCTTTGAGTTCCTCTTAAATGAGATATCTTAGTTTCCAAATGTCAAAAAACAAACAAACAAACAAATAAAAAAACCTAAAACAAAAAAAATAGTCTAGATTTCAAAAACCAATCTAGATAGCAAATGAATCTGGTTCAATCACAGGATTAAAAAATATAATTTGTGTCTTTGGATTCAGAGACTTCAGGACTTTATCATCTAAACAAATGAGGTTTGTGCAATAAATGAAGTTCTCCAAAGCAATAAAGTAATAGTTAATTATTTTGTAATTAATGGTAGTTAATTTATCCTAATATCAGCTCCCTTTGCCAACTAATTTATGTTGGGAATTTGAATAAATTCATTGTAATTCCAGGGAGTCTTTAACAAGTGCTTTAAACATTCAAAATACTGTTAATTCATTACTGTGTTAATCCCTTCACCAGTGTAGTTTGAAGTAACCTCCATTCCTTAGTAGATTACTTAGCAGCTTGATTGGTCAAATGAATTTATTGCATAGTTCCCATCCTTCTCACCTTGGGTTATTTCAAAACTAAGATAGGTTCATCCTCCAGGTGATAAATATGTAGCCTGTTCATAAGCCTTGCAGCTTCTTAGGACCTGTCAGACCTTGTGTTTTGAGAAACCAAGGTAATCTGTATGAAGTTTTGTGAAGGAATAAAACATATAATTTCTTTTTTCTCCTCCAAGTTTACATCTGATAAATCCTTAACTGACCCTATTAGCAATTTCTTTGTCAAATCTTAATTTTATATGCAGATAAGCAATTTTTACTTTCTCATTTATTTTCACCTCTAAGCCTATCTTTTGCAATCAATTTCTCCTTTGTAAGAATAAAAAAATTTTAAAATCTTACACTTCCTTGCCCTCAAAAAAAAAGCAACTAAGGCCCTATAGGGGTCTTGAGGCCCTAAGGGATTCATCTCCATATCTAATCAGAACTACCTATCCATGGATTTCAGAAGAGATTTCAGAACTCTGTGGCAGATGTTTTTATGTACTACTAGGATATTAATTAGATCAACAAATTTCCATGGGGTGTCACTAACTTTGTCTAGTTTTAATTTCTATCAAAATAAGCTCATTAAAGGGGGAGAGTGAAAAGCAACATAGCCATTTTCAGAGGTCAGTGGTAATTGTAATTTAATAAATATAAATAATAAAAATAATAAATAATAAAAGTCATTGCTCTCTAATGGATTGTTTTGGCTCGTTTACTCAACATAAAAGTCATAGGAAATCCTCCATTTTTTCCCAGTCAGAACAGGAAAAATGAAATAGAATAGATTATGAGGGCAAGAAAAAGTCAATGAAGCAGCTGCAGCATCTTGCTTTTTAAGAAAATAGAGTTAGTTATTTACAGCTCTAAAGTTGGAGAAAAAGAAATGAAAATGACATAATCTGAAATGAGTTTTTAATAAAAATTTCAAAAATGTTATTGAAATCTGGATTTTTCCATTTGAGTCTGTACTGTAAACTACTTATTATCCAATGGTGACCATAATGACAAAGACAATAACTTCTAGTGTACTTAATTTCATTTGATCCTTACAACAGCCTGTCAGGCAGTAGAAGTATTGTTATTATTTCCATTTATATGTAGGAAACTAAGATTCAGAAAGTTTAAATGAATAGCCCAGAGAGACACAACTAGTAAGAGTGGAGTCAGGACTAGATCCCAGTTTTTTTTTGTTTTTGTTTTTTTTGTTGCTGTTCCAAGTCCAGAATTGATTTCACTAATTGAGGTTAATTGATCAGAACTCAGACTTAAGAAGCAAGTCACAAGATCTTAAAACTGATAACTTTTTAAAAGTGGAGATCAGGAATATAAACAGTTGTTATCTACACACTAGAATGTTTTAAATTTTGCAAAGTACTTTATATATGCTATCTTGTATGATCCTCATCATAATTCCTTTGAAATAGATGTTATCATCCCCATTTTCCAAATGAGTACACTGAGGTTAACAGAGATGGAAGAATTTCATTCATGGAGGAACTCTACTGTAAGGATTAAAAATTAAGATTTAAACTTAATTATCCTTTTAACCCATTTTTACCTTGGACCTTATTTCCCTTACAAGAGAAGAAGAAAAAATTATGGATAGCTAGATGGTGCAGTGGATAGAATAACTGACTCTGAAGTCAGCAGGATCTAAATTCAAATCCAGCCACAGGTATTTAACATTTGCTAGCTGTATGATCTAGTTCAAGTCACTTAATCCCAATTGTCTCATTGATAAGATCACAGAGAAATGTTAATAACATTAACATATTATATAGTACTTAAAAGGTTTGCAAAAATCTTTACATAGGTTATTTCATTTGATTCTTCCAAGAACTTGGTGAAGTAGGTATTTTTTTTTAAATAGTTTTTAAAATTTTTTTCCAAATTCATGCAAAGATAGTTATCAACATTCACTTTTGCAAAACCTTGCATTCTAAAACATTTTTCTCCCTTTCTTCCTCCTCCTCCTCTCCCTTTCCTAGACAGCAAGCAATCCAGTAGAGGTTAAACATGTGTAATTCTTCTAGACATATTTCCATATATATCAGACTACACAAGAAAAATCAGATCAAAAAGGGAAAAAAAAAACATGAGAAAGGAAAAAAACAACCAAACAACAATAAAAGGTGAAAATACTATGCTTTGATCCACTTTCAGTCTCCATTGTTCCTCTCTGGATGTGGATAACTTTCCATCACAAGTCTATTGGAATTGCCTTGAATCACCTCCTTGTTGAAAAGAGCTAAGTCTATCACAGCTGATCATCACAAAATCTTCTTGTTGTATACAATATTCTCTTGGTTCTGTTCATTTTACTTAGCAAAAGTTCATGTAAGTCTTTCTAGATTTTTCTGAAATCAATTTTGCATTCAAATCAAATTTGTATTACTCTAATCAATAGTGATGTAAAGCATTTTTCCATATGACTAGAAATGACTTGAATTAGTAAAGTAGTTTTTTAAAATTAACTCCATTTTGTAGATAAGGAAACTATGGTTGAGAGAGATGATTTGACTCATCTGGGTTCATCAGCTAGTAAGTGTGTAAGGAGGAATTCCAAAACAATTTTATCTGATGAATTTGCTATTCTATCCATGATGCACTACCATATTGTTTCCTAGAACATAGTATTACACTCTGAAGAATCCTTGTAGGTCATGTGGTATAACCATCATATTTTATAGATGAAGCAACTGAGACCCAAAGAGGTTAAGTAACTGATTCAAGTGAACTTAAGTTACAGGAATCACAAGCAAAATTGGAACTTGTATTGATGACTGAAATCTTTAATTCTAGACCTTATTTATTTAGTAACCAAAAGTACTAGCAGAATAAAATCACAGGCTATTTAAACATATCCACCTTCCTAATGTTTCCTAGCTCTATTTCTAATCATGGACTATTACAACTGCTTTAGCTGAAACAAAAATAAATTCTGTTCCAGCCTTTTAGCTTTATTCTGTATGTGTCTCTCTATGTCAAATGGAATGTTACAACTGGATGGGGTTTTACAGATTATTTATTGATCTAATTTTTTGAATTTTATTTTATGAACAAAGAAATTGATACTTAGAGAAGGACCTGCTAAAGGTCATCAAGATAGTTTGTGGTCTGTTAGAAACTGAAAGAGAAGTCTCCTGACTCCCAGCCTTGTACACATTCCATTACCTCTTATTGTCTTTGACCTGCTCCACACACCCTGAACTTTAACTAAGGATGATCCCACCCTTCCTTAACACACACTGCTATTCTTATTTTGAAGTCTGATTAATTTTATTATTTTAAAAAGCTCTTTGTTACTGATATGATTACTATGACTTCCTCTGACCAGATATCTTCTGGCATCAAAAAATTCTGATGAAGACTATGATTGGTTATATTTTCATCCTTATTGTGGAAGGAGAGGTCATCAGAGCAAAATAGAACCAAGTGTTCTTGTCCTGAAATCATATGTCAGAGAGACCAGAAACACCTAGCCCAAGCCAGGAGCAGAGATGTAATCAAAACCTTTGTTAGGGAAGCAGCTTATTACTATATATCCTTGCATCAAAATTGCTGCTAGCCATAGATCAGCAGATGGGAAAATGAGTTTTTAAAATAACAAAATGTAGACCAATAGAGAAAACAGAATTAGAAAATACAAATTCTACCAAAGCCAGAATGTGGAGAAATTATGCTGGTATTGGATTTGGGAAATAAAGTCTTAGCTTCTCTGCCCCACTTGTAGCAAGATCTCAGGCAAACCTCTCAGTTTCTTGCTTAAATTTGAGGAATTTGAATATTGTCATCTCTAAATCCCCCTTCAATTGAACTTAACAAACATTTATTGTGCCTATGGTATGCAAAATATTATGCAAAGAACAGATGAAGATGAAAAGTTCAGATAAGACAGAATTAAGACTGGAAAGACTTTTAAAGATTTTCTAGTTCAACTCCCTCTTCATTGAAGATGCAGGTCCAGAGAGTTAAAGTGATTTTCCTAAGATCACACAGGTAGCAGCACTAAGATTCAACAAATTCTTTCCCCCTTGGTGTTCATGGTATTCATTCCAACAGAATTCTTTTACAACAAACCAAGTTATCTGTTAAAAAATCTGGTGTCTTAATCAGTTACAAGAAAACTAAGCTTTCTTGAAAATTAAAATTAAGACTGCTATTAAGACAGGCATAGTGTCACTGAGAATCGAAGACCAGTGACTGCCTGCAGATATGAAGTCCTTCAGTGCCTGTCTACACAAGTGTGGGGACGTCTTTGTGCCTGTTGCTGAGGAAGCCGACACAACCCCTGCCTTTCATCCTAGAGAGATGTGGGAGCAGAAATCTCCAGAGAATGAGGGATAGACAACATGCTGGGGAGTTACTTCCTCAAAGTAGCAGCTGTGGCCACAGAGCTGTGGGGTAGTTAGCTTTCTGAGCCTCAGTCTCTTGGATAGTAGTACCCCATTAGAATTTTCCATTTGTTTTTCTTATAAGCCTCGTTCTATAGAAACAGTGAAATCTCTTTCAATTTTACAGCTTATGTAAAAAAAAAACTGCAAAATTTCTTAGAAAAATCATTGACATGTATTACAATTGATTTAAGTTTTGCAAAGTATCTTACATACATTATTTATTTGTTTCAATTTATTTTATTTTCAGCTCACAAAACAAATTTAGAAAGTTATGGAAAGACTTGCATTAAGTGATGAACATTGTAAACTTTAATAGCAACATTATTTTTAAAATTACTTTGAGCAACTAAGTCATTGTAACTAGTATTAATATACACATTTTAAAAAGACTTATGAAAAAAGATATTTTCAGAATACATTGCTAAAAATAAAATATAGAGCTAGAATGGACCTTAAAATCATCAGAACAGTTCCATTTAATAATCAGGATTGTTCATTTATCTAGTAAATGGCTTTCTCTGGATTTGGGGAGACAGATATACTAAAGCAGTTTTGGTTTTACTGTCAACATAGATGTACAATAAAGACAGGAATATGGCAATGCAAGAGAAGATTGATTTTTTGTGCTAATTTATTACATGCTAAAGCTGAGAGGAAACCAGGATTATCTAATCTGAGACTAGAATTTTATACAAATTTGGGATTAAAAATTGCCTATCATTTTGTTAATTGATGTTTGAAATCTCTTAATTTGCCATTTTCAAGAAGAGATTATAGTCAAAATACCCTGTTAGAAACCATGATGACCTGCAGATGTCCCTTAAAAGATGAGTCCAGAAGCAGGTTGCAAGGAGCAATACGCAATATCGCCTAGCAACCATCACCAGGAGACCATCTGAGCCGAGAAGAGAAATGCTTACTATGAATACCAGCAAAGCAATGCACTGCAGATATTATCCTGTCAAACTAGCTACGAGAAGAAGGATGGAACTTTCAGATCAATTCATCCTGTGTATATACCAGACCTGGAGGATGTAGAGAATGAAATGATTCCTTTAGAAGATACCATTGATCTTGCAATGCTATTATCAGAAGACATTAGTTTCATGTATAATCCTTTTTTTTTTCTTCTTCTATTTGTTAATTTTTTTTTATAATTCATAATAAAAAAGTTAGAAGAAAGAAAAACATCTGACCTGTTTCTTTTCTGTATCTTTTCCTTGTCTATAATTTTAATAAAATAGAGGATTTGAGCCACAAAAACCTGTATTTCTTTTGGTTCAAGAGTCTGTAATTAGGGACATATACAAGCCTGCATTGAATTGTTAGATATTTACTATATGCTTAGGATGTGCCTGCCAAAAGATGACTATGTCATATAAAGGAGAGGGAGTTCCAGATATTTTATGTATCATTAATTAATTTGCTGTTACATGCTCAGATTATCCACTAAGGTTGGTATTCTGATCAAAGCAATGAATAATCAATTTAGTATTATAAGTATACATGAAAAACTTCCCATGTTAATAGAAACTGATATTTGTCTCTTTCTAGTTTTTAGCAAAACCAAAATTAGACTTTCATCATCAGCAAAGTTTCACTAGTTTTTCTCAAAAAGCATATTAGTGTGAGAAGCAATTAATAATCAAAAGGTGCTTTTTCTATTGTACTCTGATGATTGACAACACCCAGATCTCAAACTGAGAGAAAGCACCCCTCAAAAATTTAATTCACTTTTTGTTAATGATGTTAAGTCATTTCAGTCATGTTCAATTCTTTGTGGCCCCATGTGGCATTTTCTAGGCAAAAATATTGGAGTGATTTGTAACTGAGGCAAATAGGATCATCTGATTTGCCCAGAACCACACAGGTAGTGTCTGAGGCTTGATTTGAACTCAAAAAGATGAATCTCCCTGACTTCAAATCTGGCGCTTTATTCACTACTCTATCTAGCTGCCCCTTTAATTCAATTGGATAAATTCTTGTTAAGCATTTATTATGTCCGAAGTCAATAATAGGTAGAGGATATGGAGATGACAGATCCCTGCCCTGACAATTTTCAATCTATTGATGGATTGAAAAGAGCAAAGACATGTAAAATAAAGTTATAATACAAATTAGATTGGTGTATAGAAGTCCAAAAGACAGCTCTGAGTGACTCAGAACAGGAAATAACATTTCATGAGAGGAAGCATCTTAGTTCTAGCTTCAACAAGTACATAAATGTTGTAGGAGGTAAAGTGAGAACTGAGGACATTTGGGGTATTTTAGTTGAGAAATGGAAGAAAGGAACAATACTGGATTTTAATGACTGAATTTCAATGGATAAATGATAGAAGCTTTGACATTCAAGATTTTCAAGCCAGAGAGTGATATAATCAGATCTCCATATTAGGTAGATTTTAGGATCAAATATTAAAATATGAGCATGAAGGGTTCTTGGCTCTAGCCAGAGAGGAGAGTATGATCAGATAGGGACAAGCTAGAATTTGGGACTTCCAGAAAGAAGTAATTCTGAGTGAAAGTGAGTTCCTGTGGATGGCTGAGGTAGAAAACAGATACAGTGGAAAGTCCTGAAAGATAAAATATTGGGGCCCTAGAGGACTGAAAGAGCTTAAAAAGGAATAAGGCTCAGCCTCTTGGAGAAAATGATTGAATATTATAAAGGACTTCATCTTGAATTATTCATCTTCCTTTAGTTGTAATATCATCTCCCAGTGCTATTATACTTAATTGTAATGTCCTCTTGTTTCAGTTTTCTTGGGGTCTCTGGGAGCAGCCTTCATTTCAGTTCAGTAATCATCACAAGTACATCCCGATGTTAAAGTTCAAATCCTTTATTATCTCCTTGCCTGGGGCCCAGGCCAGCTTTCTTGAGGTCCTCCTGAATGTGTCTTGGTTTCTGTGGGGGAGGAAGGAGGACTGCCACCAAGGTATCTGTCTTCCCTAGTTCTGTCTCTCCCTGAGTTTGTCCAAGCTTATATGCTCTCTTATCATAGGTATGAATTTTGTGGAACTATATTAAGTACTAAGTGCATGTACTAAACTAGAGAATTTTTAAGCACTAAATAACCATTGTCTTTATCAATTCCACTGATTTAACACCTTGTAAAAATCCTTTGTTTCAAGTTCTGGCCCATAATACTTAATGGGATAGAACCCATACCTTGTGATAGATAATCAGTCAATAAAAATTTATTAAACTCCTAGAATTTTGGGCTAGACACTGTGTTAAGTGCTGGGGATACAAAGAAAAAAGTCAAAATCAATTTCTGGTTTTAAGGAGTTCATATTTATTGGGGGAGACAACATGCAAACAATTATGTACAAATAACCTGTATTCTAGACAAATTTAAAATAATCAACAGAAGAAAGGCACTAGAATTAACAGAAATTGAGAAAAGCTTCTAGCAGAATTTTAGTTGAGGGCCTGAGAAAGGTAGGAGATAGAGATGATGAAAGAGAGAATTCCAGGGCAGGAGAACAAATTTATTAGTATTATTAGTATTTATTAGTATTATTAGCATTAAATGTGAAGAATAAATTGAGAAGTGAGATTTGGAAGGATTACTGATTTAAACTTGGAAGGCCACCAAAACCAAATGCCTCATTTATAGACAAAGAAGCTGATGTATAGAGGAGTTAAGGAGCCTGTTCAGACACCTTAGAGACAACATCTTTTAATTTCCTCTTTATAGTTAAGGAATCAAAGATTGGTAGGGATCAAGTGGTTGTTCCATGGTTATGAAACTTACACAAAGAAGAGCTGAGACTATTGTGGTAAGGTATAGTCACATAATCATATGTCCCAAATGGGGAAGGACCTTAAAAGTCATCTGGTCTAACCATGTTATTTTAGAGATGACATAGTTGAGTTAAAGAGAATTTTATTGACTTGCTTTAAATCTCAAAATTTGCAGGAAGGGAACTGAGATTGGAACCGGGGTCTTCTAATGCCAAAGTCATTGTCCTTTGCACTGTACCATAGTATTCGAATAATAGGATAGGATGATCTCCTTCAGTTTTAAATTCTATGTTTCTATGAGATAGAATTTGCTGGCTTTTTAAAGGAGAATAATTTTTTAACTTTTGGTCTGTACCTGTGTTTTCATCAGCTTAGGAAACTATCAGTATGGAAATTCTCTCCTCAAATGGGATCATGAAGAATACTTTACAGATGAAGAAACTAAAGTTTTGTGAGCTTCAGGAACTTGTCAGTTTTCACAGACCCCTCTGTCTCCGACACTTATTAGCTATATGACCTCCATTTGGGCTTTTCTCGACAGAGATACTAGAGTGATCCATAATTTTCTTCTCCAGCTCAGTTTACAAATGAAGAAATTGAGGAAAACAGTATTAAGTAATTTGCCCAGAATCGCACAACTAGTAAGTGTCTGAGGCTGGATTTGAACTCAGAAAAACGAGGTTACCTGACTCCAGGCCCAATGTTCTAGCCACTACAACACATAGCTGCCTTCTGTAAAGTATAAAATACAAAAGGTTAGCATAGCATAACAGATAGAGCTGGTTTGGTGGTAGAGAAGAACTTTTACATTTGACACATACCTTGTTGTATTACCCTGAGCAAATAATTTAACTTTTAAGTTCTATTTCCCATATAAGGTGTCCTGGTAAATGTTTTTAAAAATCAGCACTCAGGGGACGTGAGAGAGAGAGAGAGAAAGAGAGAGAGAGGGGGGGGGGGGAGAGGGAGGGAGAGAGAGGAGAGAGAACCTGTTTGAAAATTTAACCTGAATTATTAACATTTCTCTATTATTTTCTTAAGTATAGACAATCAATAGTACACTAAATCAGACCCTGATGTGTATCACCAATTTCCAGGATATAAGTACTCATACTGAAATTTAACAATTGGCTCTTATTGTCTAATAGGAGCTGACTTCAGCACATCCCTAACTGTGAGTTACAAATAAACTGCAAATCAAAATCAGTTTAGAGGTTAGGAAGGAAGCTATACTGATAGCTTCCTAAACTGATAAAAACACAGGTACAGACCAAAAACTAAAGTTTAAAAAAAATTACCCTCCTTAAAAGGGCAGCAAATTCTGCATCATAGAAGTATAGAATTTTAAACTGAAGGAGTTCATCCTACCCCATCATTTTAGTGGCATCATGGTGTAGTGGGAAGAACAGAGATTCTGGCATCAGAAGACCCTGGTTCCAATCTCAGTTCCCTTCCTTCAAACTTTGAGATTTG
Source organism: Sminthopsis crassicaudata (assembly GCF_048593235.1). NCBI lineage: Eukaryota > Metazoa > Chordata > Mammalia > Dasyuromorphia > Dasyuridae > Sminthopsis > Sminthopsis crassicaudata. The sequence goes on along the minus strand of NC_133617.1, from coordinate 292,617,841 downwards.
GGGCAAAATTCTCTTTAACTCAATTGTGTCATCTCTAAAATGAGGAGGTTGGAAAAGATGATCTTTAAGGTCCTTCTCCACTTGGGACATATGATTCTATGACTATAGCTTACCACAATAGTTTCATCTCTTCTTCATGACCACGGAACAACCACTTGAGCCCTACCAGTCTTTGATTCTCAACTATAAAGAGGAAATTGAAATATATTATTTCTAAGATATCTGAACAAGCTACTTAAATTCCTCTCAACCTCAGCTTCTTTGTCTATATATGAGGCATTTGGATTTGATGGCCTTCTGGGTTTAAATCGATAATTCTTTCAGACCTCACTTCTCGATTTCTTCTGCTTATTTTATACAAATAAATTTTAAAATCTGACCTCTTGCCCTGGAATTTTTCTTTCGTTCTTTCTCTATTTGGGAGATTCAAGGAATCTCAAGCTTAAAAAAATATGGGAAATTATTTCGAACAATTCATAATATTGTGGCAGCCTACCAAAAATCTGTGTAAAGATGCCAGGAGTCCTTCAGGGCTAAATGTGAATGACAAGGACAAAGCTTCCGATCTCTTGTTGAGACAAGATGTGCTAAGGTCCCCTGGAGGATACAGCTTAAATAATCATGAAGTCACATGTGAAAATGATTTGATTATTTTGGTTTAGTTCCCAGTTGGCAGAGAACAAGTTGTCCAGTTCTGAGGTCAAATTGCTGTAGCTGACAACATGAAGATAAGAGATCATGCTCAAAACTGGAAAGCTCAAAATTTAGCCTCCCTTTTCTGACATGAAACTCTTCCAATGTAGAATCAATACCTGTGACAAATGACCCATTATAAAAGACATTTAATTTTCAGATAGCCACTGATACAAGGGATTGCAGCAAGATTCTTTCAAGCAACTTAATGGCATATCCAACATGCTCATCTCTCCTGTTTTATCTAGGAATCCCTGATTTCCATACAAAGTTCTTAAGTTTTGTTCTTCTCATCTATCCTAATTTAAGATAACATATTATTCAGCACATAATTATACTTCCATAAACTCATCTGGGGCTGTGGAGTAGGGATGAAAACACCAGAACAATGAGGAGACTTGTTCTCCTTATCTGATCAAGTGTAGCATCATGGACAGGGACTAGCTGTGCTCAAGTATCAAACTACTTGGTACTTTCAGAATCATTTTACAGGCTGAGCAGAAGACTCCCAGAATTAGTGACTTAGACTAAATGAGTGAATGAATGAGCAAATATTTAAGTGATTATACAAAATACTGGGCTAAGAACTGCTGATACAAGTAGAAAAGCTCTGAAAGTCTACTAGTCATTCAGGGACCACCACTAAATGAATTTGTCCCAAATCTGTATCATTGCACTAACTGCTCCATTCCTCAAAATGCAAGAGAGAATTCAGGTTTGGAATGAAAAGTTTTCTGTCCAATTTATCTAGGAATAGATGTGATTAATGGAACTGACAATCAGTAAAATAAAAGGGCAGCTCTATTTCCATATGTGATTTGGCTTTAGGTTTGAAGTAGAACTAGCAATAAAATTACATGTGACAATAGTCTTTGTGATATGGACTCAGCCAAGAACTTGTTTCTTAGAGTCTTAGGGCTTCTCAGCTAGAGAAAATTATATAAGTAATAATTATATAAATTGACTAATTTTAACTGGGTCCTCATAGCAGCAAGGCATTCCTACTACTCCCTTGAATCAATTTTCTAATCCTTTCATCACAGTGGCTATTCTAAATATTTCCCTTCTCCCTTTTCCACCCCTCCCAATCACTCCACAAGACCAATTAATTGTTTCTTTCTCCACAGCATCTCTCAGATCCATGCTCTTCTCTGCTCCACAACCACAATCTTGGAATAAGTTCTCATCAACTCACTTTTAAGTTATGCAATAGGCTTCTTATTAGTGTCCCTACCTCAAGTATCTCCCTACTCCAATCTATTATCCAGTTTCCATTTCCCTAAAGGACAGGAGTGATCCTTTTACCCCTTACTCAATGAACTCTAATGGCTCCCTATTGCCTTTGGGATCAAATAAAACTTCCATATTTGACATTTAAGGTCTTTACAACCTATACTCTTTGTATCTTTATAGTTTATTTGCTATGTCTCACACATGACAACACGTAGTGAACTTCATGACTTTGTATTAGCTTTTTTATTCATATTACCTTCTCCACTAAACTGTAAACTTCTTGAGAAAAGTTTTTGGTCACTTTTTTTGGTATTCTCCAGTGCATAACATAGTGGTTGGCACATGGTTAACATTTAACAAATGTTTATTAATTCACTGATTTTTTTTCAGGATTTATAGTCAAATAACATCAGCTGGAATACTGTTCATGTAAAGAGATAAGTGTTATTAGTAAATAGCTTTTGATCATTAAAATGCTTCACAATTTTTTATAGTTGTGCTATTATCTTTGGTTTTGTTAAAGGACATGGTACCCCGTAAAACCACACCTGGAATACTATGTTTACCTTTGGTAAAAGACATTGACAAATAAGAGCATCTATGGAGGAAAATAATCAGAATCAGATAAAATAAAAGAATCAGAGAATACACTGGAGAATGTGTCATATGAGAATTAGTTGAAGGAAATAGAAGTGTTCAGAAGAAGAGAATAGAGGAGAGTACCTGATAGGTGGCTTTAAGAATAAGATGGCTTTCGGAAGATATTTAAACTTTCTATCTTTGCCCAGAAGGCAAAATTAGTACAGTAGCAATAGATGGAAGTTACAGAAAAAGTATACTTTAGTTCCCTGAAAGGAAAAGCTCCCTAACAATTACAACTGTCCTAAAATAAATGGGTCTGCTTCAGAAGGTAATGAGTTCCCAGTCACAGGATTTCTGCAAGTTGAGGCAAGATGACAACCTGTCAGAAATGTTAGCAAATCAGCAAATAAATATTTATTAAATGCTTACTGTATTCCAGGTATTATGTTAAGTTCTGTGAATACAGAGAAAGGCTTCCTTAAGGAGCTCACAATCTAATGGATGTTGGAGAAAGGATTCTCATTCTGTTAAAAATTGCCAAGGGACAGCCTTTCAGTTTCCTTCTAATGTTAACATCCTGTTTTTTCTGTTTTTATGCTAGATTAAGTAGCTGATTAATGATGGCTACACTCTGGTCTTGCATACAATTGGGAATCCCTCAGAGCTATGCAAACAGGTCATTACATCAGTGACTGACTAGAGATTAATTAATATTTAAGATATTTTCATTTAGTACTACAAGTGATGAGTTGAGAAACCCCAGCTAGATCATATCATGCCAGGATGTTAAATAAATGGTTAACACTAGCATTGCCATTCATTATAAATAACCTTACAAAGTATTCAGTGATATATTCTTTCCGCTCCATACATGCCCCATGAAGGAGCCAGTTATAGCTCGAAAAGCTTACAGGGTCATAGATATAAAGCTGGAAGAATTCTTCCAATCCATCTCCTTCATTTTGTAGATGGGAAAATTGAGGCTTAGAAAAGTTACTTGACTTTAGGCTATCCCACATATAGTAAGCAGCAGGGACAAAGTTGTGAACGAAGATTCTCTGTATCCAAATCCAAGCCTTTTCTCTATACCATGAGATGTCCCTTCATTTCAAAAACAATGTATGCTCATATATTTTTCCATTCAAATCAACTCATTCTAATTTTGAGACTCTCTACATTGGGAAAATGAAATCCTTTGAAAATGAAATCAGTTGAAAAAGCAAGGGAAGTAAATTCAGGTTTTACCAACATGACAGAATCATATTGCTAGCCTGTTTCTTCATCATGAAAGTTTCTTACTATGAAGTAAGACTTTACTTTGTATTTTTTTTCTTTCTCTACGAGGACATGCCCCACCATGCACAATTGTATACCAACAGCACTTTGGCACAGTCACACACTACTCAAAAAGACCCTACAAGACTGAACATACAAATCATTGACAGCTCACCCACAAGTGGTCCATTAAGATCATTTTGAAATAAATGGCAAATTTCATCACAAAATCCCATTTGGATTAAGGTCTAAGAGGTGAAAGTTAAGTTTATTTTGCAATGCAGGAAATTACTGAGTAGGTTTGGGAATGCATTTTTTTTTTTTTTTTTTTTTTGCTTTTTTGTATAATTTCCAAAATGTTTCTTCAATATTTAGGAAAAGGGTCAGCACACAAAGGGGACAAGAAAATTGGCAAACAATATCCCAAGCTTCTAGGTCTGGGAGCAGAGAGGAGTTTTGAAAACACGGATGTCCTGACGCCACACCAATGTGACTTAAATGATGGCTTTTCCAGATACATGTGGGAATGATACCTTGGGGACTCAAACTGGAATGGAGCCCTGTGCTCAAGGTGGACAAAACAATCCTGATTTAGATCCAGCAGAAAGAAGAATGGACAATTCTTCCCCGTGCTGGTATAAACATATTCCCAACTAGGTGTGGCCAAAGGAACAGATTGGACAAATGGATGGAAATATTTTCTAATAGCACAAAGTGAAAGCCAGCACTATCAGGATCCCCTAAATTCAAGAAAATAAGCTTTTCATGATATCTTTTATGTTCATGAATTTTATGCACTTCTGTAATGTTTATACTATATGCAGGTGTATACCCATAAATACACTACTCTTAGAAGCCACAGGATTTTGTATCTTTTTCTAGTTAACTAATAAATAATAATGAATGATTTTAAAATTATTTGATTAAAACAACAACAATGAAAAAAGCACAAGATAAAGTTAATTTTAACCCTGGAAGTCCTTCAGAAAAAAAGGGTAGTATAAGTGAAAATGATGATAGTTATTTTTATTGCTTTTAATATTTATGCTGAACAAGGAACATTTGATTTATTCTATGCCATTAGTGCTACTGTTAGCTTTTTACAGCTCCACCTTCTTAGTCATTCTGGGAATAAAAATCAAGTTCTCTAACTGGAAATTCTTGTTACCTGACATATTTGTCAGGTGGTTTGTCTGTCTGTACCTCTAAAAGACACTGAAAAGCATATATAAGGAATAGATCGAGAGACTAGAACAGAGCTTGATCAGCCCTCTTCTTGTCTCCCATGGGCCCTTTCAGTTTTTTTTCTTTAATGGAAATCATCTGATATGAACTCTTTCCATTCCCCTTTTCTATTGCAATCCTTTTCATGTACTCACCCCTATTTTGCCTTACTTCTTTCATTCCAATTTTAGAGAAAGGTAGCCTTCCTGTTCACTAAAGCTGCCTTATGTCAACCTTGATCTCATCCCCTATACCTCCTCTTTGACCTTGCCTCAACATGTCTAAAGCTGAATTCAAATTCTTCCCTTACAGAGATGCTTCTCATCTCTTTAGATCCCATTGTTGTTAAAGCATTTCAATTGTGTCCCACTCTTTGTGATCCCATGGACCTCTATCCATTTTGGCAAAGATACTCTAGTTTTTTTGCCATTTCCTTTTTCAGGGGCAAACAGAGCTTAAATTACTTGCTCAAGATCACATAGGAAGTTTCTGAGGATGGATTTGAATTCAGGATTTCCTGGCTCTAAACTTAGCACTGAGCTAAGCTAAGCATTCTCCCAAAGTCCCACCATCTTTTCAATCACTCAGGGTTATAATATGAGATCATCTTTGGGGTTTCTTTCTCTCTCATCCCATTCAACTAATGAGTTGCCAAATCCTGTAATATCTTTTGCATCCATTTTTTTCTGTAGCTTCACTGGAATATTGGGCAACTATTTTCCCTTTAATTTTTCTGTGTCATGGGCACCAAAGAGAGATGAATTTGAGGGGGATGAGTAACCTCTGAAGAACTATGGCAAAGTGTAATTGTCAAAGGTTGTGCTGTCACATGTACTAGTGGGAACTTTTAAAAGGGCAGACTTAGTACTTTTTGAGTTTCACGTTTACTGATTGACTTATACTCCAAGAGTACAGATTCGAGAATGGGAAGAATAAATGGACATAGAATTTCCAATAAAGAATTTCTTTCTCCACATTATTTTATTTTATTATTTTATTCTGAATTTAATTAAATACCAAATAAAATAAGTATTTCCCTTCACAAAGTAGAGCAGAAAAATAGAATTTCTATATAAAACCTTGAAGCTCTACAATTTAGTTTTTCTTTAAAGTTTATAATAAATTCAACATATAACTTTCAAACATGTTCTATTTTTCTTTGTTTATAGTCTATATGTTTTCTTTGAATTTAAAAAATACTTCAAGGACCTTCATTTCTTTCTTTTTTGGCAACCTTATCTCTGCTTTCCTTCTCTCAGTAGAGAATTTCCCTTGGCCTAGTGATAGAAGTTCCCAATAATTGTTTCTGTGCCTTTCAAAGAGTAGAGCTGAGACATAAGGAGAATCAGAGGCAAAAACTGGTTGCTTAGGGCAATGGTATGAAGCATTTTTTTGGATATCAAGAATGCTCAATAATGCAAACTTTGGACACATCTGTTCCATCATAAAATGAGGAATATAGGGTGGGAGAAACTGATCTAGACTCTACTCAAATGCCTGCAGCTTGTGTGGGTGTTGTGTCCTTCCATAGAATGTTAAATTCTTTGAAATTAGAGACTTAATTGTTTTTGTATTTTTAGGTCTAACAGAGTATGTTAGTAGGACCTAACATAGTAGGTCCTAAACAGATGTTTGTATTTTGATGGATTGTAGAAGAGATGAAATGTTGACTAGATAAGATAATGTCTTGATTCTCTTAACTTCCTTGTTGTAGCAACAGAATCATGTTGATTAAAATAAGCACAGTGGATTGAGCACTGAGTCTAGAGTTATAGAACCTGGTTTCAATCTTGTTTCTGATAATCTCTGTTTTTTATTATTGTTCAACAATTCATCATGTCCAACTCTTTAGGACCCCATTTAGAGTTTTTGCCATTTTCTTCTCCATCTTTTTTATAGATGAGGAAACTGAGGCAAGTTGTTAAGTGACTTGTCCAGGTCCATATAGCTAGAGTCTGGGGACATATTTGAACTCAGGTCTTCCTGAGTCCAAGACTGGCACTCTATACAATGCACCACCTAACTGATCAATGATTATCTACCTGTATGATTTGTTGTAAGTCATCTAATGTCCCAAGGCCCATCATCCTGTTTACTAAGAAGCTTTGATTAGTCCAAATTTGCTTCACTTGTTTGCTTTTGGACTTGATTGGTTTATTGATTAAGTTTGCTGATTTTCATTCTTTCTCTCTTTAAAATTTCTCTATTATAACAGATTGACTTCTGGTTAGAAGTGAGAGGAGAAATATGTTGGGAAATGAAGCATCATTAAAATATATTAGTGAACATTAAAAGGAAATTACAAAAGCTCAAAAGTAGCCTATCAAATCAATTAAAAAAAAACTGTTGTCATAATTTCTTAAATAGCCTTCATCGGATCCAGAACTGGAAGGCACCATAAAGTCCAAAAGCATATGTAGTATTTTGCACTTATAGTCTCCCTAACTCGATAAACAAGCAAAGGGGACAAATTTTCATATCTCTTTTTTTGGCACTAACCTTGATATTACACAGAATTCACTTTAAATTTTTTGATTTTGTTGTTCTTTCCATTTCCACTTTTTGCAGCCATTATATGCATTTCTTTTCTATTAGGCTAATTGTACTTTGTGTCATTTAAGTTTTTTCATGTCTCCCTGTATTCATTATATTTACCACTTTTTAAAGACTTGATAATATTCCATTACATTCATTTACAATTTGTTAGTCATTTTTCATTTAATGAACAAC